>NC_056747.1:420783969-421083969 GCF_019279795.1 Protopterus annectens | reverse complement strand
AGGACAACCCATATGTTATGACTGCAGATGCATCCTTGAAGGACATCATCCTATCTTGGTTCTCCCACAATATTCCCTATGAAACCCTCATTCTAGGTGATGTCAACCTAGACTGGTTCAGACTACAAACTGACTCCCGTCAATTCAGTATAAATCTACATGGGTTCCAATAACTAATAACTTCCCCTACCCGACTCAATAAAAACCTAACTTCTAGCTCCACCATTGGCTGGATACTGACCAACTCTCCTAAACTCTATCACAACCCCACTACTCTACCAGATCAACTTAGTGAACACCTACCAACTCTGTCCTTAGATATACCTCCCAACCTTCCAAACCTAATCATTATAGAAACTATCGAAAACTTTCCAACTTCAACATTGCCTAATTTAACTCTATTATATCTTCCACTGACTGGTCATTCCTTAAACATATCCCTCTAGATGACGCAGTAGAAAGTTTCAATAACATCTTCCTAAATACCCTGAACTCCATTTAGAAAGATAAGAATAAAGGCTTTCCAAAGACACAAAGTCCCTTGTGATCCAATGAGATAAAGCCTGGAAAACCTGGACCAAAACTAAAGAATTACCCTTCCTTCATAGCTACAGACATCTCAGAAATCTCACAAAGAAACAATGCAATGCAGATAAAAAGTCCTTCTTCAACTCTGACGAACTGAATAGCAAGTCCAGCCCCTGGAAGTTGTGGTCAACTATAAATAAAATATTCTCTCCTGGCTGCCCCTCTAACCCCTCCCTCTATTCTAATACATCCTCTCTAGAAACTGCCACCCTACTTAATAAACACTTTTAACACCACCATTCAGGCACTCTTACCATCCAATGGAAACATTACAACTCAACCTACCCCTCCCTACCCACCTAACGATAACCCTTTCACCCTACATCCTGTTCCCACTTCTTATATCTGATCTCTACTTCTTAAGCTAAAACCCTGCTCTCCTTCATGATAATCTACCTCTTACCTTCCTCTAACTGGCTGCTGACTCCATTGCTTTCCCAGTGTCTAGACTAATCAATAGATCCATTCAAGAATCCACTGTACCTTCCCCTCTGGAAATCCTTTTTCAATATTCCCCTTCATAAAGGTGGAAACTCTACTGACCCATCTAACTACTGACCCATAGCTATTATATCCTCCCTTCTCTAAAATTCTTGAAAAATGCATCCACTCACAATTACTAAAACATCTCCTCCAAAACAATCTCCTCACACCCACCCAGCACAGTTTTCATCCTAACCATAAGCACAACTACAGCCCTCCTTATCCTTCACCCATACCATTGCTGAGGCCATCTCCTGCCTCTTCCTAGACCTGTCCAAAGCATTTGATACAGTCTCCCATCCCCCTACTGTTATCTAAACTTGCTAGTCTCAATCTATCTTCCCCACCCTTTCCTGGTTCTCCAGCTACTTACCTCACAGGCAGCAGTCTGTTAAATGGCCCTCTTCCTCTTCCCCTTTCTTACCTGTTACAACAGACACACCCCAAGGCTCCATCCTTGGCCCCCTCCTGTTTAATATCTTCACTAATGCCCTCCACTTATCTTGCAAACAATCTTTCCTCATACAATATGCCGATGACTCAACTCCCATCTCTATCTCTGATGACATCACAGGCCTCCATACACTAACTCAACTTACCTTTTCATCAACTGAACAGTGGTTAACCAGTAACTTACTTATTCTCAACCCAAAAAAAGACCAAACTCCTCCTATTTCTCCCCTTGTCTCTCACTCAACACAAATCCTCCTTTTCCATCACTTCCTCTAATAACACAATCATTAAACCTGAAACCCATACTAAACTCCTAGGAGTCATCATCAATGATGAACTCAAATTTAATATGCACCTTCTCCAATGCATTAAAAAAAAACAAAAAAAAACAAACTTGGTTTACTTTATCGTAACAAAAGATTCTTAACTCCAAATGCTAGACTCTTCCTAGTTCAAGCTCTCCTCCTCCCCCTCCCTTCTTTATGCTGCCCCTATATTCATCAAATTAATCAACATTCAAGCCACAACCTTAAACTAACTCCAACAAACATATCATAAGATAGCAAAATTCATCACAATCTCTTCTTATAATACTCACCACTGCCTACCCTTTACATCCTTCCACTGGCTCGAGTTCCCCCACCTACTATTGCTATCACAACGTCAAATGTTACACTTCATTCTCTACAAATCTTCATCCTGCCCTGCTCTCTTTTCCTTCATCTCTATGTACAAACCTGCCCATACTCTTCGTACCTCTAATCAACTACTACACACCTACCAACCAAAAAAAAGCAGTAGGCAAACTCCTATATAAACACACCATCGTTCAAACCTGGAATAAACTTCCTAGAGAAATATGTTCCATCATCTACCCATCCCACTTTCAAGAAAAATTAAAAGTCCACCTACTTAACTCCAAAATTTGTCCTTGTCAAGCTCCAACTTAACTCCTCTCCTTGGGTGCCCCACTCATTACCCCCCATTAAGCAAAGTATCCCCTCAACTTCAGTGCACATACTTACTACTTCATATTCATATCTGTAACAAACTCTTTTTATAAATATGTATATAAATTAGTACTGTGATCTTTTTAGGACAGACATTAAATTTTACTCTAGTCTTGTGTACATTTTTTTTACTTTGCCTGCAAATATTAGTGTATAATGTTATTTTTCTTTTTTATGAACACGTCAATGTATTTATTGGTTTTCTGTATTTTAAATATTTGTATTGTTAGAAAAACTTTTTCTGGTGTGTTTTTACTCCTTGAAGGCTTGTGTGTTGAGCTGAGACTTTAGAGCAATAAGTTTTTTTAGTCTTTTTAAATAAATTATTGGTGGATTCACTGGATGGTTGTTTTTCTTCATGACTTTATTCAGAGACTGCAGGGCAGATAGCAAGCATCAGGTCATCTGCATCTGGTAATTAATGGCTCCGCATGCAAGGATAGTACTTCTTATCCCACCTAGCCACAGTCCTATCCTTGCCAGTGTTGAGGGCATTAGCACTAGGGAGAAATTTAGGTGGCTTGTCAGAGGATAAGGAGACGGCAGCCGGTTTAGACACAGGGCACTTGTTCATAGGTTGGTACTAGGCTATTGGCCCTAGGGCCTATACAAGTCTAGTCATAACAATTCCCTGGCTATTTCTTCCCACAGTATTTATCTCCCTGGACCCCTGTCTATCAGAGTGACTGATGTGATCCCTGGGGTAAATTTCCTCTCTCTCATCCAGTCATCAAGGTTCCTTTTGAAGAGGACCAAGGAGGCACTCAGCTTGACATCTATGGGCAGTCTGTTCCAGAGTATGAGGAGTCTCTGGGTCAGGAACCTATCCCTCCAGCAAGTCTTGTTCATTGTGATGACAAGATTTAGGTCCCTGGAGCATGTGGCTCTGATGGTTTGGGATTTCTTTAAGTGTAGCATGTCCAACAGCTCTGGGTTTGACATGGCCTTGTATGTTAAGCAGAGATCGCCTCTGAGTAGACGATATGTGACAAAGTATAGCTGGAGTTTTTTTAGTTGGTCAGCATAGGGCATCTGTTTTAGGCCTGTGATTCTTTTAGTGAAGTGTTTCTGCGGCCTTTCCAGTTGTTGCAGATGTCTTGTGAGATACAGACCAAACGAGGCATTGTACTCTATGACGGGTCTAATGAGGGATGAGTACAGTGGGACAATGACCTCCTTTTTTCTGGATGAAAAGCCCTTAGTAATGAGGTGTGCCACATAGAAGGATTTCCTGACTGTTGTGGTGATGTGGTTATCGAAGGTGAGACCACTGTCTACCTGTGTTCCTATGTCTCATCACACTTTCGGTGTTTAGTGTACTGCCACCTATGTGGTAATTCATGGGTACATGATTTTTCCCAAAGTGGATAACTATACACTTCTTGGCATTGAACTTGAGCCCATGGCTCTGTCACCAAGCATCTGTTTCTGTAAGGCCCTTTTGTAGAATATCCACATCATTTGGGGATTCAATAATGGCACCCAGTTTGCAGTCATCTGCGAACTTTGTTAGCCAGAGTCCCTCAGTGTTGGCCTGTATTTCTGAGAAGTAAATGCCAAACAAGAACGGTCCCAGGACTGAACCCAGAGGTACTCCACTTGTCTGGAGCTGAATTTGGAGTCGGCTACTTTTACAGTGTGGGTTCTGTCAGCAAGTCAGTTGGCAACCCGAGTGATGTAGGGATTTATGCCCAGCCTAGTAAGTTTATCTATGATTCCAGAGTGGAGGATAGTGTTGAAGGCCTTGGTGAGATGCAAATAGGCTGTGTGGACTGCCTTACCCTCGTCCACAGCTCTGAAGACGGATTCAAAGTCAATTAAGTTCAGGAGACACAATCAGCCCTTCACGAACCCAAAAGTACAGTTGTGTACACTTACCATAAATGTAGATGTTCGAGTGTATTCACTGTTGCAGTCATCACACTTGGGTTATCTGCCTGCAGGTAGCCCTCAGTCAGCCGAAATACCAGAGTCTTAGTAATTTATGTGTCAGATGCTGTCGCTTCTTCCATGATGTCAGGTCGTTAGGGGTATAAAAGAGGCAGCCGACACCATTACGTCAGTTTTTCTTGCCCCAAATGTCAGGAGCCCCCAAACAGGGAGTTAGTGTATGGTGAGGAATACCACCACTAAAAAGTAAATACCAATGCCATTAGGAATAGCCATAGAGAGTAGAGGTAGATAGACAGAGAAAGCCAGGGGGCTGGAGGGATAGAAACCAGGACTGCAAGAGTGAATACACTCGAACATCTACATTTATGGTAAGTGTACACAACTGTACTATGTTCTTCATGTTTTACTGTTGCAGTCATCACACCTGGGTTGATTCCCAAAGCTGAGGAAGGGTGGAGGCAGTCAAGAAGTGTTAGGGCTGGCTAGTAGGTCTTGCAAGAGTGCTGTAGCAAATCCAGCCCTGGATTTGGAAAAGATAGGCAAGTGGTAGTGCTTGGTGAATGTGTGTACAGAACTCCAGGTTGCAGCTTCCAGAATGTCCCTGGTAGGGACTCCCCAGAGAAATGCTGTAGAGGTAAAAGCAGCCCTAGTGGAATGTGTTCTGACCCCCTTGAGGAGTTGGTGTTCCATGGTGCTTGTAGCAGAAATGGATGCAGTGTGCTATTCATTTAGAAATGTTTAGTTTTGAAATAACCTTACCCTCTCTGCCCCTGAAGCAAAGCTGGCTAGCAGCTGGTTAGATTTTCTGAAAGGCTTAGTCCTATCAAGGTAGAACCTGAGCTGTCTGTGCACATCCAAAGAGTGCAGTAGCCTTTCCCCTTTATTCTGAGGGCTAGGGAAGAAGGTTGGTAAGTGGATGGATTGGTTTAGAGCCACACTGGACACCACCTTGGGCAGAAAGGACGGGTTAATCTTGAGGGAAACCCTGTCCGCATGGAAAATAATGAAATCCAGGATTAGAGGTAAGGAGGGCACTGCTGTGTCCTTTCCTTTAGACTGAGTCCAAGAACAATATCTTTTCCACTTTTCAGCATAGGATTTTCTAGCACTAGACCTTCTGGCTTCAGGAATGACTTCCAGCACCTGTTTGCTAAGGGTTGCTGGTGGGGTATTAAAGGGATAAGCCAGTCTGCAAGGTTTAGGGGTTGCAATTGTGGATGCAAAATCTGTCCCTCCTACTGAGACAGCAGGGTAGGAGTCTGGTGTAGGTGCTAGGGTGGCACCATTGTCAAGCTGTGCAGGAGTGGGGACCAGTGCTGGCGTGGCCAGTCTGGGGCAATCAATTGCCCTTGGCCTGTCTTGTTTTATCTTGGGTAGTACTTGAGAGAAGGGGCAGAGGGGGAAAGGCATAGATTGAGAGGTTTTTCCCATTGAAAGGATAGGGCATCTACCCTCCAGGCCCTGCTGTGAGGGTTCCTGGTGCAGTACTTGCTTAACTGGTAGTTCTCGGGGGAGGCAAAGAGATCCACCTCTGGATCAGAAGGTTGAAGGTATTGGGCTCCAATTTCCACTCGTGCGGGTCTAGGAGATTTCTGCTCAAGTCATTTGCCAGTGAATTTTGCTTGCCTGGCAGGAATTGAGTTTGTAGATGGACTTGGTTGCTCAAGGCTGTGTTCCACAGGGCCATGGCTAACCTGCAGAGTGGGTAAAAATGGGTTCTGCCCTGCTTGTTTATGTACCACATAACTGTGGTGTTGTCTGTTTTTATCAACAGTTGTCCTGGAAGGATTAAGTATTTGAAATCTGTCAAAGCATTCTGTACAGCTAACATCTCTTTTTGATTGATGGATGTCTGTTGTCAGGGTTTGGGCGGCGTTTGGCTGAGTGAAATGCAGTCCCTTGTTGTGGTTGCATACTTCTGCCCACCAGAGGAACGCTGTCCTTAGACAAGGTATGATAGGAATGACTGCTTCCAGGTCCTGAGAATGCTGGCACCAAAGACTTTTTAAGTACCAATTAAAGTTTCCTCATATGCAGTCTTGCATATGGAATTAGTAGAATACATGAGGCCATGAACCCTAGGGCTTGCAGTATTTTTCTTGTAGACAGCTGGGTTCTGGTGGCCATTAGTTTGAAGTAGTCTGTCAGATAGACCTGTTTTTCTGAAGTGAAAAATGCCATATGGGAAGTTGTGTCCAAGCTTGCTCCCAGGAATACAATCTTTTGACTGGGTACTAGCTGAGATCTCTTTTCGTCGATGGTGTACCCCCAATAAAGTGAGAAGGCTTTTTACAAATGCCAGGTGCTGAAGCAGCAATTCCTGACTGTCCACCTGAATCAGGCAGTCATCCAAGTGTGGGTAAATTTGAATATTTCTCTGCCTGCAGTATGAAATGGCTGGAGCCAGGCAGATTGTCAATACTCTGGTTGCAGTAGATAAGCCAAAGGGAACTTCAGAGAACTGATAGTGCATAGATCTTGTCCTGAAACGTAGATATTTCCTGCATGACTTCCTTATGGGGATGTGCAGATGAGCTTCTTTTAAATCTAGCATGACTACCCAGGCATCCTTGTCTAGCATAGGGAGAAGCTGTTGAAGGGTAAAGCATCTTGAATTTTGGGACCACCAGAAAGGTGTTGAGAATTGAAAGATCCAGGATTGGGTGCCAAGAGACTTCTTTTCTGGGCACTGGGAAAAGTCTGGAGCAGAAACCCTGACCCCTTTGTTCTACTGGAACAGGTTGATTAGCTCTGATATTGAGCAGGGCAAGTACTTGGTTTTGAGCCTCTGCCCACTGATTTAGAGGAAGGTCTGGAAACCCTCTTGGGTTTGGCAGTGAGTGGAAGTAGAATTTGTACCCCTAGGATACAATGTTGAGGACCCATCAGTCTCGAGTGATGGACATCCAGTTTTTTGCATGAAGGCCAAGTTTACCTCCTAGGGGCACAAGCAGTTGGGCAGGGCTGGGAAGTAGAATTGAGAAGTCATAGTGAACTTTTTCCATAGGGAGGTTGCTTACCATTCCCTGTTTTTGGGGTGGGGGCACTCCATTGCTTAGATCTCTGCATACCCTGAGACTGTATTCTGGGTGGCCTGTTTCCCCTGGGTCTCGTCTGGGAGAGGCTGGAAAGGACCAGTGTTTTGAAGGGCAATGCCTACTGAATCTAGGTGGTTGCACTTGTAAGAATTCTTTAACAGTTTGCATAGATTTATTTTCTTCAGCTTTGGTGCCAAACAAACAGTCCTTACTTAAAGGAGCATCTAGTAATCTGGATTTGACATGATCTGGCAAGGTTTGCTCCTTCAACCAACCATGTCTTCTCAGTACAGAACCAGTGACTGCAGCCCTGCAAGATGCTTCTAAGGAATCAAAACCACACTACAAAGTATGCTTACTAAGTTGGTTTGCAGAATGCATTAGCTCTTGTAAATCTTTATTTTCTGCACAATCGGGAAATAATGCCATTTTTTATTTAAATAGTTCCATAATATGTTGCTGGTACTTTAGCATGTGAAACTGGCAATTTAATGCCCTGATAGCAAGAGTTGAAGAGGTATATACCTTCTTACCCCATCTGTCTAAAGCTCTGGAATCCCTGTCCGAAGGGGTAGGATTTTTGGCTGTAGTAGCCTAATACCTTTAGGTTCCCTGGGAAATTATCTCTGGATCAGCAGTAGGATTTTTTAAAGAAACTTGTGGGAATCATGTACTCTGTAGTACTGGTCAGGTTTCCTAGGGGCCGGGGGTAATGTGTCTGGAGTAAGACTGGATTCCATAAAAACATCCAGGACAGGGGTTATAGCTAGAGGCCTGTGCTGAGGCAACTCTAAAAATTCTCAGTCTCTCTTTTTGGACAGAGGACAATCTTGGCACTCCCAGTGGAAATAATCTCAAAGTATGCAAGGTTTCACCAAAATGAAAAATCCTCTGGAGGGGAGACAGAGGGAATGGATTCCTCTGCATCTGAATCCTCATAAGCTGATAAGGGCATGCCCTGATAATCAGAAGGGTCAGAGTCATCGGACTCCTGGTTTTTACTCAGAAGCAACTTCAATTCTTTGTCTCTTAGCAGGGGAAGGCTGGCTTCCCCTAATTAGCATAATAAGGTCTTCAGTCATTCTAAGCATCTGTTTTTGTGGCATGGGCTTCGGTCGTCGGTTTTCTAGGTATAGTGCATACTCTGGGCCTAAGAAACTGGATAGTTTTAGCTAAAAACAAAGTCGTCAGTTTGATTTGAACATTGGTAGGACGGAATACACCCTCAGAAGCTGGTGTCTGCACAGCGGCTCCGGACCCATCCAAGGTAGAGACATCTGCTGGTTCCATAGTCAAAAAAGCATCTTGCGGCATACCAGACTCTGAATGGGTCTCAGCAGAGGCCTGCGAATCCATAGAAGCGGGCATCAGGGGCTGCAAAGGTGCCTCACTGAGTACCGGCTATGCGGTCTGTCTCTGTCTTTATCTTTACATTTTGTCAGAAGATTGGTAGTTGTATGGCTTATCGAAGCCATTTTGGAATACGGAGAATGACAGCAAAAGTATTTAGTGACAAAAATAGCCAGACGACGAATGGTTTGGGTGTTAAATAAGGCACAAAACTGACAGCAAGGGACATTGTGGTCTGGGCCCAAACAGGTGACACAGTAAGAATGAAAATCTCTATGAGGTATTTGCTTTCCACAGGCAAGACAATTGTTAACTTTTTCTGACATCGGTTAGAGCAAGAAAAAAGGATCCACAATGGGGTACTTAGGTTTAGAAGACTTCAGGATTATCAACTATAAAATGAAAATTTCAGGTAGCAGCTGACCAGCACTTGCGAACTGCTTTGGGCTCCTCCTCGGCAAGAAAGACTGGTGTAATGGTGTCAGCTGCCTCTTTTATACCCTTGCCGACCTGACATCATGGAAGAAGCGACAGCATCCGACGCAGAAATTACTAAGACTCTGGTATTTGGCCTGATTGAGGGCTATCTGCAGGCAGATAACCCAAGTGTGATGACTGCAACAGTGAAACACGAAGAACATCTGGGTGGGGTGCAGTGTTTGAAGGTTGCCAGTGTGATAAAAACAAAAGCAAAAAGGCAAGCTGGCTGCTATTACTTCACAAAAACTTATTTATTGTAAGCGCTTTCGTCGAGGTATATACCCCAACTTCATCAAACAACTCAACACAGAAGACTTGATTATATACTCACATTCAAAATCAATAATGCAATTAAACAATTAGTAGGGATTGCTTCATATTTTAAAGTACCCTTACTTTTTAACCTTTCAAGTACTGACAAACATTTTTTAAAAGCTATAAAAACAGTATCAAAAAAGTGTTTTGCCCATTGTTGAAGACCATAATAAATCAAATATTACTCAATCATAAGAATATAAACTCATAGAATCATAAAATCATAAACACTACACTGACACTACCTTCAACTAATGGTATATCTCTGAAGAGAAAGCCGTGGGGAATCTTACAATCTTGGTGCAGCAATTGTTAAACCGAGTGGATGTACTAAGAATATGGAGGAAAGGAATTTTGGAAGACCCCAAACTGCCACCAGAACATCGGAAAATCTGGGGTCTAGCGGACATACCTTAAAGATATTTCCAGTGGGTCCTTAAACTCTGGCTTAAGCTGTCCTTTATCTGGGAATAGGACACAACCTTCTATTGAGTCAGGTACTGTGTTGCCTAACGTGCATGTTTTAATTCCTGTTCCGAATGAACAACAAAACATTAATGTTTCTAATACGGTGCCTTCGATGGGAGAATATTTAAAAGCTGCCTCATTTTTTTCAACTACAACAGACACTAATGTAAATGCTAGCAGCTCTGCTGTCGCCTATTTTAAAACAACTTTCAGAAATTGATACTAAGTTGTTTAAATGTCGGAAACTGCAAATGGAAGTATACTTAAAGGTTCATAGGTAGATACTAGGCTATCAGCCCAAGGGCCTACGTAAGCCTAGCCAGCAAGGTTCCATAGCTTACGCCACCCAAGAAAGTTATTTTCCTGTGCCACTGTTGAGCAGACACACAGAAGTGATCCCCGGGGTGTATTTCCTATTTCCCATCCACTCATCAAGATTTTTCTTGAAGAGTACTAATGAAGAACTTTGCTCGACATAGATGGGTAGCTTGTTCCAGAGTATAGGAAGTCTCTGGGACAGGAATTTATCCCTCCAGTGTGTCCTGTTTATTGTGGTGACAAGGTTTAGGTCCCTAGAGCATGTAGCTCAGAGGGATTGGGATTTCTTTAGGTGTACCATATCCAACAGCTTTGGGTTTGACATAGCTTTATATGTTAGGCAAAGATCACCTCGGAGTAGGCGATATGCTACGGAGTAAAGCTGGAGTTTTTTGATGCGGTCAGTGTAGGGCATTTGTTTGAGGCCAGTAATCCTCTTTGTGAGGTACTTCTATGGCCTTTCCAGCTGCTGCAGATGTCTTGTGAGGTACATTCCAAAAGGGGCATTGTACTCTATAATAGGTCTAATGAGTGATGAGTAGAGGGGAACAATGACCTCTCTATTCCTGGATGAGAACTCTTTTATGATGAGGTGTGACACATAGAAGGACTTCCTGACTACTGTGGCGATGTGACTATCAAAGGAGAGACTACTGTCCACCTGGGTCCCAAGGTCTCTTATCACGCATTCGGTGTTAAGTAGATTGCTGCCTATGTGGTAGTTCATAGGTACAGAGTTTTTACCAAAAGGGATGACACTACACTTTTTGGCACTGAGCTTGAGGCCATGGTTCTGACACCAGGCATCTGTATCAGTGAGGTCCTTCTGTAGGATGTCCACATCATTTGGGGACTTGACTATGGCTCCTAGTTTGCAGTCATCTGTGAACTTCGTTAGCTAGAGGCCTTGTGTTAGCCTGTACTTCAGAGAAGTAGATACCAAACAAGAGAGGTCCCAGGACAGAACCCTGTGGTACTCCACTTGTCACTGCTTTGAGGTCAGATTTGGAGTCTGCAACTTTTACAGTGTGGGTTCCGTCAGTGAGCCAGTTGGCAACCCATCTTGTGACGTAGGGATTTATACCTAGTTTAGTGAGTTTAGCTATAATTCCAGAATGGGGGATGGTGTCGAAAGCCTTGGGCAAGGTCAAGATAGGCTGTGTGAACCACCTTACCCTCATCCACTGCTTTGGTGACTGCCTCAAAGAAGTCGATCAGGTTTAGGAGGCATGATCTGCCTTTCACAAACCCGAACTGGGTGGGATCCAGAGTTTGGAGGTTATCAATGTCTTTGTTTATGAGTTCCGTGATGATATGTTCCATGGCCTTGCAGACCAGGCTCATCAGGCTAATAGGTTGATAGTTCCCGGGATCAGTGGTGGCTCCCCCTTTGTGGAGTGGGATAATTATTACTGTGCACCATTCAGTGGGTACAAAGCCTGACGTGAGGCTATTATTGAACATGGTGCTTAAGTGGGGAGCCAGTTTGTTCTGAAATTCATGTAAAACGCAGCCTGGGATGTTGTCTGGTCCCATGGATGCTGTGTTTTTGGCTTTAGAGAGTGCAGCTTTTACCTGCATAGTTGTGATTACAGGGACTCTGCATTCTTCCTGTATATATATGGGGCGAGAGGAGGGTAAAGTTAGCACTGAACCTATCTGCCAGGATGTTGGCAATATCAGTTGGTTCTGTAATTTTCATGCCTTTGTGCTGTAACTCAGAGCAGATCTGGGTGTTGCCATCTAGATTCATTTCCGTAAAAGTATTACCAAGCATATTGTTCCCAAAGGGCTGCGTCAATGGCGTTATCCTGTTGGCCTTATAAATAAATCTCCTGCACACTGTAACCTCATCCAGCTCTGACCGCCATGGCTTTGAGTTTTTGGAGCTTTTGATGAAACAATATACAGCCCAAAATGACACTCTAAAAACTGAACTGGAATTTTTAGAGCATAGTATCACTACTAACACTGACTTTGGACGTTATAAATACGACTATGCTTGTATTTATTCTAGCATTGAGTCCAGTATTATTAAAGCAGTAGAGATAAAAAAAAGAAAAAAAAATTTTCGTGACATTAATGAATATTCAAAAGGAAATGCTTACCCCCCACCCCACCCCCCGAGGTGAATAAACCTATTAGTGACTTGTCTGAGGAGGAACTATTACATGTATTGGACAATGGACTTAATGGAGAGGAGCCAGATGACTTACAAGGTGATTTGAATGATCAGTCACAAACGCCAATGTTACATCGTAGTGAAAGAATTAGGGATAGCAACCAGCAACATCAAAGTGCGCAAAGTAATGGCCAGGGCAATAATGGAAATAATGTTAAAAAACAGAATTTTCGGGGACGCCAATGGAACCAACAAGGCCAGTGGAAGAGCAACAACAAGAGCCAGGATACGCAACAGAGACGCCAGAATCATCGCAAGAGATGACTAGGGAAGAACAAAACTTGAAAATACATGAGAGTTCTTTGCAGGACTTTAAAATATTCAATTACACTGCTTTGGATGTTGATGCAAATATTGTGAATACTTTTGCTAAGGGGCTCACTTTTGTCCCAGATAGGAAAGTTGATCTTGCAAAGACTATCGTGGACTTTAAATTGTTTGTTAGGAAGCTTAATTTGACATGTTTGATGGAGCCTAACTTTTCGCTTAATAATTGTTTTAGGATTTCAAGTTTATTTAACCCGCCCCTTCACGAAACTCTTGCTTTTTTTGAACAAGTATGTGAAATGGATTTAAGGGCAACATTTGATAATAATCCAGCATTGTATAAACATAAAAAGCAGAGAAATATAACGCAAGATGAATTGGATTTCCTGCAGTTTTTAAAAATGTGCCATATTAAGGTCATGAAACCAGATAAAGGGGGAGGATTGGTGTTCATGAACCAAGTAATGTATACTAACAAAATGCTTGAATATTTAAGAAGTGAAACTTATGAACATGTTAGTTTGAATTAACTTAATGGCGCATATAAAAAATTCCATAACACTTTGAACGATCTATTCTTAGAAGCAAGCATTACTACTGATATCTTAAAATACCTGACTATGCCAGCACCAGTAATACCAACTCTATTTGGGTCCCCCAAGATACACAAAAATTTAAATGATCCACCTTTTAGGCCCATAGTAGATGGCAGGGGGTCAATTACATATGCATGTGTGAAATATATTGATAGTAAATTAAAGCCTTTACTAAGAACTGAAACAAATTTGTGCTGACTCATGGGGATTTTTGGAAGGTATTAATAAATTGGAATACAATAATGATTTTATCTTCCTCACCGTGGATATAAAGGACCTCTATATGCCGCAGTGGTGCAGCGCTAGCAAGAGGTTCTCCCATTCGATTCTCGGCTGGAGTGCGGGGAGTGCCTTCTGTGTGGAGTCAATGTCCTCCCGCGTTTGGGTGGCATTCGAAAGACATGCGTAAATGGGCGTGCCTTCGTTGAAGGTTGGATGTCAAGCTGGCACCTCGGTGTTCGTGAAAATCTACTGTCAATCATTAGCGGACCAGAGTTCCACTATGGCGACCCATAACCGGGAAAAGCCGAAAGACAAAACAACAATACTGTAATCCCACAAACTTTACGAATGCAATTTGTTAGAGAGTGCCTACATCTTAAAGGAGCTAACAATTCGGATGTTTATGTCATTGAAACTCTATTAGAATTGGTGTTATCAACCAATTTTATGTACTTCAGTGGAGACCTTTACTTGCAAAAAACAGGGGTGGCCATGGGGTCACCCTGTGGGAGCAGTTTTGCAAATTGTGCAATGGCATTTTGGGAAAGAGTTTCTTTTCAATAATAACATCTACAAGGAAAATGTTGTATGGTACACTAGGTACCAAGATGACATGTTTTTTGTGTGGAAGGGCCAGACAGTTATGGTGGATGGATTTATTACAACCATTACTGACTTTACTGATTTTTTTAGAATTCACATATCAGGTTGAAATGGATTCTATTAATTTTCTAGACATCCAGGTAACTAAAGATAAAAGTAATAATAATAGATATAAGGCAACAATCGATGGGAAGCCCACCTACTCAAACACATTTTAACATTTTACGAGCTGCCACCCGTATCATCAAAAGAAAGCAGTAGTAAAAGGACAAATAGTAAGGGCAGCCAGAATGGTCTCTGCGGATAGTGACTACATGCTGGAATGTGCAAATTTAAAAGATATGTTTCTAAAAAGAGGTTACCTGGGGGTTTTCCTCATGCACATTTTTGATTAAGTTAACCTTAAAAGGGCTTCGGGTCATTTTAAACCTACTGTACAGAATGCCTATGGAGGTAACCATCGGGGGGGGGGATGTTATGCAAACTTCTGCTGAAATAGACCATATGGGTATGCGTTTAAGCACCGATAGAAATTTAACAAGTCTCCTGATTACATATTCTATAGATGTAGATTACATCAAGGATATAATACAGAAAAACTGGACCATAATCCTGGAGGATAATAGGATTAATAAAGTACTAGAGGCAGGACCACGTTTTACATATAGAAGAGGACCAAATTTGAAAAAGCCTTTTAGAAAGGCAAGAACAGAAGCATACCTCTAGAAATAGTATGGGTAAATGTGGACACTGCCAGCAGTGCAAGTTTATAAAATTAGGAAACCAGTTTACTATTATAAATAGGCAGTATGCAATAAGAGGTAAACATACTTGTGACTCCCAATGATTGGTTTATGTGGCATTATGCAAATTTTTCCCATCATTTTACATAGGTGAAACGGAAAGAAAGCTGAAGCAGAGGATATACGAGCATCAATATAATATTCAAAGGGGAATTTTGACAAATGCTTAGCTGAAAATCCAACACACAAGTTTGCATTCACAATAATACAAAAAGTTGAGCCTGACCGAAGAGGGGGGCCATGGGAATTAAGACAAGAGGCATGCAAACTGATGTGGCAAATTTGCACATCAGCACATACATCCCCTGGTTTGAATGAATACACTTCTATAAAATGTATACTGAAGCTTAAAGCCCTTGCCAGATAAAATGCATGTTTTACATTTTTAGTGTTACTAATTTTTAATTTAAGTTATTATAGTAACATAGGCTATGTACATACATAAATTGATGTTTCTACTGACATATTTGTGTATTTATGTGTTTAATGTATGAATCAATATATCATTTTAGATAGTGAGAGTCTGCTTGAGGTGCTTATGAGGTTATGAGTTTTGAGATTGGGTATAAATACAATTATAATTTAAAAAAAAAAATTAGTGTATAATACACTCCTATAATTTCATACATCTATATTTTTGTAGTGTTTATGATTTTATGATTCTATGGGTTTATATTCTTATCATTGAGTAATATTGTTTGATTTATTATGGTCTTCAACAATGGGTAAAACACTTTTTTGATACTGTTTTTATAGCTTTTAAAAATTTTTGTCAGTATTTGAAAGGTTAAAAAGTAAGAGTACTTTAAAATATGAAGTAGTCCCTACTAATTGTTTAACTGCATAATTGATTTTGAATGTGAGTATAAAATGAAGTCTTCTGAGATGTCTGATGAAGTTGGGGTATATAGCTCGACGAAAGCGCTTACAATAAATAAGTTTGTGTGAAGTAATAGCAGCCAGCTTGCCTTTCTGGTTTTTGTTTTCATCAAGGTTGCCAATGTCTGTTTATAAGTTCCATGACAATAAGTTCCATGGCCTTGCAGATCAGGCTCATCAGAATGATGGGATGGTAGTTCCCAGGATCCAAGGTATTGGTATTTTAGTTCATCAGGCACCTTGTAGAACCTGAGAACCCAAGCAACCATGTTGGAAAAATACATTGTTGGAATATAGTAGCATGCATCCCAGACATATATTTCGCAATATTATAAAAAGTCAATACATCAGGATTAATAAATTATGCAAGGACAATGAAGACAGAGAGAGACAAATATCTAAACTGGAAGAAATGTTTTTAGAGAGAAAATACAATGGGGATTTAATCCAATCAGTAAAACAGTCTCTTCAATCATCTCAAACCTCAGTTATACAGAGAGCAAGCTCACAGCGAGTTCAAGGGGGGTATTACCCTAAGAAACAACTTATACCCTTTCAAACCAGATACACCAGTGACAATAGATCCATCACTGAGATCATACATAAAAATTGGCATATTCTCCTCACTGATGAAGACATAAAGAAGCTAGTGGGAGAAAAACTGAAGTTCTTATATAATAACAGTAAGAATTTAAAGAGATTATGATGTACTGAAAAGAATAATAATCATTATAATGTATCTAATATGACACAATTAGAGCATATAGATAGACTGACCAGACATAACAAGCTAGGGACATATCCATGTAACACATGTAACATGTGTAGCTATATTTCTAATTACATAAATTTTACACATCCTAAGATGGATGTAAAGTTCAAACCAAATTTTAGATCTAGTTGTACTAGTACTAACTTAATATATCTAGCAAATTGTCAGGACTGTGAGGCATTCTATATAGGAATGACAACCAGATCCTTGAAAGAACGCATATATAACCATGTATATGACATTAGGAAGAATGACCAGAAAAATGCCTTAGCTAAACATGTAACAAATAATCCTGGTCACAGTTTTAAATTTAGAACGCTACAGCTTGTTCACTCAAATAATAGAAAGGGAGACACCTTTAATGAATTAGAAAGTATAGAATTAGAATGGCTCATTCGTTTTAAAGCACACTATACCCCAGGTTTGAACCAGTACATTAGTATTAGATCAGTACTCAAAAAGAGGAATGTGAAATGAATAGCTTCAAATACCACATATAGACTGACTATATTAAGCACTCTTTAAAATAAGATATATTTTAACATTTATACAAACACCCATACTACTTTTTTCTTTCTTTTTATCTATTTTTTATAGAAAGAATTTTACAAGCATATAATATAATATACATTTTAATATTCTAATAGTTTATATATATAGCTGCTATTACACATATATATAATTTTGATTTTTTATATTTATAAAATGAACTTAATACACTTCTATGTTTGTCCTTTCTCTCTTACATACTTCATATACATAATTATTCTCATATATATATATATATATATATATACATTTTCTACATATTTTCATCCATGAACTATGATTTAAATGAACATTAAATGAAACACTAAGGAAAACATACTTATATTCTAAACATATTGAAACATAAATAAAACAAACAAAATATGTAACAAAATATATAATAAACTACAATTTATTTAGTTTTTACCTTATACAATGATTAATTATACCACATGAGAATGATGAACACACATGCACATATATATATATATATATATATATATATATATATATATGTACATAAGAAATATTTTGTAAATGAATTTTTTCAAGAAGTGTCTATTTATCTACATACTATTTATATATTTATTGTATATAGTATGTGTGCACACATATATATATTTTTATGATTTTAGTTCTGTTTTCACAAATGATTTACTGTGAGCCTTCTTTTAATCAACATGAGTATTTTTCACTGTACATCATTTCAGGTTAGATGCCTTCAGTGAGTCGGCCTTAGAAAATACACACACTTTTTCATGAAATATATTACATAACATAGATAGTTAGAGTTACTTCTGTTGTTACTTCAGTTTTCACATTCTTATGAGTGATTTACACTTTGCGTGTTTCTGTTCCTATGATAAATATTATATATATATTCCTTACATCAGCCTCACTTATAAAATATATTATGATACTGTTAAACATGATGAGAGACATACATAATGACTTTATTTTATGTTAACATAGTACATAATCTACTGCTGTAGGTATATATATATATATATGTTTTCTGAATGCAATTTTGCACATATGTATTTCATTTTTATTTTTGCCTTCAGTAAGTATAGATTTAAATGAAATGTGTTCTATTTATATATATGTAAAAAAATTTTTAATATAATAGTTATATATTCAGCGCTAGATATATTTTATATAAAAAGTGATGAGTTATTTTACTCTATTTTTATGTTGAGACAGCTATTTTCATCTCTAAGGTTGCATTCACATCTCATAGTTATAAACTGTTTTTTGCAACCAATGTTAATTAATCCCTTGAGTGGATAATTGATGTTAATGACTATCATTTAGCTGTGCTATATAAGGAAGAAGTCTTGTATCAATTCAATAGATCTGAAGAAGGTACAGTTTGTACGTGAAAGCGCTCATCTTTCTATGTTTGTACCTTAAATAAAGAAGTTGTCTTGCTGCATTATCGTGGTGGTCTTCATACTGGTTTTTCTACATTCTTATCATTGAGTAATATTGTTTGATTTATTATGGTCTTCAACAATGGGTAAAACACTTTTTTGATACTGTTTTTATAGCTTTTAAAAATTTTTGTCAGTATTTGAAAGGTTAAAAAGTAAGAGTACTTTAAAATATGAAGTAGTCCCTACTAATTGTTTAATTGCATAATTGATTTTGAATGTGAGTATAAAATTAAGTCTTCTGAGTTGTCTGATGAAGTTGGGGTATATAGCTCGACGAAAGCGCTTACAATAAATAAGTTTGTGTGAAGTAATAGCAGCCAGCTTGCCTTTCTGGTTTTTGTTTTCATCAAGGTTGCCAATGTCTGTTTATAAGTTCCATGACAATAAGTTCCATGGCCTTGCAGATCAGGCTCATCAGAATGATGGGATGGTAGTTCCCAGGATCCAAGGTATTGGTATTTTAGTTCATCAGGCACCTTGTAGAACCTGAGAACCCAAGCAACACAAAACGACAAAAACACTGAACCAACTGCTGGAATCCAAACAGAAAATGACCAGAACCAGTTCACAACTGTTTTATTACAGGAATTAAGTGCTTTTGTGTGTATATAACATAAACTTCTTAAGAATAAAAAAAAAAAACAGTTTAAATAACCCACCAATAAAATCACATGACCCATCAACACACCTACCCATTCTAATCTTAAAAGCTACTTGCTCATATAATAAAATTCAAGTCTATACACATATATACTAAGAAAAAAACTTAACCTAATGTGTACAACATAATTAAATATAGTGAGACATAAGTCTTAAAACACAAGCTATGTATAAAGATTCATTCAAACCTGGGGGTGAGGTGGCGTTTAATTTCACTTGCCAATGCAACTCTCTCCGTTCTACCATGTCACGCCACAGTCCTCCCCCAGTAAATTCCACTGTATGGTGTCAATACCAAAAAATAAAAAAACATGGTCTGGGATGTTTTTCTAGATGACAATACAATGCATTAGTAGTTCTCCTCTGACTGATGTCATAAATGTGTTCATAAATGTGTTCTTTAAAACTACAAACGGTTTTCCCAACATAAAAACTTGGGCACATTTTACATAAAGCCACATAAATCACTCCCATTGATTTACAATTACAAAAAAAGTGTCTCCTTACTTTCATACCATTAAAAAGCACCTCATGTTTCTCTAAAATGTACTGGCACAAATTGCACGCGACACATTTATAAGTACCCAAAGTCCTTTTCACTAATGGTAGTATATATCTTGTCATCTGATTCTAACATGTTCTTGATGCATTTGGCTTTTCTGGTGACAAATACTGGTTTGGGTCCCAAAATGTCAGATATCCCTTCAAATGCTTGAAAAACAAGCCAATTTTGGTTAATATTCCGAATGTAACCATATTCTTCAGTGAAAGTGGTAATGAATGAACTATACCTACCATTTGTTTCTCTCTGATAAACCAAAGCTTTGTTATCTAACAAAATAAGAATTACCTTCTTCTGCTCTCTCTTCTGAAGGACTTCCCTCCATATTAAATCAAGTAAATCCGGGGGGGGGGAGGGGGGGGAACGTCTAGTTTTAAACATCCCTTTCAAATTTACACATTCTTTGAAAAACATTTCACTAGAAATCATATGGACTAGCCTTATATATTGCCCCTTAATGATTCCCCTTTTTTGTTGCATCGGGTGACAACTACTGTAGTGCAAAAGGCTATTAGAGTATGTTGATTTCCTAAACACTGTGCTCTGTATACCTTTATCCATGTCATCCTTGTAAATAAACACATCCAAATAGTTAATACTTAGTGTACTATAGTGGTATGTAAACTTTAAGAGGTAGTGGAATGTAAATATTCCAAAAATCAGTGTCTACTTTACTAGCATCCCAAGCAATAAAAATGTCATCCGAAAACCTCATATATAAATAAGGTGGAACATTTTTGTAGCTAAATATAAACTGCTTTTCCCATTGAAGTAATACCATGTTCGCAAACATCGGGTCGCAGCTTGCCCCCATTAGCAACTCCTTTTTTGTTGAAAAAAATGCCCAGCCACATGGATAAAATTACATTTCAAAACCATGTCTAACAATGCATCAAGCACATTAATTTCATTAGCATTAAAATGACCAGATTTGTGAATAAAATCATGAAACATTTCTTTTCCAACATCTTGAGGGATAACATTAAATAAATTTACTATATATATAGTAAGAAATGCTAAACTACAACTGTATTTAATTTTTCTCAATTTTTCCAAAAAGTACCAAGAATCTTTCATAACATGGGAGCAACCACATACCAACATTTTTACATTTTTGTCTATGTATACAGCCATGGGGTGAGTGATAAAAGTTCTAGCACTCACGATAGGTCTCATAGGAGGACCCCACAAACATTTATGTATTTTTGGGATCCGAAAAGGGGGGGGGGGGAACCACAGGGAATTTAACTTCTAAGAATTCATATACTTCTCTAGAAATTTCTTCTTGTTCCAACATGTCTAACAAAATCTAATGCTAGAATAACATGCATTAATATAAATCAAAGATACTTGCTCATAAAAATCTTAATCTAGTACATGTTCAAACCTTGTAGAACCTTGTCTGGTCTTTGAGGTACCAAAGGCTGAAAATCTGGAGTGGAATATCTAGACTGAAAGGTGCCCTGATATGTGTCTAGAACTGGAGGCACTGGATAGGTGCCTAGAGTGCCCATTTCCAGGAGACTGCAGTATCTCTTTATTAACCAGGATTAATTAGATCGCCATTCAAAATATCTCATGTTCTGGACAGCTTCCCCAGAGGAGGCCTCCTCAGTAGGGAGTCAGGGGAGAGGGAGTTCTCTTCATTATAACAGAACTGCTCAGGGGAATGCATATGTGAGAAATAATCCAGGGAGTAATCAGAATTCAGATCCCGTTTCTCATAAGAGGAAGAGGAATCTTGAGTGAGTCTTTGTGGTATGGTCTGTGGCAGTTGTGACAATAAAGACATGTTAAGGGGCATGATTACCTTAAATAAGCACTGGGAGAAGTCCATCCATTCTTTTTCTTTGGACGTTGTAGGGAAGGTAAAGTACAGTTGTGTACACTTACCATAAATGGAGTTGTTTGAGTGTATTCACTGTTGCAGTCATCACACTTGGGTTATCTGCCTGCTTTCCTACAGGGGCAGAGGGCAAGGCCATTTTTCCAAGCAAACCATTTCCAAACTGATACCACACTGCATCCATTTCTGCTACTAACACCATGGAAAAACCTACCCCACAGGGGATCAGAACTTATTCCATTACGGCTACCTCAACCTCTACAGCATTTCCCAGGGGAGCCCCTACCAGGGACATCCTGGAAGCTACAACCCGGAGTTATGTACACATCCTCACAAAGCATTGACACTTATCTGTCCTTTATAAATCCGGAACTGGATTTGACACAGCAGTCTTACAAGGCCTGCTAGTCAGCCCTAACACTTCTTGACCACCCTTACTCAGCTTTGGGAATCAATCCAAGTGTGATGACTGCAACAGTGAAACACGAAGAACATAGTACAGTTGCGTACACTTAACATAAATGTAGATGTTAGAGTGTATTCACTGTTGCAGTCCTGGTTACCCTCCAGCCCCGACTTTTCTAGACTTTCTACCTATCCTCTTTTTGGCCAAACCTTATGGCTATGGTATTTACTTTTCACTGGAGGTGTTCCACACCATGTAATTGCTTCCTGTTTTGGGGGCTCCTGACATGTGGGGCAAGAAAAACTGATGTAATAGCGTCAGCTGCATGTTTTATACCCCTGACGTCATGGAAGAGGCAACAGCATCAGAAGCAGAAATCCCAAGACTCTGGTATTCGGGCAGACTGAGGGCTACCTGCAGGCACATAACACAAGTGTGATGACTACAACAGTGAAACATGAAGAACACCATGCCTAGTTTATGTTTATTTATTTTTTCTAGGTATGGCACCCGCCTGAACTAGTCTCTGAGGTTTGGAGCCTAGGCACATTTTGATCACAGTACCAAGAAAGTACAGTTGTATACACTTACCATAAATGTACATATGTTTGAGTGTATTCACTGTTGCAGTCATTACATTTGGGTAATCTGCTGGCAGGTTGCCCTCAGTCGGCCTAATTAACAAAGTCTTGGGGCCTGCGTCAGTTGCTGTCCCTTCTTCCATGACGTCAGGGGTATAAAACATGCAGCCAACGCCATTACATCAGTTTTTCTTGTCCCAGATGTCAGGTGCCCCCCTAATGGGGAGCAAATAAACATAAAAACACAAAGGTATACCTTCAACAAAAAGCAAATACACCAAAAAGGCTTTTAAGCATAGTAAAAGAAAGTAGAGGTAGAGCCAGAAAGAGTTAGGGGGCTGGAGGGAGGGTAACCAGGACTGCAACAGTGAAACACTCTAACATCTACATTTATGGTAAGTGTACACAACTGTACTATGTTCTTCGTGTTTCACTGTTGCAGTCATTACATTTGGGTAGATTCCCAAAGCTATGGTTGGGAGGAAGAGGTATACAGCATTAGGGCCAGCTATAAGGCCGTGAAAGACAGCAGTGGCAAAGCCAGCTCTGAATTTAGAGAAAATTGGTAAAATAATGTTTGGTGAAAGTATGCACAGAGCTCCAGGTAGCAGCTTCTATGATGTCCCTGGTAGGAACACCTCTGAGAAAGGCTGCAGAAGTAGATGCAGCCCTGGTGGAGTGAGATCTGATCCCCTGCAGGATAGGTTTTCCAGGTGCTTATAGCAGAAATGAATGCAATGGCTTACCCATTTAGAAATGGTTTGTTTTGAAATAGCCTTCCCCTCTGACCCTGCAGCAAATGCCACCAGCAGTTGTTCAGATTTTCTTCGAGATTTAGTTCTGTCCAAGTAGAATCTAAGTTGTCTGTGCACATCCAAGGAATGCAGAATCCATTCCCCCTTGTTCTGTGGATTGGGAAAGAAGGTTGGCAAATGAATGGACTGATTAAGAGCCACACTAGAGACCACCTTGGGCATGAAGGATGGACTGGTCCTGAGAGATACCCTGTCCGCACGAAAGATGATGAATGGTTCCACTGCCATAAAGGCCTGTAATTCAGATATCCTTCTAGCTGAAGTGATTGTTAAAAGGAAGGCCATTTTCCGAGAAAGAAATTTTAACTCTACAGTAGCAGCTGGCTAGAAAGGAGGTAGAGTGAGTTTCTCCAAAACAAAGTTAAGGTCCCAGGGCAGGGGTAGGAGCTCTCCTGGATGGTCTCAAGTTTTTTGTCCCTCTGAGATGCTGCTTGAGCAGAGCAGAGGATGAGAGAAGAGGGGAGGTTCTGTGTTACAATGAGCTGAAATAGCTGAGGCGTGGATTTTAATGTTGGAAAATGACAGGCCCTTGTGAAGCATCTCAGTTAAGTATTGCAAAATCTGAGGTAAATTGGGCGCTGCTGTGCTCATCCTGAAAGATTGGTTCCAGGCACAGAATCTTTTCCATTTGTCAGCATAAGATTTTCTAGTACTAGGTCTCCTTGCCTCCAATATGGCATCCATCACAGGTTTGCTGAGGGATGAAAAGGGTGAATTTAAGTGATTAGCCAGGCTGCAAGGTTCAATGTTGGAAGCTGAGGGTGCAGAATTTGGTTCACCTGCTGAGACAGCAGGGAAGGAGTCTGAGGCAGGTTCCATGGAGATATTTGCGACACACTGCGCAGGAGGGGGTACTAGTGTGGCGTGGCCAGTCTGGAGCAATCAAAATCATCCTTGGTTTGTCCTGTTTGACTTTTAGTAGAACTTTGGAGAGCAGAGGCAGAGGGGGAAAGGCGTAGACTGATAGAATTTTCCAGCTGAAGGACAGGGCATCCACTTTCCAGGCTTGTTTGTGGGGAGTCCTTGTGCAAAACATTTCCAACAGGTAAGTTCTGGGGGGAGGCAAATAGATCTATGTCTGGGCTCCCCCATTTGCTTGTCAACATGTTGAAAATCCATGATTCCAGTTTCTACTCATGTGGGTCCATGAGGTTTCTGCTTAGTCCATCTGCCAGTGTACTCATTTTTCCTGGCAGGAATTGAGCTTGTAGGTGCACTTGGTAGCTCAAGGTTGTGTTCCACATGCCTATGACTAGTCTGCAGAGGGGGTAGGAATGTGTACCCCCTGCTCATGTACCACATAACCGTGATGTTGTCCGTCTTTACCGTTAGTTGTCCTGGAAGAATGTCGTCCTTGAAAGCTGTCAGAGCATTCTGTACAGCTAACTTTTCTTTTTGAATGATATGTAGGTGCATTTTATTTGGGTTCCATTTGCCTTGAATGCACTTCCCTGCCAGGTGAGCCCCCCATGCATAGTTTGATGCATCTGTAGTCAGGGTTTGGGCAGCAGGGGGTGGTGTGAATGGTAGTCCCTTGTTTTGGTGGCAGGCCTCTGCCCACCATAGGAACTCCAGGCATAGGCAAGGTATGATAGGAATCATTGTTTCCAGGCTGTGACAATGTTGACGCCATAGACTTTTTAGATACCACTGTAGTTTCCTCATATGCAGTGTTGCATATGGAATTAGAAGAATGCAGTAGGCCATGAACCCCAAGGCTTGCAGTATTTGTCTTGCAGATAGCAGGGTTTTTGTGGCCACTTGTTTGAAGTAAGTTACCAAATGAATTTGCTTTTCTGGTGTGAGGAAAGCCATCTGGGCAGTTGTATTCAAGCTTGCACCCAGGAATGTAATCTGTTGACAGGGTACCAGCTGTGATTTCTTTTCGTTTATGGTGTACCCCCAGACAAGTTAGAACCCTTTTTACAAACGCCAGATTTAAAAGTATGGCCTGGTTTTCTGCCTGAATTAGACAATTGTCCAGGTATGGATATATTTGAGTATTTCTTTGCCTGCAAAATGCAATAACTGGAGCCAGGCACTTTGTGAATACCCTGGGCACAGTAGACAAGTCAAAGGGCAGTGCAGAGAACTGATAATGCAAGTAGCCTGCTTTGAAGCATAGGTATCTTCTGCAAGATTCCCTGATTGGGATGTGCAGGTATGCTTCTTTTAAATCTAGAGTTGCCAACCAAGCGTCTTTGCCTAGCATAGGAAGTAATTGGTGAAGAGTCAGCATCTTGAATTTTGGAATCTCCAGAAAGGTATTTAGAGTAGACAGGTCCAGGATTGGATGCCATGATTTGTCTTTTCTGGGTACCAGAAAAAGCCTGGAATAGAAACCTTGTCCCTTTTCCTCTTCTGGTACCAGTTGAATAGCCCCCATGCTTAAGAGGGAAAGTTACTTGTTTTTGAGCCTCTGGCCACCCGTTTGGTGTTGGCAAGTGTGGAAATTAAATTTGCATTCCTGGGACACTATATTTAAAACCCATTTGTCCTGGGTTATGAGTTCCCAGTTCTTTGCATGAAGAGCAATCTTTCCCCCCAAAGGGGCGGTCAAAAGATAAGTGCTTGGGAATTTTTAAAGGAAGTCATTGAGACTGTTTACCAAAGGGGGGTGTCTTGTTATTTCCAGATTTGGAAGTGGAGGCCCTCCACTGCTTAGTTCTAGGAGTCCCCTGGGACTGAAACCTGGGGTTTGCTGTCTCTGGGTTTGGCTTGAGAGGACCTGGAAGGAACTGGAAAGGACCAATTCTTAGTAGGCCAGTGCCTACTAAATCTTGGAGATTGCACTTGTAAAAAGTTTAACAGTTTGCAGAGATTTAGCTTTATCTTCCATCTTTTTAAGAACTTCAGCCTTATTGCCAAACAGGCAGTCCTGATTTAAAGGAGCATCCAACAATTTAGCTTTAACATGATCAGGCAAAGATTGCTCCTTAAGCCAAGCATGCCTTCTAAGCACAGACCCAGTAACAACAGCCCTGCAAGAGGCCTCTAAAGAATCAAAACCACATTGCAAAGTATGTTTTCCAACTTGTTCAGCAGAATGCATTAAATCCTGTAAATCTTTATTTTCCACAGTCAGGAATAAAAATCATTTTCTGTTTAAGCAGTCCAATAATATGCTGTTGATATTTTAACATATGAAATTGGCAGTTTAAAGCTCCGACTGCCAAGGTTGCAGAAGTATAAACCTTTTTACCCCATCTATCCAGTGCCCTGGAGTCTCTATCAGAAAGAGTAGGATTTTTAGCAGTAGAAGCCTTGATTCCCTTGGACCCCTGAGAAATGGTCTCTGGATCTGCAACTGGATTTTTGAAAAGGAACTTGTGGGACTCAGGAACCCTGTAGTATCTGTCAGATTTACTAGGAGCTGGAGGAAAGGAATCAGGGGGCCAGACTGGATTCCGAGAACACATCATCAACAATGTCTAGTACAGGAGGTATAGCCAAAAGCCTATGCTGAGGAAGAAGGAAATCCCTAAGCCTCTTTTTTGAATCAGAAAATTCCTGGCTTTCCCAGTGGAAATGTTCCTTTAAAGTACGTAAAGTTTCCCCAAAAGAAAAATCCACAGGAGGGGAAGGGAATGGAATCCTCTGCATCAGAATCCTCATATGTAGGTATGGACAAATCCAGGTCATCAGAAGAGTCAGAAGAAACAGATTCCTGATCAGAAGATTCATAATCAAGCTCAGCCCTAGGCCTCTTGGAGGAGGGGGGGGGGGGTTGACTACCCCTGATTAGAGTAATTAGATCTTCAGCCATTTTAATCATTTGTTTTTTAGGCATAGGGGCCTGTGCATGTGGCCTGGGCATTGGTTTTTTAGACATGGATCGAGATTTAGGCCTTAATAATGGAGGCGGTGTTGATTTAATATGCAAGTCTGTAGGCCTGAATACACCCTCAGAAGCTGGTGCCTGCACAGTGGCTCCGGACCCATCCAAGGTAGAGACATCCATGGGTTCCATAGTTGAAGTATCTCGCAGCATACTGGACTCCGAATGGGTCTTGGTAGAGGCCAGCGAATCAGAAGTAGCGGGTATCAGGGGCTGCGAAAGCACCTCACTGAGTACCGGTGAACTGGCAACTGGCTTAGGAGAAGCGTCGTTGGCAGTTTTGGACCTCGGCAGCCTGTCTCTGTCTTTATCTTTGCGTTTTTTCGGAATCCTGGTAGTTGGATGGCTAACTGAGGACATTTTTGGATAATTAAACTGAGAACCAAAATATTTAGAGGCAAAAAAGTACCGACGATGGATAGTGCGCTGATTTAATAAAGCACAAATCCGACAGCAAGGTACGTTGTGGTCAAGGCCTAGGCAAGGAATACAGTACGAATGAAAATCTTTAGGAGGTATTTGCTTTCCACAAGAAATGCAATTAACTTTTACTGACATTGGTAAGGAGCAAGAAAAAGTTTCCCCAATGGGGTACTTAGCTTTAAGTTGAAGACTTCAGTTCTGAAACTCAAACGAAAATTTCAGGAGTCGGCCGACCGGCACTTGAGAACTGTTTCTACTTCGGGCACCGCACGGCAAGAAAGACTGATGTAATGGCATCAGCTACATGTTTTATACCCCTGACGACCTACCATCATGGAAGAAGGGACAGCAACCGATGAAGGACCCAAGACTTTGTTAATCAGGCCAACTGAGGGCAACGTACCAGCAGATTACCCAAATGTAATGACTGCAACAGTGAAACACGAAGAACGTCCTCTTCCCCGACACAAATTTGAAGCACTCAGTGTAGGCTCTCTGAAATGAGATGTGGTTCTTCACAGGGATTTGCCTCCTACAAGACCTCAGGACTATACCAGCATCCGAGAGGGTCTCGGTAGTGGGCAAAATAATTGAAAAAGGGAGCTTTCTCAATGGGGCATTTACCTAAAAATGGATAAAGCGAACCAGCAGTATCAATGACCCAACAAAGGTCAATCGGACAGATGCACAACCTGTGTTCAGGCTGACAGCAAGAAAGTCTTGAGGTTCTTGTGCATGCACCCATGTATATACTCCAGTGCATACGAGCTGAGGTCAAGTGTTGTATGTATGCCCTTGGGAAGGTAAAACCTTTGGTATGCTGGCCAGACATTAGTGAACCAAATGCCCATATATTAAAACTACTGCAACAGTGATCTATTAAGACAGAGTGCAACTCAGACATAACAGCCTCCAAGATCTATGTTATCCCCAATTCCTTGCTTCTTGTGGATGTGCTGCTCTTAGACCAGACATCTGTGCTGTCCTGCTGGTGTGACTCCAGAAAAGTACACATACCATAAATATAGATGTTCAAGTGTATTCACTGTTGCAGTCATTACATTTGGGTAATCCTGCTGGCAGGTTGCCCTCAGCCGGCCTGAATTCCAAAGTCTTAGGTCCTGCATCGGCCGCTGTCGCCCCTTCCCTGACATCAGGTTGTCAGGGGTATAAAAGAAGCAGCTGACGCTGTTTTCTTCAGTTTTTCTTGCCCCAGATGTCAGGTGCCCCTTAAAAGGGTAGCCATATTTTATATATATAAATCAATACATGCACCAATATACATTTTGCCTTCATCTATAAGCAAATACACCACATAGGTTGTATAAATCAGAGAAGGAAAGATAAGATCCATAGAAAAAAAGGGGGATGGCGGGTGGGTAACCTGGACTGCAACAGTGAATACACTCGAACATCTACATTTATGGTAAGTGTACACGACTGTACTATGTTCTTTGTGTTTCACTGTTGCAGTCATTACATTTGGGTAGAGTCCCAAAGCTTTGGTTGGGAGGCTGGAGCTAAACAGCATTAGAAGCGGCTATGAGGCCCTGCAGAACTGCAGTGGCAAAGCCTGCCCTGGATTTAGAGTAGAATGGCAGATGATAATGCTTTGTAAAGGTGTGCACTGAACTCCAAGTAGCCGCCTCTAAAATGTCTCTGGTTGGTACACCCCTGAGAAAGGCTGCTGAAGTGGCTGCAGCTCTGGTGGAATGTGGCCTAATGCCCTTAGGCACTGGCTTGCCATGGTGTGAATAGCATAAACGAATGCAGTAGCCTATCCACTTTGAGACAGTCTGCTTTGAGATGGCCTTTCCTTGTGATCCTGCAGCATATGCCACTAGTAATTGCTCTGTCTTTCTGAAAGCTTTGGTTCTGTCCAAGTAGAATCCAAGATGTCTGTGTATGTCCAAAGAGTGCAGAATTCTCTCCCCCTTGTTCTGTGAATTTGGATAAAAGGTTGACAGATGAATAGTTTGGTTTAGAGCCACACTGGACACCACTTTAGGTGTAAATGTTGGGTTTGTTCTCAGAGAGACCCTGTCTGGATAAAAAATGATAAAAGGTTCCACACCCATGAGCACCTGTAGCTCTAAAACTCATCTTGCAGAAGTGATTGCTAGGTGCACAGCTGTTTTTCAAGATAAAAACTTTATATCAACAGTAGCAGCTGTCTCAAAAGGAGGCAGGGTGAGCTTTTCCAAGACATAGTTGAGGTCGCATGCAGGTATAGGTGATCTCCTTGGAGGCCTTATATTTCTGGCTCCTCTGAGGTACTGCTTTAATAAGGGATGAGAAAAAAATGGTGGCTCTGTATTGTAATGAGCCGAAATGGCAGAGGCATGAATTTTAACTGATGAAAAGGATAGGCCTTTGTCCAGCATCTAGTTAAGTATTGCAAAATCTGAGGAATATTTGATACATTTGTATCAGTTTCTTGTGCCTGGTTCCAAGCACAGAATCTCTTCCATTTTTCAGCATAAGACTTTCTTGTACTAGGCCTTCTGGCTTCCAGAATGACATCCATCACAGCTTTGCTGAGAGGTGTTTTTTGTATGACTACATTATCCCCCATGCTGCCAGGTTTAATGTCCTGAGATGGCTGTGCAGGATCTGATTGTTTTGCGGGGATAGTAGATGAGGTAATTGAGGTAAGGTCCAAGCTGGGTAACGAGACAAGTTTCTTAGGATTGGATACCAGTCTGCCTGGCTGGGGGTAATGTGAATGGCTGTCCCTTGTTCTGTTGCAGGCAGGGAATGAGAGTAATCATTGTTTCCAGGGTGTGGCAATGTTGAGTCCAAACACTTTTTAGGTACCATTGAAGTTTCCTCATATGCAGTCTTGCATATGGAATTAGTAGGATGCAGGATGCCATGAAGCCCAAAGCCTGCAGAATGTTTCTTGCAGATAACTGGGCCTTTGTTGCCAACATTGTGAACTGGGTAGTCAGTTGCCTTTGTCTGGAATGAGATAAACCATCTGGGCAGTTGTATTCAAGCTTGCACCCAGGAATGTTATATCTTGAGAGGGTACTAGTTTTGATTTCTTTTCATTGACTGTGTACCCTAGGCATGTTAGAAGTCTTTTCACAAACGCCAGATGTTGATGAAGAATGTCCTTGTTCTCTGCTTGAATTAGACAGTCATCCAAGTAAGGGTATATTTGTATTCCTCTTTGTCTGCAGAATGCAATTACTGGTGCCAGGCACTTTGTAAAGACCCTGGACGCAGTAGATAAGCCAAAGGGGAGTGCAGAGAATTGGTAATGTATTGAACCAGCCTTGAATCTGAGGTGTCTTCTGCATGACTGCCTGATTGGAACATGCAGGTATGCCTCTTTTAGGTCTAAAGTCACCAGCCAAGCGTTCTTGCCCAGCCTGGGCAGAAGCTGCTGCAAAGTCAACATTCTGAATTTTGGAATATCCAGGAATGTGTTCAGAATAGATAGGTCCAGTATAGGCTTCCAGGCCTTGTCCTTTCTGGGTACCAGTAACAGTCGAGTAAAATCCTTGTCCCCGCTCTTGTTCTGGTACTTGCTGAATGGCGCCCATGTCCATGAGGGATGAAACTTGTTTTTGTGCCTCTGCCCATTGATTTTTGGGATAACTGGCCAGCCGTTTGCCTTTGGCAGAGTATGGAAATGGAATTTGTAGCCTTGCGACACTATATTTAGATCCCATTTGTCCTGGGTTATAAGGTGCCAATTTTGAGCAAAAAGTGCTAATTTTCCCCCTAAGGGTGCTGCCAGACGATAAGTGCTTGGTGCAGGCAGGGGAAAGTCATTGGGACTGCTTTCTGTATGTTTGTGCTTTATTTTCTCCTGCTTTGGAGGTAGAAGCAGCCCATTGTTTTGACCTATAAGAACCTTGCGCCTGGGATCTGCCCCTTGGGCGTCTGGATCTGCCCCTTTGAGGTCTATCCTACACAGGAAAGGACCGATTTTTTGTAGGCCAGTGTCTACTAAACTTAGGTGGCTGTACTTGTAAAAACTATTTCACAGTTTGCATAGATTTAGCTTTGTCTTCCATTTTCTTTAACACCTCTTCTGCCTTAGCATCAAACAAAGTATCATGCTGTAAAGGTGCATCTAGTAACTTAACTTTAACATGATCAGGCAGATTTTGTTCCTTTAACCAAGCATGCCTCCTAATTACAGAACCCGTAACTGCGGGCTGCAGGAGGCCTCCAAAGAATGAAAATCACATTGCAAAGTATGCTTTCCAGCTTATTCAGCTGCATGCAATAAATCCTGCATTTCCTTGTTTTCAGCGCATTCAGAATTTAACATAATTTTCTGTTTAAGCAATCCCATGAGATGTTGCTGATACTTGAGCATATGAAAAGTACAGTTGTGTACCTACCATAAATGTAGATGTTCGAGTGTATTCACTGTTGCAGTCATTACACTTGGGTTATCCTGCTGGCAGCCGACCCGCAGTCGGCCTGAGTTCCAAAGTCTTGGTCCGGCGTCGGTTGCTGTCACCTCTTGCCCTTGAATCTCTGTCAGAGGGGGTTGGGTTTTTTTGCTGTAGAGGCCTTAACTCCCTTGGGACCCTGTAAAGTAGTTTCTGAGTCAGCAGCAGGATTTTTAAAAAGACATTTGAGAGAGTCTGGAACCCTGTAATATCTGTCAAGCTTAACAGGAGCTGGAGGTAAGGAGTCAGGGGTCAAACTAGACTCCAAAAACACATCATCTACAATGTCTAACACAGGAGGGATGGCTGCTGCGGTAGTAAAAGGAAATCCCTGAGCCTCTTTTTAGATTCTGAAAAATCTTGGCTTTCCCAGTGAAAATGCTCCCTCATGGTATGCAAGGTTTCCCCAAAGGAATAATCCTCGGGGGGGATGCTGAAGGTATAGATTTCTTCAACATCAGAATCCTCATAGGGGGATAAAGAATATCCCTGATCAGAAGAGGAATCAGAAGAAATAGAAACCTAATCTGAAGATTCACAGTCAGTGTCTTGCCTAGGCCTCTAATCAGGAGGGGGATGGGAACCCCTGATCAACGTAATCAGGTCTTCGGCCATCTTGATAATCTGTTTTTTGGGCATAGAGGCCTGTACACGTGGCTCATGAGTTTGTTTCTTTGCTTTAGAAGCTGCTTTAGTCTTTGAATCTGAAGTCGTTTTAATGTAAAGATGTGGTCTGAATACACACTCAGAAGCCGGTACCTGCTCAGCAGCTCCGGACCCGTCTGAGGCTCCAATACTTTGAGTATCCAGTGGCATGGTCGACTCCATGTGGGAGTCGGTAGTGGCCTGCGAGACTAAAGTAGCGGGTGCTAGGGGCTGCGAAAGCGCCTCAGTGAGAACCGGCGACTGGCTTAGGGGAAAATTGTCGTTGTTTTTGGGCCTCTGTTGTTTTTCTCTATCCTTTTCTTTGCGTTTTTTTTGTAAACTCCGGTAGTCGGATGGCTATCCAATGACATTTTAGGATAATTAAACCTGCTACCAAAATACTTTAAAGCAAAAGTATACCGAAGCTTAATACTGCGTTGGTTAAATCTAGCACAAAATCGACAACCAGAAACGTTGTGATCAGGGCCTAGGCAAGGAATATATTAAGAATGGAAGCCCTTATGAGGTATTTGCTTCCCACAAGAAATACAATTATTAACTTTTTCTGACATCGGTCTGGAGCAAGAAAAAGGTTTCCCCAACGGGGTACTTAGCTTTAAATGAAGACTTCGGATCTGAAATTCGAACACAAAAATCTCAGGAGTCGGCCGACCGGCACTTGTGAACTGCTTTTGCTTCGGGCATCACGCGGCAAGAAAGACTGGGGAAAATGGCGTCGGCTGCATCTTTTATACCCCTGGCGCACTGACGTCAGGGAAGAGGCGACAGCAACCGATGCCGGACCAAGACTTTGGAATTCAGGCCGACTGCGGGTAGCCTGCCAGCAGGATAACCCAAGTGTAATGACTGCAGCAGTGAAACACAATGAACATCTTCTTCCATGCCTATTTGCGAGGAGTTCAGAAACAGAATGTCTTTAGTTGTCTCTTATGAAGAGAGGTAAACAGACCAACTTGAGGTGTTCATCACTGGTCTGTCCTTATCCTGCTGAGTTGTCCACAAAGTTTTACTCTGATGGAATGTATGAAGCCTAACAGACAAGATTAGCTGATTTGCTACTTCCTAGGCTATTTTAGGAAGTCTACAAGCAGGTAAGATGTGGTACACCTGGTTTATGTACCACGAGACTGTGGTGTTGCCTAGGTATATTTGCAGAAGTCCTAGGGAACAGAAATTATTCAAGGTTTTCAAAGAATTGACAGCCAAAATCCTGATATTTGTGTGCTCCTGTTTAAAGGACTCTACGCAGCTTGTACTTTTATCCCATTAGAAATCACTCCCCACTCCAGGTTTGAAACATCTGTGGTGACTGAGTGGAAAGGGGGATGACAGAAGAAGGAAGTCATCTGGTTCAACCACTATCCAACCTCACTCTTTACAAATCACAGAAGTAGGACCTGAAAGTATAAAAGGGTGCAGATGCTGAGTCCAGACTGATCTGATACACCGCGTTTCTCTCGTGTAGTCTAGCCAGGAGAATCATTAATGTCATGTAACCCAGAATCCTGAGAAACTCCCTTGCAAATTAATGATTTTGACTGGAGAAACTCAGGAAGAACTATTGAAACATGTCTTGTCTGGGGGAAGAAAGGCTCTTCCCACTGTAGAGCCCAACATCCCAGGTTCATTTTATGAGAAGGGATAAGAGAAGAATTCTGAAGGCTTATCTGAAAACACAAATTAATTAGAAGATTCTGAACTACTGCTACAGACTTTTGATAGATGAAAAAATTCTGCAAATATGACATGACTGCAGCCTTGGTACAGTGGAAGGTTCAAAATGGTAAAAGAGAGCTGATAATGTAACCAGATACCACAAACCTTAAACTCTCGAAATGCTATGCAGTGGGGATGTAATGATAGGCATCCTTTAGATCCAGTTTTACCATGAAAGCTAGAGGGGGATTAGAGGTACAAGAGATTGAAGAGAGAATAACCTGAACTTCAACATCTTGAAATTTAGAATTGAAAGATCTAGTATAAACCCATAGAATCCTTCTGTTTTGGGAACTAGAAAAATTCCTGAATAAAAAAAATGTTGCCTATAAGAATGGGAGAAAGAGCCTCTAGGACTCTCCAAGACATCAAGTTGTTGCAGAATGGAAGGAGAGAGATCTGATTCCCTGGACACAGAGACTCTTTTGGAAAGGGGGAAGAAATTCCCACTGCAAAATGTTCACCTGCTGGATTACCTCCAGAATACAGATGTCTGGAACAATTTGATGCCACAAGGGAAGGTGAAGTCTCAGACCTGGAAAGGCAGCTAAAGTGGGGGAGGGGAATAGCCTGAACAGGCAGATAGTTATGCCAACTGAAAGGACAGTCCCCATAAAGGGACAATCCCAGAGTCTAGAATTCTGACCGAAAGAAACTTTTCCTGATACCTTGTCACCACCCACTTACCACATCATCACCACCCCTACTCCTGGTTTTAATTTACTTTATGCAGTCCTGTTTTCATTCCCTCTGATGAACACAATTAACATTCAGTTCCCGTCAAAGCTTTCAGTCCCCAGTCACTAGGGAACAATAAGGCTATGACATTTGTGTGTGTCTGTGGTGGGGATGGTTATACAAGAATCAGTGTTTACTTTTTCTGAACTCGTCAAAATGCTTATCTTAATTGTGGAGCTCTATTTATTCTGCATAGCATAACTGTGAGCAGTATAGTCAAGAGTACAGTTTAGTGAATTGATACTAAATCTTAGCAGTCTCTTGACATATCCCCCTTACTCCACAGTAAAGCAATCTCAGAATTAGTATGCACAACTATCACAAGTTGCCATACTGGACATCCCCCACTGTGACAACTTTTGGACTTCACTGTTGTAAAATAAATATATTGCTTGCATCTCACACACTTTTTTTTTTTTTAAATATACAGCAGGTCAGAAAAAGTACAGTTTTGTACCTACCATAAATGTAGATGTTCGAAGATCCACATTGCTGCAGTCCTTACATATGGGTAGTCCGCTTGTCCTCGGTCGGCCCGAATACCAAAGTATTAGGCTGATGTCGGTCATGGGCGCTCAGAACTGACATCAGAGCGTCAGGGTATAAAAGCGCATGACCGACGTCATATCCTCAGTCTTTTCTTGCCCCAGATGTCAGAAGGCCCTAAAAAAAAGGCCACAACCAAAAACAGAAAATTTCCCAGAAAAAACATGTACAAACAATAACAACCACCCAAACCATACAACCATTCCAACCTGCAGAGGGGAAGGCGGGAGGGTAAATTGGACTGCAGCAATGTGGATCTTCGAACATCTACATTTATGGTAGGTACAAAACTGTACTATGTTCTTCATCTCACATTGCTGCAGTCCTTACATATGGGTAGAATCCCAAAGCAGAGGTAAAGGGAGGCTGGCAAAATCATAATGCATTAGGAGCTGCCAAAATGCCCTGTAAAATTGCAGTGGCAAATCCAGCCCTAGATTTAGAATAAAGAGGAAGGTGGTAATGTTTAGAAAAAGTATGCACTGAACTCCAAGTAGCTGCTTCCAAAATATCCTTAGTGGCTACCCCCCTTAAAAAGGCTGTAGAAGTGGCAGTAGCCCTAGTGGAATGAGGCCTGATTCCAGCCGGAATCTCCTTACCATGATGGGAATAACAGAAAGCAATACAAAAACCAATCCACTTAGAAATAGTTTGTTTTGAAACAGGTTTTCCCTGAGAACCCAAAGCAAAAGAAACAAACAACTGCTGAGACTGCCTGAACCCTTTAGTTCTGCTCAAATAATAACGTAACTGCCTGTGAATATCCAAAGTGTGCAAAATCTTCTCCCCTTTATTTTGGGGATTTGCATAAAAGGTAGGCAAATGAATAGTTTGGTTCAAGGCCACACTAGAAACCACTTTAGGCATAAAGGTAGGATTAGTACGCAAAGATACCCTATCCTTATGAAAAATTAGGAAAGGCTCAACTGCCATAAGGGCCTGTAATTCAGAAACCCTTCTTGCAGAGGTAATGGCCAACAAAAAAGCAGTCTTCCATGACAAAAACTTCAACTCGGCAGTAGCTGCAGGCTCAAAAGGTTGTAAAGTAAGTTTTTCCAACACAAAATTGAGATCCCAAGCAGGAGTAGGAGCTCTACGTGGGGTTCTTATGTTCTTTGCCCCTCTAAGAAATTGCTTAAACAAAGGATGAGAGAATAATGGAGGGTCACAGTCATAGTGAGCAGAAATGGCTGCAGCATGAACCTTTATAGAGGAGAAAGACAAACCCTTGTCCAACAACTCAGTAAGATATTGAAGAGAAACACTTAAATCAGGCTTGGAAACATCAAAGTCCTTCGCTTTGCTCCAAATAAAACACCTCCTCCATTTATCAGCGTAAACTTTCCTTGTACTAGGCCTTCTGGCCTCCAAAATAACATTCAAAACTTGTTGCGGAAGCTGAGACCCTCCAGGGTCTAGAACAGAATATGCCAGGCTGTTAGATGCAGAGACTGAATTTTGACATTGAGTAAGTGATTGCCCTCCTGAGACAAAAGGTGTGGAATCGAAGGCAAAGGCCATGGAGGCTCCCGTATTAAACTTCTCAGTAGTGGGTACCAGTGTTGCCGAGGCCAATCTGGAGCTATTAGAATCATGGATGGCTTGTCTTGTCTGGCCTTCAAGAGTACCTTTGGGAGGAGAGGCAGAGGTGGAAAGGCATAGACGTGAAGGGTTGCTCCAACTGAATGATAGAGCATCCACCCTCCAAGTTGTGGGATGAAACATTTTTGTGCAAAACTTTGGCAACTGGTAATTTAGTGGAGAAGCGAACAGATCTATGTCTGGAGTTCCCCATAACACTGTCAACTTTCGAAATACATGAGGATCCAATTTCCACTCGTGGGGATCCACTATCTGTCTGCTCAACACATCTGCTAAGGAGTTCTGTGCTCCTGGTAGAAACCTTGCCTGAAGATTGAGTTGTAAACTGAGAGCAGTCTCCCACAAAATCATCGCTTGCCTGCAAAGAGGGTATGAATGTGTTCCCCCTTGCTTGTTGATGTACCACATGACAGTTGTGTTGTCCGTTTGAATCAACACCTGTCCTGGGAGAAGTAAATCCTTGAAAGCCATCAATGCAAATTGGACTGCTAATATCTCCTTCAAGTTGATATGCAAATGTTGAAGTCTGGCAGGCCACGTGTCTTGAACCCATTTTCCATTGAGGTGTGCTCCCCAAGCCTTGTCTGAGGCATCCGTCGTTAGAATCTGACTCGCCTCTGGTCGGGTCACAGAGAGTCCCTTGTTTAGGTGACATTCCTGAGCCCACCACAAAAATTCCTTTTGAATGCAAGGTATTATTTGAATGACAGTGTCCAGATCTTGGCAGTGTTGTGTCCATACATTTTTGAGATACCATTGAAGCTTCCTCATATGCAGTTTGGCATTGGGAAGCACCAGAATACAAGATGCCATGAACCCCAAGGCTTGAAGGACTGTCCTTGCAGTCAGCCTGGACCGAAGAGACAATTGATGGAAGTAAAGAGTAAGGTTCTTTTGTTTGTCCGGGGTCAAAAAAGCCATCTGGGCAGCTGTATTCAGTCTCACACCCAGAAAGCACATGTCCTGAGAGGGTACTAGACTGGACTTTGTTTCGTTCACAGAATACCCTAGGCACCTTAACACTGCCATCACATACTGTAGATGATGAAGAAGTTCGTCCTTGTCTTGAGCCAGAATCAGGCAATCGTCCAAATAAGGATAAATTTGTATTCCTCTTAACCTGAAGAAGGCTATCACTGGAGCCAGAACCTTTGTGAACACTCTGGGCACAGTAGATAAGCCAAAGGGCAATGCAGAGAACTGATAATGAAAAGTCCCAGCCCGAAAATGCAGGTACCTTCTGCAACTGGGCCTGATAGGAACATGAAGATAAGCCTCTTTGAGATCCAGAGTTACCATCCAGTGATCTTTGCCCAACAGAGGTAAAAGCTGTTGCAACGTCAACATTTTGAACTTTGGAATGTCCAGATATGTGTTGAGGATAGATAAATCCAAAATCGGTTCAGCAACAAACCAAACAGTCAGATTCCACCAACGTTCTTTATTAACGATCTGGTACCTCGGCCATTCGCCTTCAAAGGATCACATTACAGCTTTGGAAATAAGCTCCATTTATATCACTCACTAATTGTTAAATTAACAATTAGTATAATTAAACATCAAGATTTAAAGTGATCTTTGCTTTAATATTAAATACAATATAGACATTTACCTGTAATAATATTATCAACATTAAATTTTAAATTTTATATATATAATTAGTGAAAAATAATTTTAAATAACTTTTATATCAAAAGTAAAAAAGAAACATATTATTTAACAGTTTATAATACATAATTATTCAAATATATTATTTTATGAATAATAAATTCAACAATCATATAATTCATTCTCAGTAGATCAACATCACATATAAACTGCCAAATATATACATATATGTATAAAAATATACCCAGTGTATGCACACAAACAAGGTACATACACAATAAATATGAATAATGTGCATGAATTGCTCTATTATATATTAATATTAATTAATTATAGGCCCAGCTCTTGATTCAAACCAAATGGTTTTAAAGTTTTATATTTTATTATCATCCTAGTTTCTAATTCCAAGAGTTTAGCTGTTATATCATCTCCCTTACGAATATAAGGTTTCCCCAATACACTACATCTTAAGCTATTGTTACAACCATCATGCGCATCCAAAAAATGCTTAGCAACAGGACTAATAACGTTCAAATTTCTAATATCCTTAAGATGTTCTAAAATTCTAGTTTTTAGCATCCTTTTAGTTTGTCCCACATACCAAATATCCTTGCAAGAACACCCTATTATATATACTATGCTAGTAGACTTACAATTAAAGAAATGTTTAGAAATATGAACAGTATTGTTAATGTAAGCAACATCAACAACTCTATTACATATGCTACATGAGCCACAAGCAAAAGTGCCCACCCTCATAGGAATAGGAGTAATAGATTGTACAAAGTTATTATTCAAAATTTCTCAAGTTCTTTCCCCGTCTGAAAGAGAAATTCACTTGATTCGGGAATAATTCACCAATATTATCATCTTCACTGATAAGATACCAGAATTTTCTAACTAGAGAGACTAGTGTTTTAGAAAAAGGAGAAAATTTAGTTATAAAAAATATTTTCTCAACATTATCCTTTATTCTAGTTATTCTTCTATCAAAGTTTATCTCACTATTGTCCCTTCTGTTAGATAATCTAATATTATTAATCACACTATCTCTACATTCAGATAAAGTATTATATTCATATCCTCTATCTAATAATCTGTGCAATACTACATCTAGTTCTGCAGCTATGTCCTCCTTAGTACTGGTGTGATCCCGAATTCTTTTAAATTCCCCAAAAGGTAGGGCCTTAATTAGGTGCTCAGGATGCATGCTAGTCGCATGTAGGAACAAATTAACTGAAGTTTCCTTTCTAAATGGTTTAAACTCAATATTCATGTCCTTTTCAAACAAAATTAAATCTAGAAAATTAATCCTATTTCTATTAATTTCATAAGAGAATTGTAACTTATGTTCATTTAAATTAAGTACTTCAAAAAAATCCAAGAAATCACAAAAATCCCCCTTGCAAATAAAAATTAAATCATCTATAAAGCGTTTATATAATATTACTTTGTTCTTAAAGAAATTAGTAGAATAGATATATTTCTTTTCAAAGTAATCCATATAAATGATGGCATAGCTAGGTGCATAAGCTGCACCCATTGCTGTACCCTTTATTTGCAGGTAATATTTGTTGTTAAAGCAAAAATAACCATGAGTTAAACAGAATTCCAAGAGGGTAATAATAAAATTGCTTTTAGGTCCTTCACCCATAATATTTAGTATGGAATCTAAACCCCATTTGATGTTAATGTTGGTATATAAAGATTTAATATCCATAGTAACCCAATAATAATCACAATCCCATTTCACATTTCTCAGATTATTAATCAAATCTTGTGTGTTTCTTATATGAGCTGCTACTTTACATAGATAGGGTTTAAATTGTGAATCTAAAAATAAATTAACATTCTCCAAGAAAGAACCTATTCCAGAAATAATAGGTCTCCCAGGAGGTTCTTCCAAATTTTTATGAATTTTGGGTAATGCATACATAATCGGTGTAACTGGTTTTTGAATATACAGTTTCTTGACATCAGTGTGCATAAAAAAACCCAAGCGTTCACCCCTTTCCAGTAAAAATAGCAACTCATCATTATAGGACATTGTTGGGTCACTATCCAGTCTCCTGTATTCATCAGGGCTCTCCAACAATTTATTCACCATACATAAATATTTGGTTCTGTCCATTATGACCCAATTTCCACCCTTGTCAGCAGGTTTGAAAATGTATTCATGTTTAACTGATTTCAGAACTTTCAGAGCTTGCCATTCATTTTTATTTAAATTAAAACATTTCTGTTTTTTGCAAAATTCACTAAAGTTTCACTTTCCCTCAAAAGAACTTTTTGAAATAATGAAATAGCTGGTACAGAAATGCATGGCATGAAAGTATTTTCTCTTTTGAGTTTTGGTAACGCTATCCTACCATACCCAGTACAGAAAAAAACATTTTCATCACTAGATAATTCATTCCTAACATCCAACACATCAGATTCTAACTCATAGTTATAAATTGACAAATTACATAAGTCATCATCCATTTCCAATTCTGATTCACTAGATTCATTAGAGATAGCATTGTATGCAGCAGATTTCTCCATTTTGAAAAAATGAACTCTCAGTAACAATTTTCTAATAAAACGTTTAACATCAAAATAAATATCAGCAAGAGATGGGAAGAAGGTGGGGACAAACTTACTTCCCTTGTGTAAAACATTTAACATTTCTGAACTCAAAACTAATTCAGACAAATTCACACAATGTAAATGAAGTTCATTAGAAATTGCCGCTGACAAACCTTCATTTAACTTTGTTTCTTCCCTTCCTTCCATTCCTCCCATTTCTTCCCTTGTTGTATTCTTCAGTTTGAAAGTTAGAATTGTCACTGCCGTTGTTACCAGAACCTATAATAGCCTCACAATTTAAGGTTCTGCTCCTCGCTGTTGTTGTCTCAACAAAAGAAACATTTTTTGAAGAACTACCCTCCGCTGATGAAGCCGACGACGCTGATACTCCTCTGCATTTGGAACTACTGCTCCAAGTCCTGCCCCTTGACCTATTACGGGTCCTTTGCGTAGGTTCACGTTGCCAGTTGAACAAGGTGCCGGTTTCATAGTCTTTAACATCACGGACTAACTTATTTCTTTTGCGCTGCACAATGTCAATTTCTAATTTATTGATTTTATCACTTAATGTAGACATATGAGTATCATAATTCATTTCCGTTGCCAGGCTGTTTTGTAAAGTCACAATGTCATTTTTGATTTTCTCATGGTTACGCTGGTTGCGCTTAATAAGTATTTTAAGCCAACCAATAGTGCACGATAATGATACTTGCTTCCATTCATTAAGGAGATCAGTTTCTTCTTCCGAAAAAGGGGTAGCTGGCAGTTTATCCACCCGCAAACCCCGCGGCGTGATGTCAAGGCTAACATACTTTTCCAACAATAACGTATCGAAGTAGACTGCTACTTCCTTAGACATCAACTTAGATAATTCATTGAAACGTTCCAGAGTTACCATCCAGTGATCTTTGCCCAACAGAGGTAAAAGCTGTTGCAACGTCAACATTTTGAACTTTGGAATGTCCAAATATGTGTTGAGGATAGATATATCCAAAATCGGTCTCCACGTGTTCCCTTTCTTTGGTACTAGAAACAGACGAGAATAAAATCCTAGGCCCACTTCTGACAGAGGGACCGGCTGTATAGCTCCCATTTGAAGAAGTAAAGAAATTTGCTTGTGAGCCTCTACCCTTTGCTGAGGGGGAACGTCTGGCATGCCTTTGAAAGGAGGCAATGTATGGAAATGAAACTTGTAGCCTCGGTTTATAATGTCCAATACCCATTTGTCCTGGGTGACTAAAAGCCAGTTTTGCTTGAAGAGTGCCAACTTTCCTCCCAAAGGAGCTGCCAGGCAAGAAGTATCTGGCAGCTGAAAATGCAGGTCATTGGGCCTGTTTACGAAAGGACTGGCCCCTGCCCTCCCCCGAAGATTGTGCAGGTGAACTCCATGTTCTAGGCCTGAAGGTACCCTGAGCTCTGCCCCTACCACGCCTAGATCTACCCCTAGACTGAGAATCAGAAGAAGGATACGCCCACCCCTTAGTAGGCCAATTTCTACTAAACCTTGGGGGCTGCACCTGCAAAAAATCTTTAACAGTCTGCATAGACTTAGCCTTGTCTTCCATTTTCTTCAAGACCGACTCCACAGGGGGACCAAACAAAACTTCAGACTGTAAAGGAGCATCCAAAATTCTGGTTTTAACATGCTCTGACAAATTCTGATCCTTAAGCCAGGCGTGCCTGCGAAGAACTGAACCAGTGGCAGCCACCCTGGAAGAAGCCTGTAAAGCATCAAAACCACACTGCAAAGAATGCTTACCCACCTGTTCAGAGACATGTACCAAATCCTGTAATTCTTTACACTCTATGCCCTCTGCCAAAGCATCCACTTTAGATTTTAGTTGAGTAAGGAGAAAATTCTGATACTTCAACATATGAAACTGGCAATTCAAAGCCCTCATTGCTAAAGTAGAGGAGGTATACACCTTTTTACCCCATCTATCCAAAGCTCTAGCCTCTTTATCTAGAGGAACCGGATTCTTTACAACAGAGGCTCTGACACCCTTAGGTCCCTGGCTAATAGTTTCTGGGTCTGCCCTAGGACTCTTATAGAGGTATTTATGAGCGTCAGGCACCCAGTAATACCTATCTGGTTTAACTGGCGCAGGAGGCAGAGAATCTGGATTAAGGGAAGCCTCTGAGAAAACATCTTGAACAACATCCAAAACAGGAGGTATAGCCAAGGGTCTATGCTGTGGTAAAAACAAGAATTCCCTAAGCCTCTTCCGTGAATCAGAGAAATCCTGACCTTCCCACTTAAAATGCTCCCTCATAGAATGTAGTGTCTCTGAAAAAGAAAAATCCTCTGGAGGAGAAGCAGAAGGAGTGGAATCCTCTGCATCAGAATCAGAATAAGGAGGGAAATCCTGAATGTCTTCAGCCGAAGACTCTGAGTCATCAGAGGCCTGATCCAAACTTTCCAACTCTGGCTCCACCCTAGGCCTCTTATCAGGAGGGGCCATAGAACCTCTAATTAAAGTAATCAAATCTTCTGCCATTTTAAGCATGTGCTTTTTAGGCACAGACCCTGCAGAACTAGGACTGACACCAGAGGAAGGCAAACCAGTCCTGCCTTTGGAAGAAGCCTTAGAGACAGAAGGAGAAGGCCTAACCACCTTAGGAAGGGAAGGGAGAACAGTAACCTGAGAGGCCCCCTCAGCCTGACCTGCCTCCTGAGAGGCCACATCTTGCAAAATCAAAGTCTCCCCCAGAGACTCTACTGAAGCTTCGGCCGGATCCACCGGTTCCACCGTAGCTTCTAAAGAACCGGCGTCTGGAACGGACGACTCATCCTGTCTGGTTTTTAAAGATTTGTCTTTGCGCTTCTTCGTGGTAGCGGGCGTCGGAGGATCCGACGGCATATTATAATTACACCGCTTACCGAAGACAAGCCTAGCGCAATCTAACCTACGTTTAATGGTGCGCTTATTAAACCTAGCACAAAAGCGACACCCGACTACGTCGTGCTCAGGTCCCAAACAAGGAATACAAAGAGAATGACAATCCCTATGCGGTATCTGTTTCCCACAAGAAATACAATTATTCACTTTTTCTGACATCCGGAATTAAATGAGGCAAGAAAAAACAAAAATATTCCCCAACGGGGTACTTAGCCCAACTTGGATTCGGTCTGAAACTCAGAATACGAAAATTTCAGAACGCCGAACGGCATTTGCAACGCTGCTTCTGCATCGGACCATGCGGCAAAAAAGACTGAGAATATGACGTCGGTCATGCGCTTTTATACCCTGACGCTCTGATGTCAGTTCTGAGCGCCCATGACCGACGTCAGCCTAATACTTTGGTATTCAGGCCGACCGAGGACAGCGGACTACCCATATGTAAGGACTGCAGCAATGTGAGATGAAGAACATCCATTACACTTGGCTAGTATTCACAGATCAAAAAACAAAACAGAAAAAAAAAGACTGCTATTACTACTGTTCGAAACTTGCACGTTCTGATGCTTTCTGCAGAGCAAGTGGTAGTCATGTATATCATAGCACATTCAGAAATGCACTTAAAATAAAATATGAAATGAACATAAAAAGTACAGTTGTGTACACTTACCATGAAAGGAGATGTTTGAGTGTATTCACTGTTGCAGTCATCACACTTGGCTTATCTGCCTGCAGGTAGCCCTCAGTTGGCTCGAATACCAGAGTCTTGGGATTTCTGCGTCGGATGCTGTTGCCTCTTCCATGACATCAGGGGTATAAAACATGCAGCAGACACCATTACATCAGTTTTTCTTGCCCCAGATGTCAGGAGCCCCCCCCAAAAGGAAGCCATTACATGGTGTGGAACACCTCCAGTAAAAAGTAAATACCACTGCCATGAGATATAGCCAATAAAGAGAATAGGTAGAAAGTATAGAAGAAATCTGGGGGCTGGAGGGAGGGTAACCAGGACTGCAACAGTGAATACACTTGAACATCGACATTTATGGTAAGTGAAAACAATTGTACTATGTTCTTCATGTTTCACTGTTGCAGTCATCACACTTGGGTTGATTCCCAAAGCTGAGGAAGGGTGGAGCCAGTCAAGAAGCATTAGGGCTGGCTAGCATGCCTTGTAATACTGCTGTGGCAAATCAAGCTTTGGATTTAGAAAAAATAGGCAAGTGGTAATGCTTGGTGAAGGTGTGTACAGAGCTCCAGGTTGCAGCTTCCAGGATGTCCCTGGTAGGGACTCCCCTGAGAAATGCTGAAGAGGATGATTTAGCCCTAGTGGAATGAATTCTGATCCCCATGCGGGTTAGGTTTTCCATGGTGTTTGTAGCAGAAATGGATTTAGTGTGCTATCCATGTGGAGATGGTTTGCTTTGAAATGGCCTTGCCCTCTGCCCCTGTAGCAAAGCTGACTAGCAGCTGGTCAGACTTTCTGAAAGGTTTAGTCCTGTCAAGGTAGAACCTGAGCCATCTATGCACGGCCAAGGAGTGCAGGATCCTTTCCCCTTTACTCTAAGGATTATGGAAAAAGGTTGGTAAATGGATGGATGGATTTAAAGCCACACTGGATGCCACCTTGGGCATAAATAATGGGTTAGTCCTGAGGGAAACCCTGTCAGCATGGAAAATAATGAAGGGTTCCACAGCCATAAGTGCCTGCAACTCTCTTCTTGCTGAAGTGATGGCTAGCAGTAAGGCTGTTTTCCAAGAGAGGAATTTTAACTCTGCTGCAGCAGCAGGCTCAAAGGGGGAAAGCGTGAGTTTCTCTAGTACAAACTTAAGGTCCCAGACAGGGGTGGGAGCTCTCCTCAGGGGCCTTAAATTGTTAGCTGCTCTCAGGAACTGTTTGATGAGAGGGTGAGAAAAGAGGTGGCTCAGTGTTGTAATGGAGCTGAGATGGCAGAGGCATGAATCTTAATTGATGAGAAGGACAGGCCTCTGTGGAGCAGCTCTGCTAGGTAATCTAGGATTTGAGGTAAGGAGGGCATGGCTGGGTCCTTCCCTTGAGACTGGCTCCAAGAACAATATCTTTTCCACTTTTCTGAATAATATTTTCTAGTACTAGGCCTTCTGGCCTCAAGGATGACGTCCAGCACCCGTTGGCTTAGGGTTGCTGGTGGTGTATTCAGGGGATAAGCTAGGCTGCAAGGTTCAGGGTCTGCAGCTGTGGATGAAAAATTTGTCCCTCCTGCTGGGAGAGCAGGGAGAGGGTCTGATGTAGGTGCCAGGGTAGCACTGCTGTCAGACTGTATAGAAGTGGGTACTGGTGGGGCCAGTCTGGGGCAATAAGGATTGTCCTTGGTCTGTCACGTTTGATCTTGAGTAGTACCTGAGAGAGAAGGAGCAGATGGGGAAAGGCATAAATTGAGAGGTTTTCCCATGTAAACGATATTGCATCCACTTTCCGTGTTTTGCTGCAAGGATTTCTGGTGTGCAATTTGCTCAATTGATGGTTTTGGGAGGAGGCAAAGAGATCCACCTCTGGTGTCCCCCACCCGTGGATTAGAAGTTTGAATGAGCTGGGTTCCAGTTTCTACTCGTGTGGATCCAGTAGATTTCTGCTCAAGTCATGTGCCAGTGAATTTTGTTTGCCTGGCAGGAATTGAGCTTGCAGGTGCACTTGGTTGCTAAAGGTTGTGTTCCACAGGGTTATGGCTAACTTGCATATTGGGTAGGAATGAGATCCCCCCTGCTTGCTTATGTACCACATAACTGTGGTATTGTCCATCTATCAGGAGTTGCCCTGGAAGGATAAGGTATTTGAAGGCTGTCAGAGCATTCTGTACAGCTAACATTTCTTTTTGATTGATATGCAGGGAAATTTGTTCTGCGCTCCATTTGCCTTCCATGTGTGCCCCCCATACATAGTCTGATGCGTCTGTTGTCAGGGTTTGGGCGGTGAGGGATTGAGTGAAAGGACGTTCCTTGTTGTGATTGCATGGCTCTGCCCACCAAAGGAACTTTGCCCTTAGGCAAAGAACAATAGGAATCACTGTTTCCATGTCCTGAGAATGCGGACACCACAGACTTTTTAAGTACCATTGAAGTTTCCTCATATGCAGTCTTGCATATGGAATTAGTAGAATGCATGAGGCCATGAACCCTAGGGCTTGCATTATTTTTCTTGCAGATAGCTGGGTTTTGGTGGTCATTAATTTGAAGTAGCTTGTCAAATAAGCCTGTTTTTCTGGAGTGAGAAATGCCATCTGGGAAGTTGTGTTCAAGCTTGCTCCCAAGAATACAATCTTTTGCCTGGGCACCAGTTGTGATTTCTTTTCGTTGATGGTGTACCCCAGGGAAGTTAGGATACTCTTTACAAATGCCAGGTGCTGAAGTAGCAATTCCTGACTGTCCACCTGAATCAGGCAATCGTCCAAGTATGGGTAAATTTGAATATTTCTCTGCCTGCAGTATGCAATGGCCAGAGCCAGGCACTTTGGGAATACCCAGGGTGCAGTAGATAAGCCAAAGGGAAGTGCAGAGAATGGATAGTGAACAGAGCCTGCCCTGAAACGTAGATATTTTTTGCAAGATTCTCTTATGGGGATGTGCAGTTAAGCTTCTTTTAAGTCTAGGGTGACTAGCCAGGGGCCTTGGCTAGCATAAGGAAGAAGCTGTTACAGTGTAAGCATTTTGAATTTTGGGACCCCCAGGAAGATGTTGAGAATTGACAGATCCAGGATAGGGCATCAAGAGCTCTCTTTTCTGGGCACCAGAAATAGTCTGGTTGCTCTACTGGAACAGGTTGAATAGCCCTGATACTGAGAAGAGAAAGCACTTGCTTTTGAGCCTCTGCCCACTGGTTTGGAGGAAGGTCTGTCATTCCTCTTGGGGTTGGCAGTGAGTGGAAGTAGAATCTGTATCCCTGGGATACAATGTTTAGGACCCACTGGTCTTGGGTAATGGATATCCAGTTTTCTGCATGCTGGGTGAAATTTCCTCCTAGGGGTGCAAGTACTTGGGCATGGCTGGAAGGATGATGGACAAGTCATTGTGAACTTTCCCATAAGGGGGTGGCTTACCACTCCCTGTTTTTAAGATGGGAGCACTCCATTGTTTAGATCTCTGCATACCCTAAGACTGAAGTCTTGGTAGTCTGTTGCCTCTGGGTTTGGACTGAAGGCCTGGGAGGGACTGGAAAGGACCCAGTTTTTAGAAGGCCAATGCCTACTGAATCTAGGTGGCTGCACCTGTAAGGAATCTTTAACAGTTTGCATAGATTTAGCTTTCTCCCCCATCTTTTTGAGAACTACTACTGCTTTTGTGCCAAACAAGCATTCCTGGTTTAATGGAGCATCTAATAAGTTTGCTTTGACATGGTCTGTCAAGATTTGTTCCTTCAGCCAAGCATACCTCTCAGTACTGACCCAGTGACAGCAGCCCTGCAAGATGCTTCTAAGGCATCAAAACCACACTGCAAAGTATGTTTACTGACTTGGTTTGCAGAATGCATTAACTCTTGTAAATCTATTTTCTGTACAATCTGGAAGCAACAACATTTTTTGTTTAATTAGTCCCATAATATGCTGCTGGTACTTCAGCATGTGAAACTGGCAATTCAAAGCCCAGATGGCAAGAGTTGCAGAGGTATATACCTTCTTACCGCATCTGTCTAAAGCTCTAGAATCCCTGTCCGAAGGAGTAGGGTTTTTGGCTGTAGTAGCCTTAATGCCTTTAGGTCCCTGGGAAATGGTCTCTGGATCTGCAGTGGGATTCTTAAAGAGAAATTTGAGAGAGTCAGGTACTCTGTAGTACCTGTCAGGCTCTCTAGGAGCTGGTGGTAAAGTATCAGGAGTAAGACTGGATTCCATGAAGACATCATCTGCAATATCCAAGACAGGGGGTATAGCTAGAGGCCTGTGCTGAGGCAAGTCTAAACATTCTCTGAGTCTCTTTTTGGACCGAGGGTAGTTCTGGCACTCCCAGCGGAAATGCTCTCAAGGTATGCAAGGTTTCACCAAAAGAAAAATCCTCTGGAGGGGAGGCAGAGGGAATGGAATCCTCTGCATCTGAATTCTCATAGGTAGATAAGGGTAAGTCTTGGTAATCAGAGGGATCGGACTCATGGTCTGCAGAATCAGAAGGAAAATCAATTCTCTGTCTTTTAGAGGGGGAAGGCTGGCTTCCCCTAATTAAGGTAATAAGGTCTTCAGCCATTCTAAGCATTTATTTCTGTGGCAAGGGAGCTTGAGCATGCACTTTGGTTGTCTGTTTTCTAGGTGTGGTGTGAACTCTGGGCCTGAAAAACTCGGTAGTTTTAGTCAAAAACAAAGTTGCCGATTTAATGCGAACATCGGAAGGTTGGAATACACCCTCAGAAGCCGGTGCCTGCACAGTGGCTCCAGACCCATCCGCAGGTTCCATAGTTGAAGAAGCCTCTCACGGCACACCGGACTCCGAATGGGTCTCAGCAGAGGCCTGCGAATCTGTAGAAGTGGGCATCAGGGGCTGCGAAAGCACCTCACTGGGGACTGGCGAGTAGCTTAACAGAAGCGTCGTCAGTAGTTTTGGATCTATGCAGTCTGTCTCTGTCTTTATCCTTACATTTTTTCTGATGATCGTTAGTCGGATGGCTTATCGAAGCCATTATGGAATACAGAGAACGAGAGCGAAAAAATTTAGTGACAAAGATAGCCAGACGACAAATAGTTCAGGCGTTAAACAAGGCACAAAACCAACAGCAAGGAAAGTCGTGATCTGGGCCTAAACAGGTGATGCAGTAAGAATGAAAATCTCTATGAAGTATTTGCTTTCCATAGGCACTTTTTCGGACATCGGTTAGAGCAAGAAAAAAGGATCCCCAACTGGGGTACTTAGCTTTAGAAGACTTCAGGTTTGAAACAGAAACAACGAAAATTTCAGGAAGTGGTCAACCGGCACTTGCGAACTGCTTCTGCTTCGGGCTCCTGCGCGGCAAGAAAAGCTGATGCAATGGCGGAGCTGCATGTTTTATACCCCTGACGTCATGGAAGAGGCAACACCATCTGACGCAGAAATCTCAAGACTCTGGTATTCGGGCCGACTGAGGGCTACCTGCAGGCACATAACCCAAGTGTGATGACTGCAACAGTGAAACACGAACATCATCTGTTATCTTTGCATTGCTTATATGCTTTCCTGCAAGGCAGTAACAAATGAGGTCATAACAAGGAAAGGCTACTTTTCTCTGAGGATAAAAAGCATAATAGAAGCTAATGAATGATTCAGTGAGAGCTGTTGAGAGTAGTGAGTACACCTACAATTTGAGATGGAATTTGGCCAAGACCATTGAAACTTCCTGTAAGCACCCCTCCCCCAACGACTGCAGCCAAAATTGGGACATGCTCAGAAATCCAGATTAAAAATGTAAACAATGGCCAGAATCAAAACAATCTCTGGGACTGTCCCTTTAATTTTAGAAACTTTCCCTTTCTTTTTAGAGCTTTTTTAAACTGTTTGCTGGCTCCCTACTGCTTAAAATGCTTACTTAAGAAAAAAAAAATACACAAATGTGAGAATGACCCGCCCCTAAGACCCATCGTATCTGCAGAGGGATCAAATACACATTCGCTTGCCAAATATGTAGATACAAAATTAAAAAGCTTATGGGTAGGAAGACATTTTATACTAAAGGATTCCTGGGACCTTCTGAAAGAAATTTCCAATGATTTATACCATGATGATCTATTATTTATAACTATAGACATGTAGACTTATTTTCATCCATACCTTATAAAAATGGTATAGAAATATTTGAAGAAATAGTCTATGAAGACTAGGGATTAACGCAAAATGAAAAACTAGTAAACATTTGGTTAATGGACATGGTTTTAAAAAACAATTTTTTTATATTTTAATGGTGAATTTTTCCAGCAGATTCAAGAGGTAGCTATGGGGGTGGCTTGCGTCTCAACTTATGCCAGCCTAGTTTTGGCTAAGTGGGAAGAAAGCTACATTTTAAATACAGAATTCAAAAACTGCTGGACATTATACCGCAGGTTTTTGGATGATATAGTTATTTTTTGGATAGGAGGAAAAGAAAAATTTGAAGAGTTCATGGTATATTTGAACACTACTACTAATTTTTTGAAGTTCAAACACAAGATTTCTAATAAACGTTTGCAATACCTAGATATAGAAATATATAAGGTAGATAAGAAATTTGAAACAAAGATTTTTAGAAGAGACACCTTTTGTAATTCCTGTCTACACTACAATAGTGCACACCCCTTACATTGTAAGAAAAATATAGTGAAGGGACAGTAGGGGGTGCCATATGACTAGTGCAGATAAAGATTTTGTAGTAATGACCTATTGGAAAAAAATGTTTCTTGAAAGAGGCTACCCCTTAAAATTTATTAAAGATATAAGAGAGGAAGTTGAAAAAGGTACAATTAATAAATTTAAACCAATCCAAAATAATGGTGAGCAAAACAAAGGAAGACAGACCAATAAGCAAAGCACTAGAGATAATTATGAACAAGTATTGGTTTTGGAATACAACACAATAAACAACATTAAGAAAATGTTTTTAAAAGAGTGGGAGAAATTTGTTTCCCTTACAGATCTGGAAAATATAACCAAAATCCCACATAAAGTGGTATATAAAAACTCCCAAAGTATTAGAACTATTCTAGAGAATAAATACCAGGTGAATAATAATAAAAATAAGGTGGGCACATATAAATGTGGTCGCTGTATCCAATGCAATTATATTATGAACACGGCTAGATACTACCTGGAAAGTAGAAAGAGATGCGTTACTAGTTTCAACTATTACAATTGTGAATCAAAAGAATTAGTTTATTTAGCCATCTGTTCAGTTTGTAAATCCTTCTATGTAGGAAAGACTGAAAGAATGTTAAAAAGAAGGATTTATGAACATATGTATGACATGACAGTAGGTAAAGACACCAGTGCCTTGTTTAAACATTCATAGGTTGGTACTAGGCTATCGGCCCTAAGGCCTATGCAAGCCTAGCCATAAGAATTCCCTGGAAATTTTTTTCCCCACAATATTTACTTCTCTGGGCCCATGTCTAGCAGGGCGACTGACATGATCCCCGGGGTGAATTTCCTATCTCCCATCCAAAAGAGTATGCTTGAATTCTAAATTTGCTTTTTTAGTTTTGGAACAAGTCAAACATGACATCAGGGGAGGCGCCCATGGGAAGAAAAAATAGAATTTAGGGAATTATGGTGGCAATTGACCCTTGAGGCAGGAAATTTCCCTGGGTTCAATGACTATGTTTCAATTTTGCCTTTATTAAAATTAAGATCAGCTAAACTTTGAATCTAATTTATTTCAACCACCACCAGATGGCAATATATTCATTAGTTTTTCCATATGCACTTGGTTCCCTATGTATCTTCACCACTTTAAAATTAGAGTAAATGATACATTTTAAAATGTTTTAATATATTTAAACTATGTCAATTTAGTTCATATTTATATAAGAAAAAGATTTTTAATATTGTTTAATACAGTATTTATATACAAAAATATTCACACACGAACATCCATACTATACAAGGAAGGGTAAATGAAAATAAGGTGGGGTGTATTTAAATAGTGGGATTTTAAACATATTTATTGGTTATTTTAAATGTGGAGAATGTATTTTTATTGGTTTTAGCTAATTGAAGTTAGCATAAATATGAGAAAACATGATTGCACTGGTCATCTGATGAAGTCTAATTTAACAGGACGAAAACACATTGTTATAAGCTAAGGCGTTTATGCTCGACTGCTTTTGTGTTCGTTTTTTGTGGCTTGAATAAATTTATTGAAACCGATTGGTTGTGGATCTCCGCTCCGTTGCTCAGCACATTTTCTCTGGATTATTAGTCATATTTGGTGCTGCTCTACTACTTTATTGGTTACTTAAGAAAGGAACAGAGAAAAAAGGAAACATTTGCTCTGAAAATGAGGAATTGGGAAAAAAAAAAAAAAAAAAAAAAAAACATCACACCTCATAAGCACTTCAGCTGCTTAAGGGCAAACCAGAACCTCTAAGATGTTACATCAGGAACATTTTCAGAACAATGTTATGTATCCCCCATAATCTCTTCAAAACTCATACAGAAGCAGCAGTATCATAAGCAAGCTAAAATATACTTAGTCACAAAAGCATTAGGTGAATTCTTTACCTCAGGAGGAGGAAGGGTCACCATTAACATCTGCACGTTCTCAAAATATACCAATAACATTTTAAATATGTGAACTTGATAATTTCAAATGTTGAAAGTTAAAGTTCTAGAAGAAAACATCTTCTTCCCCAACTTAACCACTGTTTTCTCATCCTTACCCAGGTCAAAAGGGTTAGCAGCTGTAACCCATTCAGCAGAAGCATACTTGGATAGATAACTTCCGGGTATGCTTAAGGATTAAAATCGGGTGCTTGCGTGTCTGGGTACCTTGTACAACTTGTCAGACTTCTTGGGAGCAAGCAGCCAATCACCAAGTATGCTAGCGGTGAGAAAAACATTCTCTAAGGGTGGCATATAGGAGAGAGAGAAGCTGCTTTAGGCATCTTTAATTATAACAGTACATTTTATGTGGCACAGGAACACTGAAAAAACTTTCATCTCAAATAAAGTGTCAGCAAAAAATCTATTCAGCAGGGAAATCTGACACACTTTCCTATGATTGCTCAAAATCCTGAAGTACAACCATACCCTGCAATGTTTGCACTTCTGACTCAGAGAAGAAACTAATTTCCTTTTCTTGCCTAAAGAATCAATGGGCAAAGAAAAAGCATTAATCCCAGAAAATATTCCCTATTCACTGAAGTAGAAACAGGACAGCTTCTCATTAAGCACAAACTCCCTGAATGCATACAAACTTGTAAGCACAACGGTCCCAGCTTCCATTTCCCTTTACAGACCAAGTGAAGACCACCTGTTTTCCCCCTGAAACAGACAAAAGTGGCACTCCCTTGCCTGCTAAGGGCATTCGTAAAGTCACAGAGGACATGGGGTATCCCCGTCTTTGATGGCTGAAAAAGCTACAGCAAGAGGGCTGGGGGAAAACCATAGATCTGAAGAACAAGCAGCCACAGCAGTCACTAACCCAAGGCTGAGGCAGAATGGGAAGCAGCCTGACACCTGAAGACTCCATTAAAAACTTTTGTGTGCAGGAGAAGGTACTGCTGTGGAGACCAAAGATTGTTTCATTGGTAAGGCCAAGAACAGATGTTGAAAGCACAGAGCATAGACAAGTTAGTAAAGTGTAAGCTAGAGAAAAGTACAGTTGTGTACACATCATAAATGTAGATGTTCAAGTGTATTCACTGTTGCAATCATCACACTTGGGTTATTTGCCTAGAGGTAGCCCTCAGTCGACCTGAATACCAGATACTTGGTATTTCTGTGTCAGTTGCTGTTGCTTCAGGACTGACATCAGGTGTATAAAAACAGGCAGCCGATGCCATTACATCAGTTTTTCTTGCCCAAATGTCAGGAGCCCCCCATATAGTGAGCTAAGTTATGGTGGGGAAAAAAACACCAGTAAAAAGTAAATACCAATAGCGCTGTAAGGGGTGAGTAATAGACAGAGAGGAGAGAGAGAGACAAGGGGGCTGGAGGGTGAGAAACCAGGACTGCAACAGTGAATATACTCGAACATCTACATTTATGGTAAGTCTACACAACTGTACTATGTTCGTCGTGTTTCACTGTTGCAGTCATCACACTTGGGTTGATTCCCAAAGCTGAAAAAAGGGTGGCGGCAGCAAAGAAGAGTTGGGGCTGGCTAATATGCCCTGCAGGACTGCTGTTGCAAAACCCGCCCTGGATTTGGAAAAAAATAGGCAGGTGGTAATGCTTGGTGAAGGTGTGTACAGAACTCCAGGTAGCAGCTTCTAGAATGTCCCTGGTAGGGACTTCCCTGAGGAATGCTGTAGAGGTAGAAGCTGCCCTACTGGAATGCGTTCTGACCGCCTGAGGGGTTGGTTTCCCATGGTGTTTGTAGCAGAGATGGATACAGTGTGCTATCCAATTGGAAATTGTTTTGAAATGACCTTGCCCTCTGCCCCTGGTGCAAAACTGACTAGCAACTGGTCAGATTTCCTGAAGGGCTTAGTCCTATCAAGGTAGAATCTGAGCTGTCTGTGCACATCCAAAGAGTGCAGGATCCTTTCCCCTTTATTTTGAGGATTAGGGAAGAAGGTTGGCAAATGGACAGATTGGTTGAGAGCCACACTGGATACCACTTTAGACAAAGGAAGGGTTAGTCCCGAGGGGACCCTGTCAGCATGAAAAGTAATGAAGGGTTCCACAGCCATAAGTGCTTGCAGTTCAGACACTCTTCTAGCTGAAGTGATGGCCAGAAGCAAGACGGTTTTCCAAGAGAGGAATTTTAACTCTGCTGACCCTGCAGGCTCAAAGGGGGTAGCATGAGCTTTTCCAGTACAAAGTTAAGGTCCCAAGCAGGGGTGGGTGCTCTCTTTGGTGGCCTTAAGTTGTTGGCCCATCTCAGGAACTGTTTGATGAGAGGGTGAGAGAAGAGAGGTGCCTCAGTGTTGTAATCAGCAGAGATGGCAGAGGCATGGATCTTAATGGAGGAGAAGGATAGGCCTCTGTGGAGTAGATCTGCTAGGTAATCCAGGATTAGAGGTAAGGAGGGTAGTGCTGTGTCCTCACCTTTAGATTGAATCCAGGAACAATACCTTTTCCACTTATCAGCATAGGATTTCCTTTTACTGGGTCTGCTGGCTTCAAGAATGACATCCAGCACCTGCTTGCTTAGGCTGGTCATTGGGGGAGAATTCAAGGAATAAGCCAGGCAGCAAGATTCAGGGTTTGCAGTTGCAGATGCAAGAAATGTTCCTCCTGCTGAGTGAGGAGGGTTTGGATCTGGGGTAGGTGCCAGGATGGCATGGATGACAGGTTGTGCAGTAGTGCTGGCGTGGGCAGGCCGAGGCAAATCAGGATTGCCCTTGGTCTGTCCTGTCTTATCTGGAGTAATATTCTTGTGAGAAGAGGGGGAAATGCATAGATTGAGAGGTTTACCCACTGGAAGGATTGGGCATCCACTTTCCAGGCTCTGCTTTGAGGTGTCCTGGCGCGGAATTTTCTGAGCTGGTGACTGAAGAGGGAGGCAAAAAGGTCCACGTCTGGGGTCCCCCATTTCTGGGTTAGAAGACTGAAGGTGCTGGGGTGTAATTGCCACTTGTGTAGGTCTAGGAGATTCCTACTTAAGTCGTCTGCCAGAGAGTTTTGTTTGCCTGGCAGGAATTAAGCTTACAGATGAATATGCATGTCCAAGGCCGTGTTCCACAGGGTCATGGCTAGTGGGGTAAGAGTGGGTTCCCCCCTGCCTGTAACTGCGGTGTTGTCTACTATTAGCAGGAGTCCTGGTGAGATTAGGGATCTGAAAGCTGTGAGAGCATGCTGAACAGTTAGCATCTCTTTTTGGTTGATGTGCAGATGAATTTGACTTTGGCTCCAGTGGCCCTGAATGCACTTGTCATCCAGATGTGCCCCCCAGGCATAGTCTGATGCATCGGTGTTTAGGTATGGGCGGCATGGGGTTGGGTAAAGGGAAGTCTCTTGTAGTCGTTGCATGCTGCTGCCCACCAAAGAAACTCTGTCCTTAGATAAGGTATGATAGGTATGACTGTTTCCAGGTCCTGAAGATGTTGGCACCAAAGACTTTTTAAATACCATTGAAGTTTCCTCATATGCAGTCTGGCATATGGAATTAGTAGAATGCAAGAGGCCATGAACCCTAGGGCCTGCATGATTTTCCTTGTGGATAGCTGGGTTATGGTGGCCATTTGAGTGAAGCAGCCTGTTAGATAGGCTTGTTTTTCTGGAGTAAAGAATGCCATCTGGGATGTTGTGTCAAAGCTTGCTCCCAGTAATACAATCTTTTGACTGGGGACTAGTTTTGATTTCTTTTCATTGATAGTGTACCCCAGGGAGGTTAGAAGGTTCTTTACAAATGTCAGGTGCTGCAACAGCTTTTCCTGTCTGCCTGAATCAGGCAAGCATCCAAGTAAGGGTAAATCTGAATCTTTGTCTGCAATAGGCAATGGCTGGAGCCAGGCATTTTGTGAAGACTCTGGGAGCAGTGGATAAGCCAAAGGGAAGTGCAGATAACTGATAATGCATAGATCCTGCCCTGAAACGTAGGTATTTGCTGCATGAGTCCCTGATAGGGATGTGCAGATAGGCTTCTTTTAGGTCTAGGGTGGCTAACCAGGCACCTTTGGATAGCAGAGGAAGAAGCTGCTGAACGGTGAGCATTTTGAATTTTGGTACCACCAGGAAGGTGTTTAGAATGGAAAGATCTAGGATTGAGCATCAAGTGCCCTATTTTCTGGGTACCAGGAAAAGTCTGAAATAAAACCCTTGAAATATCTGTTCTGCAGAAACAAGTTGAATTGCCCTTATGGAGAGCAGGGATTGAACTTGGTTTTGTGCCTCTGCCCACTGGTTTGGAGGAAGGTCTCGGAACACTTTTGGGGTTGGCAGTGAGTGGAAGTAAAATTTGTACCCCGGGATACAATGTTGAGGTTCCATAGGTCTTTGGTGATGGAGGTCCAGTGTTTTGCATGATGGGCAAGTTTTCCTCCTAGGGGCAAGAGCAATTGGGCAGAGGTGAGGAGTGGAGATGAGAAGTCACTGTGAATTCTTTCCTTAAGGGGCTGGCTTAGCACTCCCTGTTTCAGAAGTGGAGGCACTCCATTGGTTAGATCACTGCATACCCTGAGACTGTAATCTGAGGGGTCTGTTTCCCTGGGTCTAGTTTGAAATGGCCTTGAGGGGGCTGGAAAGGACCAATGTTTTGAGGGGCAATGTCTACGGAATCTTGGAGGCTGCACTTGCAAAAAATCTTTGACTGTCTGCACAGACTTAGCTTCTTCTTCCATCTGTTTTAGAACCTCTTCTGCTTTGGTGCCAAACAGATTGTCCTTGTTCAAAGTGGCGTCTAGTAATTTTGATTTGACATGGTCTGGCAAAGTCTGCTCCTTAAGCCAAGCATGCCTTCTCAGTACAGAACCACTGACTGCTGCCCTGCAAGATGCTTCTAGGGCATCAAAGTCACATTGCAAGGTATGCTTGCTGACTTGGCTTGCAGAATGCATAAGCTCCTGTAATTCTTTATTTTCTGCACAGTCTGTAAAGGTAGATAATTTTTGCATAAGTAGTTCCATAATATGTTGCTGGTATTTCAGCATGTGAAACCGGCAATTAAATGCTCTAATGGCGAGAGTTGCAGAGGTGTACACTTTTTACCCCGTCTAAAGCTTGGGAATCCCTGTCTGAAGGGGTGGGATTCTTAGCTGTAGTTGCTTTTATACCTTTAGGCCCCTGGGAAATGACCTCTGGGTCAGCAGTAGGAATTTTGAAAAGACATTTGTGGGAGTCAGGGACTCTGTAGTACCTGTCTGGTTTCCTTGGAGCAGGGGGTAAAGTATCAGGAGTTAGACTGGATTCCATAAAGACATCATCCGCAACATTCAGAACTGGAAGGATTGCTAAAGGCTTATGTTGTGGCAAATCTAGAAATTCTTCAAGTCTCTTTTTGGACTGAGGATAGTCTTGGCATTCCCAGTGGAAATGCTCTCAAAGTATGTAGGGTTTCATCAAAAGAAAAATCCTCTGGAGAGGAAGCAGAGGGAATGGATTCTTCTGCATCTGAATCCTCATAAGCAGATAAAGGCATGTCTTCATAATCAGAAACTTCAGTCTCAGAATCTTGGTCTGTTAAAGCTGCTGGGGACAGGTCTCTTTCTCTTAGCAAGAGAAGGTTGGCTTCCCATCAGCATAATCAGGTCTTCTGCCATTTAAAGCATTTGATGCTGTGGCAAGGAAGCAGGTGCTTGAGTTTGGGTCGTCGTTTATTAGGCATAGCTCATACTCTTGCCCTTAGAATCGCGGTAGTTTTAGACAGAAATGAAGACATGAAAGTAGTAGTCTGTCTCGAATATCGGTAGTGCGAAGAACTTCCTCAGAACCCAGTGCCTGCACAGCAGGCTCTGGACCAATCCAAGGTAGAGACATCCGCATGTTCCACAGTCAAAGAAGAGTCTTGCGGCATACCAGACTCCAAACGGGTCTTGGTAGCAGCCTGCGAAGCCATCTAAGTGGGTATCAGGGGCTGCAAAAGCACCTCACTGAGTACAGGCAAACTGGCGACTAGCTTAACGGAAGCATCGTTGGCAGTTTTGGACCTGTGCAGTCTGTCTCTGTCTTTATCCTTACGTTTTTTCAGAAGATCGGTAGTTGAATGGCTTACCAAAGCCATTTCAGAATATGGAGGTCAAGAGCGAAAGTATTTAGCGACAATAAGGGCCCAATGATGAATAGTTTGAGTATTGAACAAAGCACAAAACCGACAGCGAGGTACGTCGTGGTCTGGGCCTAAACAGGTGATGCAGTAAGAATGGAAATCTCGGTGTGGTATTTTTAACACAGGCGAGACAATTGTTAACTTTTTCTGACATTGGTTAGAGCAAGAAAAAAGGATCCCCAATAGGGTACTTAGCTTTAGAAGACTTCAGGATGATTCAATTCAGAAACGAAAACTCAGGTGACCCCCGACCGACACTCGTGCAAACTGCTTCTGCTTTGGGCTTCTCTGCAAGAAAGACTGATGTAATGGTGTCGGCTGCCTGTTTTTATACCCCTGACAACCTGTCAGTCCTGAAGCAACAGCAACCGACACAAAATTACTAAGTCTCGTATTCGGGCCGACTGAGGGCTACCTGCAGGCAGATGACCAAAGTGTGATGACTGCAACAGTGAAACATGAAGTATATCACCTGGCTTACGACTGGTGGCTGGAAAGTTCTGAGGGTTAGTGCATGCCATCTCTTTTATGGCCCACGTACTCTTGTGAAGACCTGACATCCTGCACACCTAGGAGGGACTGAAAACTTTTGGATACTGGCCATACATACTAGAGACTAGAAGGGTAAACCCATATGCAGAATACTGCAACACAGGAATAGGAGGACATCAGATGTCCTCGTCCCTAGTAACTGTCTCTGCAGGTTGAGGCCTAGGACTAAGGAGAGGAGAAGACACAGGAGCAGAAGCAGCTGATGTAGGTCTCAGGCTCAAGAAAGCTGAGAAAAGGCTTTGGCTAAAGGCCTGCCAGTCTGGAATACTTTCTGCTGGCTGAGAGATGTGCTTCCTTTTTTCTCTCCTCTTGAGAATCCCAATGGTCGTCTATTTAGGAGTGGGTGTCAAAGTCTGAGGCAGGGAATGAGAAGGTTCCCCTGAAGATGCTGACTCCCCCCCCCCCCCCCCAGTATCCAGAATAGCCTCTGCGAACGTACTCTCGCTCAGCAGTACGGCTTCCTCAGTGGTACCCACGTCATCTGGTGCGACGGATCCGGGTCCAGATCCTAAGGCCAGGCCGATGTTGGCCACAGGCTGGGGTCCAGCCGGAAGAGGCTCAGCAAGCATTACAGGCCATAAAGATCTGGCCTTTTTTGACAGTTCAGAAGCGACATCAGATGAGCCCTCCATACGCAAAGCAAGTTGTTTTAGACGCTGGTTCTCCAAGTACAAACTGAGCACATGCAAATGACTGTGCAACATTTTTGGAATGAACGCTTGGCAAATAGGACAGGCCTTACAATCGTGTGACCGTCCGATACAGAACCACTTATCATGGGTGTCTTTTATGAGGGATCCGCACTGACATTTACCCTTTCTCGATTACATGAAAAGGCAGTAATACAAAAGTAAGAACTGAAAAGGTCTCCAACGGGGTATTTAGCTTGAAACTTGAATCTGTCGTCAGTGAAAGGAGGAACACCTGGCGTATGACTGACGGCTGGAAAGTTCTGAGGGCTGGTGCGTGCCATCGTCACTTTTATGGCCCACATATTCTCATCTAGACCTGACGTCTCACGCACCTAGGAGGGACTGAAAGCTTTTGGATACTGGCTGTATGTACACGAGACTAGAAGGGTAAACCCATATGCAGTATACTGCAACATAGGAATAGGACATCCATAAATATGTCCTTTAGAAATGTAATGACAGTCCCAAAATATTTTCTAACTAATAGTTATAGTTTTGACAGAAAAAAAACCACTAGTTTTCATAATGAAAATGAAAGGCTTTCCCCAGTGGGGACTTATCTGGCCAGTTATTGAAGAGCACTAACCAACCAGCAGTTCCATGAGGCCTGCTGATGGAGCACACTCTTCATAAGCTAAAATTCTCTGAAGATTTCTGCGCTCCATGTGACCTTTTATAGAACTCTGCTTGCGCTCCTGACAGGTGGAATACATGGAAGCCTTTTTAGACTTGTGAAACTGACTAGTTGCAATGGGGTAAAACCTCTAAAGCTTAGGCTACTGCAATAGTGATCCATGTTTAATCAACACACTGTCCTAAGCCAGTGTCTTCAGGTCTTTGGAGGGAGCACGAGAAGTGGGGGTGGGGGGGGCAGGGCTACCCAAAATAGCTCATGCCAGGGCAAGTAGGTGCTTTGGATATCTTGGCATTGCTTTTGAAGGGACTGGCTGGTGGACTCCCTTGCACTCCTGCAGTTGACCAGTGGGCATCAATGACCTGTACTTTAGATACACCTTTGCAAAGAACCAAGGGAATACCCTCCAGTTTCACCCTTTAACACAGGCTCAGGTATCTCAAGTGCAGGCCTATGGAGAGATGTCCACACCTACCCAATAGCTGAAGGGCTTCAATTTGGTAGGATGAGATGTCATGTGAGTGCATGATGACCTCCAGAGGGGCATCATCAGAGGCCTCACCCAAACTACACATCACAGATACAGAGGCTACAAGTGCTTTACCAGACTGGATATTCTCAAGTTTAGGATAGTCTTCAGAATCCAAGGGTATGCCATTGGACTCTTGGAATGTTTCTTCAGGCTTATGTTTTTGAGGGGGGCATCCAAGGATGACTTGACCAATGCCATGGTGGTCGTGGACAAGGCATGCAAGTTTTTATTTCAATTAGTCCTGAAGAGAGAGTTGGTCCTTTACCTGTTGATTTTATGCTTTAATTTAGCAACATGGGGACAGAAGACAATTTGTTGTGTCTAAGCAAAACACAGAGGTTGTGTTGTGTACAGTATCAGCTTCATACACAATACAATTAAATTACCATAACTTGCCATCTATGTTGTCCATTTTCATTCTTCCTCACAAATGGGGTTCGGATTCGATCCTCAGATCTGACTCAACTGCATACACAAGACTTTGGATTCAGCTCTGTAGCTCCTCCCTCTACCCAAAATGCTCTATTCTATCCAACACTTCAGATTGAGTTTGCTGCCTAATCTCCCACTTTATAACAAAGATATACAGACATAAAAAAGATAAGAGCTCAAAATCTGGGAACTGAAAGGTTCTAATATAGTCCAACAGATGCTTCTAGGAGTGACAAGGCTTGGGAATGGAGGGGAGGGGAGGAAGAATGAAAATGGACAACAGATGCCAAGTTATGGTAGGTACAAAAATCCTAAATCTGATGATTCTTCCTCACAAATGGGACAGAATAGAGACCCTCATGGAAGGACATGCCAGAGCACTGTTGAACCAGAAGAAGCTCTGCTTCTGGAGATCATATCTATTTTGTAATGTGTAACAAAAGTACGAGTCTTTGACCAAGTGGATGCAACACATACATCATCAATGGAAGTTCTTGACGAAAAAATAGATGAAGTAGCCATAGACAGAGTGGCATGAGCTCTAGGGGGGTCGTGGCAAATCTAATCCTTTTTGAGAATAAACTAATGAAATGCAATCAGTAATCCATTTAGCTAGTGTAATTTTAGATGATGCCTGCTCCAAGTGGTTAGAGGAAAAGGATACAAACAGCTGACCGGACTTCCTGAACGGTTTTGCCTTGTGATGATAAAAACATAACTGTCTGTGCACATCAAGGAGATGAAGCATATATTCTCCCTTAATTGGAAACTTTGGAAAGACGACTGGAAATTGTATGGAGTGATTAATGTTATAGATCCTTTTCAAAGAAAAACTTCATATCGCATTTGTTTGCTGGTTCAAAGGGTTTCTGAATTGAATCCTGAAAGACCACCATAAGCAGGAGGAAAGGGGTCCCTTTATTTGGGGTCTAAGGAGAAAGACACCCTTCATGAAAGCTTTACAAAATCTGGATGAAGCCAGAGAAAAGGATTGGTTTCCAGAATGGAAATTAAAAATCGGCGCTAAATGAAGCTTGAGTAGAAAAAAATTGCTCCTTCTTTAAAAAGAGTTGTTAGAAAGAGAAGAATGGCTAAAGCAGGTGCTGAAAAAGGGTCGATATTCTGGTTGGAGGCCCAAACAGAAAATCCTTTCCATTTGCTTCGGTAGAATTTCTTGGTAGAAGCCTTTAGGGAGGCCTTTTGGATAATTTCATGAACTGGGGAAGCAAGCCTGGACTGTATTACTGAACTGGAAAAAACATGCGATTAGTTTGAGGGCATGGAGACAGGGATGTTGAATTTTCAATGCATGAGACAGAAGATCCTGATTGGGCACCAGTATCCATGGAGGATATCTCAAGTGAGACTGAAGGAAGAGGAACCATACCTGTCGAGGACAGAAGAGGGCAATAAGGTAAGGATAAGAACTTTGGAATCAGAGAAAGAGGGTAGGCATACAGGAGACCTGGGGCCAATCATTAATCATAAATCATAGTGTCTCTCTGTGGCTCCCCAGGATGGGGGAATCAGAACAAAGTACTTGCTGCACTTGATAGATGAGGCAAATAGTCGCAACAAGGCTGGCCGCAGCAGATGATCATATTTGCTACTGATTGAGAGACCACTCGTGAGGCATCAGAATGGATCTGCTGAGCCTGTCTGCTAGTGTGTTGGTTTTCCCCAGGATGTGCGTTGCAATGAGAAAGCTGTCTGAAGCGATTGCCCATTCACAAACTCTCATGGCCTCTCTGTACAGTGAATAAGATCAGGTTCCCCCTTGCTTGTTAATGTACCAGACTACTGACATGTCTGTTTAAACTGCCTTGGACCATCTTTCACAAGAAATCTCCCCCCCCCGGTTGGGAAGAGTCTGTGGTCACCATAGCAACTGGGGATGGAAGAATAAACTGTCTGCTCAGAAATAGGTTGTTGGACTGAATCCACCAATGAATATAACTTTTGCAGATTGGGGCGAGTCTTATGGGAAATAAAGGCCAATAAAGAATGGACTACTGTACCGCCAAGGTCCACTGAAGGATTAGCATAAATAATCATGTTAGAGGGACTAGAAGTATGTCAGCCGACATGGACCCAAGAGCTTGTAGTACTAAATCTTGCTGGAGGAGACGAGTGAGATAGTACAGAACAAACCTGATGTCTCAAGGGTGTGATGCAATAGAGATGCAAGGATGCCACCTGAGTTGTAGTACCTCCTAGAGCCCTATAAATTCCAGGGTCTGTACTGGGACTAGGTTTGACTTGGCATGGTTTATTGAAATGCCAAAAGTGTTGGAAACCTGGAGAAAGTAGTTCCTGGCTTGTAGAAGTTAATGCTTGAATGGGGAAGTGAGGAGCCAATTGTCGAGAAATGGAAACACTTGGAATCCCTTGAGTCTCAACTGACCTGCCACGACTGCCATGCATTTGGCAACAACTCTGGGGGCTGTGGTGAGTCCAAAGGGCAGCACTCTGAATAGGTAAAGACTGGCTCCCAGCCAAAACCGCAGATGTCTCGTGGATCACCTGTATTTTTGTGTGATAGTATGCATCCTGCAGATCTATAGAGCACATCCAATTGTCCTTGTGCAGAAGCAGCAGGATGGACTGAACCATAACCATTTGGAACTTCATCTTCGCAAGTGATACAGTAAAAGTGGAAGTCTCAGTGTGGTATTTGCTTTCCACAGGCAAGACCATTATTAACTTTTTCTGACATCGGTTAGAGCAAGAAAAAAGGATCCCCAATGGGGTGCTTAGCTTTAGAAGACTTCAACTTCAATTCGGAAATGAAAACTCAGGTAGCGGCCGACCGGCACTCATGCAAACTGCTTCTGCTTTGGGTTCCATGGCAAGAAAGACTGGTATATAGTAAACTCTGGATAGAATGGTGTCAAGCTGCCTTACTTTACAAACCTGACGTCAGTCCTCAAGTGACAGCAACCAATGCAGAAATACTAAACCTCTGGTATTCAGGCCAGCTGAGGGCTACCCTGGTCAGGGATAACCCAAACGTGCTGACTGCAACAGTGAAACACGAACATCTTAGTCGTCTTTACATACTGGTTCAGGTTGCTTAGATCTAAAATGGGTCTAAGATCCCCCGTTTTCTTTGGCACTAAAGAAATGGGAGTAAGTTCAGAATCCTATCTGGCCGGGTAGGACCTCCTGGATGACTTCTGTAGCAGCTTTTGTATTTCTTGTGCTGCATCTTACCTCTGAATGGGTGGAACATCAAGAAGGTCCCTCTTTTGGATACGAGGAGGAGGAAGGGGAAATGGTACGTAGTAACCTCTGGATAGGATTCTTAGCAGACATGAATCTTTCGCGATTATCTATCCAGGCATGTAGGTGGAGAGAGAAATGACCCCTGACTGCCTTCAGCATTGGGACAGTTGGACAGCACTTCAGAAGCATGGGCAGGGCTTATTGAGAAAACATTTCTGAAGCCCCGATTCTGTGGGCCTCCTCTATCTCTAGGACATCATCTATTTAAATTTCCTCCTCTGCCTCTGGAGGAATTATTCTCGCACGAATCCTGGAAAGGTCCCAGAGATTTTCCGAACCACATCATCTTACCACCTTGTTGATTTCTAGACAAGATCTGCTGAAGGGTAGAAAACTTGATTCCTATGGCAGTGTCTTTCTGAGTAAGCTTGTCTAGCTGATGGCCCGAACAAGGAAGTAACATCAAAGGGGGCAATGACAAAGGACTTCTGCAAGGACTCTGCAAAATTGCATAGCTGCATGCAAGCATGCCTCCCTCATGGCTATGCCTGAATCGGCAGTTTGTGAGGTACCTTCCGTTGTATGGGATATCAGCCTAAACGATGCATTAGAAATGGACAGCACAGTGGCCAGTTGAGAGAAAGTATGTTTTGAAATCCTCTGCAGACACAGACTCTGACAGCGTTTGATAGTTCCTTTGTCAAATCTCTCTGTAGCAAAGTGTGCTAAGTAGTTTAATGACCTCTGTGCTAACGTAGCTCAGGCATACACTCGCTTTCCAAATCTGTCCATCTTTCTGGACTCCCTGTTTAGTGGATGGAAAGCGGAGCTTTGCTCAGCTAACTCCTCCTTAGTGATTGCTACCATTACTGCTTCCTCTGGGATTCCCTTGCTACAGTGGGGAGTATCAGCAGGAGGAACCAGAAATTTGTCTGGGCACTTGGGGATAAGGTTCAACAGTGTCCAGTTCCTTCCATGCCTGGTGGGAAACCAAGTCAATCAGTTCATCCGCCAGGGGTGTCACCTAAGATGCAAATGGTGCAGAATGGAAAGCCTCCAGAAACACTGACTCTTCAGGAGAAGATTGGGAATACCAACCCACCCTTCTGTTTGAGGATTTCTAGGGCATCTCCAAAGGAGATGTCATTGGGTGGTGATCTACAGGATCATTCTTCCCTCATCAAAAATCAGTCTTCCTTGAGACACTCCATGGGCAAGTCTCTCTCTCTCCTTACATGCCCTCTTCAGGGGAACCTCTGCAGTGGGGTGTTCAGGACAGGTATCAGAAGAGGGGGGGGGGGTTCCTATAGGGGAAACTGGAGACTTCCTGGAACTAACTGTCCCTGTGGAATAGGTCTGACAGACTCACAGCTAGGAACCAAAGGTGAGAGATGGGTAGGATCCGAGATAAGAGAATGGCTCCCTGGAGAGAGAAAGCCCTAATAGCTTGAATGCTGAAAGACCAGGGGAAACTTCTCCACCCCCTTCTTGGAGCCAAAGTCTCAGAGAATGGAAGGTCAGGGCCACCCCCAGAACAGAGCCCCTTGGGGAGAATCTGATCTGTCCATAGCTGACGCTCCAAGAGGAATGGATAGCTCAAAAAGTTAGGGCCAAACCCGACCCAGCACCAACCTCTCAGATTAGAGACTTACTCTGATCCGACGGTATCGAACAAAACCAGTCAGGGACACCTGAGTCTAAGGTACTTTCCTAGGATCAGACAAAAAAAACTCTCTGGGATCTGCTATCTTGGAACTCGGAAACCAGTAGTCGGATCAGAGGAGGAGAGAGAATGGACTTAGGTGCACTCACAGATCCAGGAAGGGATGGATCCGGCAGGACCCCCATGTGGATGTGAGCCCTGAGGAATTTCCACATCATCCTATCCACATCCACCTCTGTCAAACTCTTCGAAGTCCTGGAAGATGCTGTGGATGAGTGTCTAGAGTGCTTCCTCAGACTCTGAAAAAGTTGAATGGGCAGAAAAGGAGAAACAGGTTTTAGTGCGTACTCTGGAGTACGACTTCTACAAGATGAACTGGTTGTTGGATCAGAGGACTTAGGATCTGAAAAAGTTGAGTGCAAGGGAAACATGACAATAGGAGCCAAACCCTTTGGATCTGAAAATTTTCTAATCTTTTCCAGTGCCTCCCGAGGAAGCCCTCGGGGACTTCTGAGATCATTTTCTGGCATCCAAGGAAACTTGAGTGTTTTAAATAGGAGTGGGTTGAGCCCAAGAAACAGGTGCAACCTTTTAAAATCAGTTTACTACGCGTGTCTGACAAAGCCCTGGGATTAAAAGTGACAAATGGGACAGCAGCAGTCAAGATGGTCTGGTCCTAAGCGATGCACACACTTCTTGGGGGCATCTCAGTTTGGGATCTTATGCCTACAAGAAGCGCACTTTTTGAAGTCAGTAGGTTTCTCTGACATGGTCAGCGAGAAAAAACAGCGTAACCTATAAAAAGAAATTCTCAACAAACAAAGCAATAAATAACTTTTTTTTTAAACCACAACCTAACAAATGGAAAGGGATACCAGCTATGGTATGTTACACCTAAAAAGGTAAGAAAGGGAAGACAGATGTACCAATAATGGCACCAATAATACTCAAACTAAGTAAAGGTTAAGATGAGAAAAAAGACCCTAACGCTAGCGAAAAACTTTAGAGGGAGGAAACATACAGAAGCTACAGGTTTTAAGAGAAAGGCAAGCAAGTTTTAGAAATAAACTGAATTACTACCAGAAAGATGCTGCTTACTATGCTCGAGAGTGGAACCTCGATCTATAACCACAATGGCGGCAAATGAGATCTGAGGTGTTGGGGACAGAATAGAACATTATGGGTAGAGGGAGGAGCTCGAGAAGTTGTGTGTATATGGCAGAGTCAGATCCAAGGATCGGATTTGAAACCCATTTGTGAGGAAGAATGAAAAGGACATCAGATTGAAAGTTATGGATTTACTATAATGGTAGATCAGTGTTGCCTTCTTTTCATCTGGTTCAACATTTGGGTTGTTGGACCCAGTCAGATCCAACCTCAGCTACTTATACCAAAGCTTTGGATTAGAGAGCTCTGACTCCTTCCCTACCCATAATTCCCCTCACCTGTCTGAATTCCCTGCAGATCAAGTTTGCTGACTGGCCCTAAGCCATCCTGATATGTGAACAGTGTGTCAGGAGGGCAAAAAAAAAAAAAAAAAAAAGACAGGGTCCAAAAAAAGATCTAGCTGATCTCTAGCTATAATGGGACAATTTGGAAGGGGGAAGGAGGGGAAAGAGGGAGAGGAGTTGAACCACACAAAGACATGACAACATGGATCTACTGTTAAGCACATAACTTGTATCAGCTGTTGTCATTTTTCATCTGATTCAATGTATGGGACAAATTCCCAAGCTACATGAAGGGTACCTGGGTGGTCTCAAGGAAGGATATTCCAGAGCCTGGCATATCTAAAACATGTGCACATTTAATTTATAGAGAGACACATGATTACCAAGTTGCTGCTGCACATAGGTCACTAATAGGAACTCGCTTAGCAAAGACCATAGAGGATGCCACTGCTCTTGTAGAATGCACTTTAGGCTTGGACTGTAGAGGGATACCTAGTGAGTCAGACAAAGGAAATGCAATTAGCCTAACCATCTCTACAGAGTTTAAATTTAGCAACAGACTGATCTAACTTTTAACTGGAGAAAGAAATGAACAATTGGCCTAACTTTCTGAAAGGTCTTGGTACAGTGAAAGCAAAAATCTGAGTTGCCTATCCACATTTACCATAAGTAGCGCATGTTTCCGCTTTACTGGAAAAAAATGGGAAAGAAAACTGAAATGAATTTGTTGATTTAAATTTGATTCAGAAGCCACTTTTCGAAGAAACTGTCATTGAGAAGCAGAGAGGTCACAGCAAGATAGAATTATCTTTATGAAAAAACAGGAAGGGAGCCTTATATGAAAGTGCCTCAAGCTGAGACACTTGTCTGGCAGAGGTAATGGCAACCACAAATACAGTCTTCCAGCACAGACATTTCATATCTGTGGATGCTGCTGATTTAAAAGGCTTCAGAGTTGAGGACTGCAACAAAATGGTGATATCCCAGGAAGGGACTGGATCACGAACTGGAGGCCTCAAAAAGGTGGTACCTCTTAAAAAGGCCTTGAAGATTTTGAGAGAAGCAATGAAGTGTTATTGAAACCTACAAGAAAGTTTGAAATGGCTGCCATTTGTACCTTAACTGCTGAATAACTTGGCCTAGGCATGAAAAGTTCCAAAACAAATTTGAGATTTTTGAAAGTGTTGCTGAGAAAGGGTCTAGACAGTTATCAGGCACCCAGATGGAAAATAATCTCCATTGCTCTTGTAAGTTTTTTTTTTGTAGAATTCCTTTGAGAGGATATGATGTGATTTATATTACTGGGGAAGAAAGCTTGGAGTCTCTGGAAATCATTAAAATTGTAGAAACCACACAGTTTTAAGGTCTACATGTCCAATAGAGGCATCCCGAATAGGTGCATGAGATCTGGGAAGGGATCTATGCACCCATGGTGGGTAAACTAAATGAGGTCACAGAAAGGGAAACCATATCCACCAAGACCAGAAGGGGGCAATGAGGATTACTTTGGTCGTGCATTCCCATTGCTTTCTGGATGAACTTGGTGTCAAGAGGAAAGACAAAGGCGATATTGGGGGGCCAAGGATGGACTAAAGCATCTCTGTGACTGACCCTGTACAGGGATGAGGGCAAAGTAAATTCTGCTTTTGTTGTTCAAGAAAGAAGCAGAGAGGTTGCAGCACAGTTAGCCCAGTGGCTGAAGAACTTTGTTGCCAGTGATATATTGAGACCACTTGTGAGATAGTGATACTCTGCTCAGCTTGTCCATTAAGATGTTGGACATCCCAGGTATACATATTGCTACTAGAAAGTAACTCAAAGAGATTGACCATTACAAGATTCTCATGGCTTCTCAGCAAAGAGGGTATGAAGATGTGGTTCCATCTTGTCTAACAACTGACATGCCTGAATGTACAGCAATCGCATCCTTGGGTGGTCCTGACATGCATGCAATGTAGGAGGACTGCTAAACTCCAACACATTGATGTGAAGGTTGGCCTCTAATGGAGACCACGTTCCATGGACCGTTCTCCGTTCAATATGTCCAAACCACCCACAAAAGGAGGCATCCGTAGTCACTGTGGCTTTGAGACCCAGATTAATGAAGTGAAGTGCCTGCCCAGAATGACCAAGTCAAACGAATTCCACCACTGAATGTAGTTCTGACTGACCTGCATGAGATGCAATTTGTAGTGAAGGGGAGGAATTTTTTGGAACCACTGCACAGCTAATGTAAACTGTAGAACTCTCATATGACATCTGGATAAGGGGACCATCGCTATTAAAAAGCTATTAGGCTTAGAAGTCTTAATATTAATTGAGCCTGGGGGTGGTGATAAGTTATTCCCTGAAGGGCAACTGATCTGACCAGTGCAGAGGGTAGTTTTGCTATTTACAGTACAGTATCTATCCGGCAGTCTATGAACTCTATGGTTTGATTAGGTTGTATTTTTATCTTCTTTATGTTGATGGATATGCCCAGAGGTTGATAGTTTTAGCAGGAACGACTGGGGTGTTGGAAACAGACCCCTGCAATGGCAGGTAACAGCCAGTCAAGATATTGAAATACCCTGATCACTTGAAGCCTGAGATAGGGTATTACTATTGTCATTAGGTTGGTGAAAATGCGGGGGGCTGTGGCGAGACCAAAATGCAGTGCCCAGAACTGAAAGTAACTGGCTCCCAGCCAGAAATGGAGAAATCTTTGGGACTGCCAATGCATCTTTATGTGATAGTAGGGATACTGGAGATAAAGTTATGTACTTGTCATAACTTGGCATTTGTGTTATCCTATGTCTTCATTCATCACCACAGGGTCTTCGATTCAACACTGGATCTGAGCCAGCAAAATAAACAACAGATGGATCCAAGGCTCTAGCTCCTCCCTCTCCCATAATGCCCTGCTGCTCTCTAATCCCCCAGATCAGAGTTTGCCAGCATACTCGAGCTATTGCTACCAAGGTAGAAAGAAACCCACTCCAACTTCCTCCACTAGCCCATCATGAGGGGGATGTCGGGTGGGAAATGTGATGAATGAAGACATAAGATAACACAGATGCCAATTTATGGTAAGTACATAACTCTTTACCTGATGTTATTCATGTCTTCATTTACCACCACAGGGTCATCAGAGTCCCCAGCTACCAAACATCCTGGGAGGCCTTAAGGAAGGACATGCAGGAGCACTGGGGAGCCAAAGGCAGTTCTACTCCTAGAAACTAAATCCAGTTTGTAATGGGATATGAAGGTGTGAGGGACTGGACCTTGTAGAAGCAGCACAGACATCAGTAGTCTTGCTAGAAAGGCTGAAGTGGCCACAGATCTAGTAGAATAGGATCTATAACAAACCAGACTCTCCGGATGATTTAGACTGTAAACCATAGTGATACAGCTAAAAATCTACTTGATATAGTTACCTTGGAGACTCAAAGGCCACGCTTGTTCTCAGGGAAAGCTACAAAAAGAAACGTTGTTGTGACCTATGAAATTCCTTAGTCCTATGCAAGTAGAACCAAAGCTGTCTGTGAACATCCATGGTATGAAGGATATACTCCCCCTGTTGGAGTAGTTAGGGAAAAACACTAGAAGCTGAATGCATTGATTAAGGGTTGACCTGGAAGCAACCTTAGGGTAAAAAAAGAATTCCTTCTCAGAGATACCCTGTCCTTGTGAGAGGTCATACAAGGAGTACTGGAGAGAGCTTGCAATTCAGAAACCCTCCTAGCTGAAGTGACAGGAACCAGAAAGGCCGTTTTCCAAGACAGGAACTGGCAGGTTCAAAAGCGCTCCTAGTCAGAAAAGTAAAGTTGTGTACACTTACCAAAATGTAGATGTTAGAGTGTGTATTCACCATTGCAGTCATCACATCTGGGTTATCCCTGCCAGGGTAGCCCACGGCTGGCCTGAATACCAGAGACTTAGTATTTCTGGGTCAGTTGCTGTCGCTTGAGGACTGACGACAGGTCGTCAGTGATATAAAGGAAGGTATCAGACACCATTACAACAGTTTTCCTTGCCCTAACCTGTCAGGAGCCACCAAAGTAGGAGGCCAGGCTCTGGTGGTAGAATCCCACCAGTGGAAATAAATACCAATATGACCCTTGTAAGGAAAGGAGAACAAGGAGGAAAAAAGGAAGAGAAATGGGGATGGAGGGAGGGAAACCAGGACTGCAACAGTGAATACACTCGAACATCTACATTTATTTTATTTATTTATTTATTTTACATTTGTTGACCGGGCTGGTCTAGCTGGGTATATTTCCATTTTCAGTAGAGGCCCGGGGAGAAAAGCTCCAAACAGTAAAAACATGAAATACAAACAATGAAGGAATCATAATTGTGACATAGTACATAAACATAGTAGAAATAAAGTATGCATTTTTTTTTTTTGTCAACCAGTATGTATCATTGTGATCACCAGTTCAGTTCCTCATAAGAGGAATAATGAGGAAAAAAACAAAAAAACTTAGTATGGTATAGACAAATATGAGCACAGGCAAGGAAGGGTTAGTCTAGTTTACTGCATGGGCATAACCAGTGTATTTTAAAGTGTGTTTTGAGGTTTTGTTTAAAGAGAGGCAAAGAAGAGAGTGATGTTAGTTCTTTGGGAAGTAGGTTCCAGTCTTTTCCCACAGTGTTAGAAAACAGGGAGTTTCCAGCCAAATTGTTAGTTTTGGTTATGCTAGCTAGAAGCTTGTTAGAGGAGCGTAGTATATCTAGGTTTTTATAGGGGATTATGAGATTGGATAGTATAGGAGTTCTATTAGGTTGATAAAATATCTTGTTGGGCCATGGTTAGTTGGGAGATTTTTAGAAGGTTTTGAATTTCTAGCCAGCCCAGCTACATGAGATTTAGGCAGTGGTGGGTACGAAAAGGATTACCCGTGGCAAATCTGGTGATGTTGTTATAGGCATGCTCTAGTTTGACAAGGTTATTCTTTTTGAGGTTAGTATATATGGAAGAGGCATAAACAAGAGTAGAAATTAAATGGGAGTGTGCAATTTGGGTTTTAGCTGTTGGAATTGAGAAGGATTTGATTCGATATAAGGAACCAATTTTCTTGTTGATAGTTTTAATGTTGTTATTTATGTTATTATCAAATGTAAGGTTGTTATCAATATTAATTCCTAACAACTTGGTTGTGCAGTCAGGGTGTATGATAGTATCATTATTGGAAGTGATAGAGAAATCTATTGGGGTGGACTTACTGGTTGGTGTAAAAAGGAGGAGCTTGGGTTTCTTAGCATTAAGAAGGAGACAACGTTTAGTGAACCAAGTTTCAACTGAATTTAATACTTTCTGTGTCAGGGAATGTAGTGCAGATGGTGAGCTTGCTGAACAGATTAATGTTGAATCATCTGCATATTGAATGCAGGTGGCATTTGGGATTGTTACATGCAGGTCATTAATAAAAAGAGAGAAGAGAGAAGAGAAGTGGACCTAGAATAGAGCCCTGAGGGACTCCCAGGGTGACAGGTAGAAGAGATGATATATTATCTGCCCAAAGAACTGCTTGTCTATTGGTTAGGTAGGACCTGAACCATTTAATTGCTAAAGAGTCAAGGGCGAAGGATTCAAGAATGTTGATAAGAAGGGCATGGTTAACCATGTCGAAAGCTTTGGAGAGGTCAATAAAGAGAGCAGATGAGAGGTTGTTGTTATTGCGATTTCTATTTATAACATCTGTAAAGGATAGCAGGGCTGTCGTGGTACTATGGGATGGCCTAAAACCATGTTGGCATTTAGCTATCGTTATTTTGAGTTAAATGGTTTAACAGTTGATGATGAACACGTTTCCATAATTTTAGCTAAGGGAGATAAAAGTGCTATTGGCCGATAGTTAGAGTAGTTGTTTGAGTTTCCGCCTTTGTGAAGGGGAATGATATGGGAGATTTTCCAGATGTTAGGAACGTTCCCTTCCTTAATGGTTCTATTTATGAGGATGGATATAGGATAAGAAATTACTTTGGCTGCTTTTTGGAGGTATTCAGAAGGTAGCTGGTCAGCAGAAGGGGTACAGGGCTTAAGTTTTTGGATGAGTTTGAAGATGAGTGGCAGAGACTGGTGGTATTGAGAAAGCAGGTAGAGTACTAGGTGTGGAAGTGGCAAGGTTTGAGCTGTCTAGAGTAAGTTGGCTTGCTAGTGTTTGTATGGTTTCCGTAAAGAAGGAATTAAAGGCATTGGCTGTTTGCTGGGGGGTGTTTGAGTCTGCTGGAAGTAGGGCTGGCGTCTGAGAGTGCCCTGGGGAAAGGAGTTTATTTATACTAGACCAAAACTCTGGGGGTTATTTTTGTGGTTTTGTTGTAGTTTATAGTAGTAGTTTTTTTTGTCGGATAGTATTGCCTTTTTTGTACTATTTCTCAGTTGCTTAAACAGTAGTTGCTCAGAAGTATTTTTGTTAGCTCTCCACTTTGCCCAGGATTTATTTCTAAGTAAGATTTTTTGTTTGGTTTCTTTGTAAAGCCAGGGGGCTGGTTTGGCTTTCATTTTGATGGTCCTTTTGGGTGCATGCTTATCAAGGATAGATAGAAATTTAGAGTTTAGATAGTCAATGGCTTGTTCAAGTGGTAGAATTTTTAAAGGGTTCCAGTCACAAGCATTTAGTTCATTTTGGAATAATGTTGGGTTGAAATGTTTGTTGGTACGTATGATTCTATAAATGGGATTAGAGATATCATTTTTATGCCTAAGGATATAGGTTAAAGTATGATCACTAATATCGTCGGGTAGAGTTCCAACATTGTACCTTTGTTGTTGTCTATTTATAAGAATCCAGTCTAGTATGCTCTCTTTTTTGTTTGGTTTGTTGATTCTGGTACTGGATGTTATAGTTTGACTGAATCCATGAAGGTTGATTAGGGACGAGGGATTATCAGCTTTGATAGTTGTCCAATCAGTATTAAAATCACCAAGTATAATAGTTTATTGGGGGTATGTGGAGGACACCTGGCTTAGTATATTCTCTATCGTACTAATATTATTACCAGGTGGAAGGTAGATGCAAATGATATATAGGGTTTGTTCTTGTTAGTCTGGAATTTGGTAATAAGTACCTCAGCCTTGCTATTTTTAGGTGGGTCAAATGGTAAAGTGGAGATTTGAAGTCCCTCTGAATAAGATTGCAACTCCACCACCTTTACTTTTTATACGGTCTAGCCTAAGTATATTGTAGCCTTGTGGAATGATTTCATTGTCTTTGGTTGTTGGTTTTAACCATGTTTCTGTTAGACAGAGGATGTCAAAGTTATGGATATCAAGGAGGGCATGGAGATGGGTTAGTTTGTTATTAATGCTTCGGATATTCAGGTGTTCTATTAGGAAAGAGTTGGTAAGATTGGGCTGGGTTGTTAGTAGAGTGGGATTTGTGGGGCCAGGGTTGGGGTGGATGTCACCATCTTTTAAGTTGGGTTTACAGAGTCGTGATGTAGGGATATTTATAAAGTTTGTTAGAAATTTCTCTTTCCTTATTGTGGATGTATGGTATTTGATGTGTGAGATTCTATGGTATTTAGGTAGTAGGTAGCTGGGAGTTGATGTAATGTTGATTTGACCTTTAGGGATGACAGAATTGTAAATTGTTGTTTGTTTATGGGAGTAATAAAAGTGGTAGTGGTATGGTTTTTCAAATGAGGTGATGATGTAGGAATAAATAAGGAAAGTAGAAATTATGCTTAAGAATATGGTTTTGGTGAGTTTAGGTTTTACAAACAAACTCCAAATAAGGCACCAAGCAGAAAACGATAGGACCAACTCACCACAACGGAGACCAGCTCAGAAAACCTTTATTATAATCCAAACGCCAAAACACTCCAAATAAATGAACGCCTTAGTACAGAAAATTACACCCTGCATTTTCGTCAACTTCTCTGACTTCATCAGAATAACCAGTACATCAATTTAAACTGCTTTTATATAGTCTCATCCTTCAGTTAATTGCTCTTTAATTAAAATCAATTAAGATTTAAAAAATAGTGCAAAATTACTCTAAAAATGCCTATTACTCCATAACACTTTAAATTACATTTTTATCACACAATGTCATTCCTTAAAACTTTAAATATATATAAATGTTAAAATCTTCAATAATTCCTTTATAAATATTCTTATAAATAAAATATGTACTTAAAATGTATATAGCTTATGAATTGTATAAATGCATGTAGGTAGAAAATTTACTACCATAAGACATATATTAAAATAATTAGGACATTCTCAGATAAAATTTAAAACCTAACTACAAGTTTTTTGAGATTTACACATCATGTTTCAGATGTCAGTTTAGTATATCTTGACGTTGAATTTTATAAGGGAGAAGGACAATATGAATCCAGAGTTTACAGGAAGCCCACATACTGCAATTCCTTCTTGCATTTCCAAAGTGCCCACCCAAAGCATTGTAAAAAAAGTATTGTCAAGGGACAATTTGTCAGGGGCAGCCGCATGACGAGTTTGGAGCAGGACTTCGAAAATGAGTGTGAATTTTTAGAAAAGATGTTTAAAGAGAGGGGCTACCCCAATGAGTTTGTGGAGCAAATAAGGATGGAAGTGGAAGAAGGAAGGAAGGGCAGATTTGAACCTATATATAAAGGGCATAGAAATGAAGGAACATCTAATTCTACCATTGGTAATGAACTAATAAGTAGTAATAGTAAAAACTCAGAGGACTTTTCACAGGCTTTGGTCCTGGAATATAATGGTATAAATAGTGGAATTAGCAAAATATTTCTTAAAGAATGGGACAAGTTTCTAACATTTACTGACATAGAAGGTATATCCAATATTCCCAAGAAAGTAATTTATAGGAATTCCAGAAGTATGGGTAATATTTTGGAAAGTAAGACCACCTCTAATAACCGAAATAAAAATAAGAAGGGAACCTATAAATGTGGACATTGTGGTCAATGTAGTTATGTAATAAATGGGGAAGGGTATTATATCCCAAGCAGGAACAAAATAAGTAGTCCGGAATATTTCGGGATAGTGTACCTTGCCTTTTGTGAAAAGTGTGGTTCGTTTTAAGTTGGCAAATCTGAAAGAGTTTTAAGAAAAAGGATTTACGAGCACATCTATGAAATTTCCACTAAGAAAGAAAGTAATGCTTTATATAAGCACAGCAAAATATGCAAGGAATATAAATTTAAGTTCTTGATAATAGAGCATATTCAACCAGATATCCGGGGGGACCTTGGGAGACTAGAATTGAGTATAGAGAACTTTGGTGGCAAGTAGCGCTGAATGCTGATAAATATCCAGGGCTAAATGATAACATAACTATATTGCCTTTGTTAAAATTAAAGAGTAGCTAAGTTGTAGGAATGTCATTACCTACTCTTGCCACCAGAGGTCCCCACAATTATTTAAACCTGGATTTATGAGAAAAATATGTATTTCAGATATTAGTCCATTAATTTGCATCTTCATATCATGAATGTGGATCATATCAACAGGAATTATTTGAAAATTAATAACTATCAGTCCTTTATTTTATTAATATATGAATTTTATCTGAGAATGTCCTAATTATTTTAATATATGTCTTATGGTAGTACATTTTCTACCTACATGCATTTATACAATTCATAAGCTATATTACATTTTAAGTACATATTTTATTTATAAGAATATTTATAAAGGAATTATTGAAGATTTTAACATATTTATATATATTTAAAGTTTTAAGGAATGACATTGTGTGATAAAAATGTAATTTAAAGTGTTATGGAGTGATAGGCATTTTTAGAGTAATTTTGCACTATTTTTTTAAAATCATAATTGATTTTAATTAAAGAGCAATTAACTGAAGGATGAGACTATATAAAAGCAGTTTAAATTGATGTACTGGTTATTCTGATGAAGTCGGAGAAGTTGACGAAAATGCAGGGTGTAATTTTCTGTACTAAGGCGTTCATTTATTTGGAGTGTTTTGGCGTTTGGATTATAATAAAGGTTTTCTGAGCTGGTCTCTGTTGTGGTGAGTTGGTCCTATCGTTTTCTGCTTGGTGCCTTATTTGGAGTTTAGGTTTTACAGTTATAGTCATGTTTGGAGATAATGAGTACAAGGTTGTAGGGGTTGAGTAGAGATGTAGGAAGCAAGGTGAATAAAGACTGAGAAGAGAAAATGGTAAGTGTACACAACTGTACTATGTTCTTCGTGTTTCACTGCTGCAGTCATCACATGTGGGTAGATTCCCAAAGCTGAGAAAATGGGTGGAGGCAATCCAAGAAGCCAAGGGGCTGGCTAGCTGGCAGCCTCCAGGATGTCCCTGGTGGGGACTCCTCTGAGGAAAGCTGCAGAGGTGGAGGTTGCTCTGGTGGAGTGCATCCCGACTCCCTTGGGGGATGGCTTGCCATGCTTTTTGTAGCAGAAATGGATGCAGCGTGCTATCCATTTGGAAATGGTTTGCTTGGAGATGGCTTTGCCTTCTGGCCCTGAAGCAAAGCTAACCAGCAATTGATCAGACTTTCTGAAAGGTTTAGTCCTGTCCAGATAGCATCTGAGCTGTCTGTGCACATCTAGAGAGTGCATAATCCTTTCTCCCCTGTTTTGGGGGTTAGGAAAGAAAGTGGGTAAATGGATGGATTGGTTGAGAGCCACACTGCATACCACCTTCGGCATGAAGGATGGATTAGTTCTGAGGTATACCCTGTCTGCATGGATGATGATGAAGGGTTGCACAGCCATGAGTGGTTGCAGCTCAGAGACTCTTCTATCTGAAGTGAAGGCTGTCTTCCAGGAGAGAAATTTAAGCTCTGCAGAAGAAGCTGGCTCAAAAGGGGACAGGGTGAGCTTTTCCAAGCCAAAGTTAAGCTCCCAAGCTGGTGTTGGTGCCGTTCTGGGGGGCCTCAAGTTGCTAACCCCTCTGAGGGACTGTTTAATTAGAGGGTGTGAAAAAAAAGGCTGCTCAGTGGGAAAATGAGCAGAAACAACAAAGGCATGAATTTTTATAGAGGAGAAAGAGAGACCACTGTGTAGTAGGTCAGCTAAGTAATCTAGGATGAAAGGGATGGAGGGCTGTGACGTATTGGCCCCCTTAGCCATGATCCAGGTGCAGAACCTTTTCCATTTATCTGCAGAAGACTTTCAGGTGCTAGGGCGTCTGGCCTCTCAGATAACATCCAGAACCAGTTAAGTGAGGATAGCAGATTGGTCAGGGGTTAGGGTATTAGCCAAGCTGCCAAATTGAGTGTCTGCAATTGGGGGTGCATGAATTCCCCTTCCCTCTGGGTAAGGTGGTTTAGAATCTGAGGAAGATTCCATGGAGGCAGCTGGGACAGGCTGTGCAGCAAGGGGTACCAGTGCTGTCGGGGCCAGTCTGGAGCTATGACAATGGTCCTTGGTCTTTCCTCCCTTATTTTGAGCAGTACTCTGAGAATGAGAGGTAGGGGAGGGAAAGGCATAGACCCAGAGGTTTACCCAGGGGAAGGACAAGGTATCCACTTTCAAAGCCATACAGTGATGCTGCCCGGTGCAGAATTTGCTGAGCTGATGGTTGGTGTGGGAGGCAAAGAGGTCGACCTCCGAGGGTCCCCATTTCTGAATTTTTAGGAAGGTGTTTCTGTTGAGCTGCCACTCATGGGGGTCCAAAATCTTTCTGCTTAACTGGTCTGCCAGGGAGTTGAGACAAACTGGCAGGTATTGTACTAACAGGTGTATTTCCATGGAAGAGGCTGTGAACCAAAGGGTCATGGCCAGCCTGCACAGCAGGTAGAAGTGAGTCCCCCCCCCACCCCGCTTGTTGATGTACCACATCGCAGTGGTGTCTGTTTTGATCAGGAGAACCCCTGGAGAGAGAAGGGGGTTTGAAAGCTATCAAGGCCTGCTGCAAAGCCATCATCTCTTTTTGACTGATGTGCAGGGGGAATTGCTGGGGGTTCCATTGGCCCTGTATACAACTACCGTCCAGGTGTGCACCCCAAGCGTAGTCTGATGCGTCTGTGGTAAGGGCCTGAGGGGCGTGGTGTGAGGAAAAGGGCAGTCCCTTGTTGTGGCAGCAGTCTGTTGCCCATCAAAGAAATTCCTTCCTCAGGCAAGGAATAATAGGCAGAAGAGTTTGCATATCTTGAGTGTTGACACCAAAGGCTCTTTAGGTACCATTGAAGTTTCCTCATTGCATTCTGGCATATGGAATGAGGAGAATGCAAAAGGCCATGAACCCCAAGGCTTGCAGGATTTTCCTTGCAGAAAGCTGGGGCCTGGTGGCCAGTTGAGAGAAGTAAGTGGATAGGAAAATTTGTTTCTCTGGTGTAAGGCATGTCATCTGGGACTGCAACAGTAAATACACTTGAACATCTACATTTATGGTAAGTGTACACAACTGTATTATGTTCTTCATGTTTCACTGTTGAAGTCATTACATTTGGGTAGATTCCCAAAGCTATGGTTGGGAGGTGGAATTTAGATAGCATTAGGGCCAGCTATAAGGTCCTGCAAGACTGCAGTGGCAAAGCCAGCTCTGGATTTAGAGAAAAATGGCAATTGATAATGCTTGGTGAAAGTATGTACAGAACTCCAGGTAGCAGCTTCTAGGATGTCCCTGGTAGGGACGCCTCTGAGAAAGGTTGTAGAGGTAGATGCATCCCTGGTGGAGTGAGGTCTGATCCCCTGGGGTATAGGTTTTCCATGGTGTTTATAGCAGAAATGAATGCAATAGCTTATCCATTTAGAAATGGCTTGCTTTGAAATTGCCTTCCCCTCTGCCCCTGCATCAAATGCCACCAGCAGTTCAGATTTCCTTTGAGGTTTAGTCCTGTCCAAGTAGAATCTAAGTTGTCTGTGCACAGCTAAGGAATGCAGTATCCATTCCCCTTTATTCTGTAGATTGGGAAAGAAGGTTGGCAAATGAATGGACTGATTAAGAGCCACACTGGACACCACCTTGTGCATGAAGGATGGATTGGTTCCGAGGGACACCCTGTCCGCATGAAAGATGATGAAAGGCTCCACTGCCATAAGGGCCTGTAATATGGATACCCTTCTAGCTGAAGTGATTGCTAAAAGGAAAGCGGTTTTCCAAGAAAGAAATTTTAAGTATGCAGTAGCAGCTGGCTTGAAACGAGGTAGAGTGAGTTTCACCAAGACAAAGTTAAGGTCTCAGGCTGGGGTTAGAGCTCTCCTGGGTGGTCTCAAATTTTTGGCCCATCTGAGGAACTGCATGAGCAGTGGATGAGAGAAGAGGGGAGGTTTTGTGTTATAATGAGCTGAAAAGACTGAGCCGTGGATTTTAATGGAGGAAAAAGACAGGCCCTTGTGAAGCGTCTCAGTTAAGTATTGTATAATCTGAGGTAAACTGGGCGTTGCTGTGCTCATCCCTTGAGATTGGGTCCAGGCACAGAATATTTTCCATTTTTCAGTATAAGATTTTCTAGTACTAGGCCTCCTTGCCTCTAAAATGATATCCATCACTGGTTTGCTGAGGGATGGTAAAGGAAAGATTAAGTAATTAGCCAGGCTGCAAGGTTCAGTGTTAGAAGTTGAGGGTGTAATCTGGTTCTCCTGCTGAGACAGCAGGGAAGGAGTCTGAAGCAGGTGCCATGGAGATAACCGTGACACACTGCACAGGAAGGGGTACAAGTGCTGGCACGGCCAGTCTAGAGCAATCAAATCATCCTTGGTTTGTCCCGTTTGATTTTTAGCAGTACTTTGGAGAGCAGAGGCAGAGGGGGGAAAGGCAAAGACGGATAGGTTTTTCCAGCTGAAGGACAGAGGATTCACTTTCCAGGCTCGTTTGTGGGGAGTCCTTGTGCATAATTTGTCCAATTGGTAGTTCTGGGGAGAGGCAAACAGGTCTATATCTGGGCTCCCCCATTTGCTCGTCAACATGTTGAAAATCCTTGGTTCCAGTTTCCACTCGTGTGGGTCCATGAGGTTTCTGCTTAGACCGTCTGCTACTGTATTTAATTTTCCTGGCAGGAATTGAGCTTGTAGGTACACTTGGTAGCTCAAGGCTGCATTCCACAATGCCATGGCTAGTCTGCAGAGGGGGTAAAAATGTGTACCACCCCCTGCTTGTTTACGTACCACACATAACAGTGGTGTTGTCCATCTTTACCATTAAGTTGTCCTGGAAGAATGTGGTCCTTGAAAGCTGTCAGATCATTCTGTACAGCTAACATTTCTTTTTGATTGATATGCAGGTGCATTTCACTTGGATTCCATTTGCCCTGAATGTACTTCTCTGCCAAGTGAGCCCCCCATGCATAGTCGGATCCGTCTGTTAGGGTTTGGGCAGCAGGGGGTGGTGTGATAGGTAATCCCTTGTTTTGGTGGCAGGCCTCTGCCTACCAAAGGAACTCTAGGTGTAGGCAAGGTATGATAGGAATCATTGTTTCTAGGTCATGAGAATGTTGACTCCATAGGCCTTTTAGATACCACTGTAGTTCCCTCATATGCATTCTTGCATATGGAACTAGAAGAATGCAGGAGGCCATGAACCCCAAGGCTTACAGTATTGTGCTTGCAGATAGCAGGGTTTTTGTGGCCATTTGTTTGAAGCAGGTTGTCAAATGAATTTGTTTCTCTGGCATGAGGTAAGCCATCTGGGAAATTGTATTCAAGCTTGCTCCCAGGAATATAATTTGTCGACAGGGTACCAGGTGTGATTTCTTTTAGTTTATGGTGTACCCCAGACAAGTTAGAACCCTTTGAACAAAGGCCAGATGATTCAAAAGTATGTCCTGGCTTTCTGCCTGAATTAGACAATCGTCCAGGTATGGGTATATTTGAATATTTCTTTGCCTGCAAAATGCAATTACTGGAGCTAGGCACTTTGTGAATACCCTGGGCGCAGTAGATAAGCCAAAGGGCAGTGCAGAGAACTGAGTGTGTGTAGCCTGCTTTAAAGCATAGGTATCTTCTGCAAGATTCCCTGATTGGGATGTGCAGGTATGCTTCTTTTAAATCTAGTGCTGCCAACCAGACATCTTTGCCTAGGAAGTAATTGAAGAGTCAGCATCTTGAATTTTGGAATCTCCAAAAAGGTGTTTAGAGTAGACAGGTCCAAGAGAGGACGCTATGAATTGTCTTTTCTGGGTACTAGGAAAAATCTCGAGTAGAAACCTTGTCCCTTTTCCTCTTCTGGCACCAGCTGAATAGCCCCCATGCTTAAAAGAGAAAGTACTTGTTTTTGGGCCTCTGCTCACTGATTTAGGGGTAGGTCCGGCCACCCGCTTGGTGTTGGCAATGTGTGGAAGTGAAATCTGTATCCCTGGGACACTATATTTAAAATCCATTTGTCCTGGGTAATGAGTTCCCAATTCTTTTCATGAATAGCAATCTCCCCCCCCCCCCCAAAGGGGCAGTCAGTTGATAAGTGCTTGGAAATTTTAAAAGGAAGTCATTGAGACAGTTTACCATGGGGGGGGGGTCTTATTCCCAGATTTGGAAGTGGAGGCCCCCCACTGCTTAGTTCTGTGTCCCCTGGGACTGAAAAGTACAGTTGTGTATCTACCATAATTGTAGATGTTCGAGTGTATTCACTGTTGCAGTCATTACTCTTGGGTTATCCTACTGGCAAGGCTACCCGCAGTCGGCCTGAATTCCAAAGTCTTGGTCTGGCGTCGGTTGCTGTAGCCTCTTCCCTGACATCAGTGTGCCAGGGGTATAAAAGATGCAGCATATGCTATTTTCTTCAGTTTTTCTTGCCCCAGATGTCAGGTGCCCCCAAAAGGGTAGGCTAAAAAAATGATGCCAATAAACATGCATGCACTAAGGTAAACATTTCCTTCATCTACAAGCAAATACACCACATAGGTTGTATAGAATAGAGAAGTACAGATAACACCCAGCAAAAGAAAGGGGGATGGTGGGAGGGTAACATGGACTACAACAGTGAATACACTCTAACATCTACATTTATGGTAGGTACACTGTACTATGTTCGTGTTTCACTGTTGCAGTCATTACTCCTGGGTTGAATCCCAAAGCTGAGGATGGGTGGCTGGGGCTAAACAGGATTAGGAGAGGCTATGAGGCCCTGCAGTGGCAAAGCCTGCTCTGGATTTAGAGTAGAGAGGTAAGTGGTAGCACTTTGTAAAAGTGTGCACTGAACTCCAAGTTGCAGCCTCTAAGATGTCTTTGGTTGGTACTCCTCTGAGGATGGCTGCTGAAGTGGCTGCTGCTCTGGTTGAATGTGGCCTAATGCCCTTAGGCACTGATTTGCAATGTTGTGAGTAGCAGAAATGAATGCAATGGCCTATCCATTTTGAAATAGTCTGTTTTGAGATAGCTTTTTCTTGTGATCCTGCAGCATATGCCACTAAACGTTGCTCAGTCTTTCTGAAAGCTTTAGTTCTGTCCAAGTAGAAGCGTAGCTGTCTGTGTATGCCCAAGGAATGCAGAAGTCTCTCACCCTTGTTCTCTGGGTTTGGATAAAAGGTAGGCAAGTGAATGGTTTGGTTAAGGGCCACACTGGACTCCACCCTTAGGCATAAATGTTGGGTTTGTCCTCAGAGAAACCCTGTCTGGATGGAAAATGATAAAAAGTTCCACAGCCATGAGTGCCTGTAACTCCAAGACTCGTCTTGCAAAGGTTATTGCTAGGAGCAGAGCTGTTTTCCAGGATAAGAATTTTATATCAGCTGTTGAGGCTGGCTCAAAAGGAGGTAGTGTGTTTTTCCAAGACATAATTGAGGTCCCATGCAGGTATTGGTGCTCTCCTTGGAGGTCTTATGTTTTTGGCCCCGCTGAGGTACTGCCTTATTAAAGGATGAGAGAAGATGGGTGGTTCCGTATTGTAATGGGCTGAAATGGCAGAGGCATAGATCTTAACTGATGAAAAGGATAGGCCTTTGTCCAGCATCTCAGTTTTGTAAAATCTGAGGAATACTTGGTACAAACGTGTCAATTCCTTGTGCCTGGTTCCAAGCACAGAATCTCTTCCATTTTTCTGCATAAGTTTTTCTGGTACTGGGCCTCCTGGCCTTCAAAATAACATCCATCACAGCTTTGGAGAGAGGAGTGTTCTGAATGACTACATTATCCGCCATGCTGCCAGACTTAAGGTCCTGAGTTGGCTGTGCAGGATCTGTTTTGTTGGGTCAGTAAGTGAGGAATTTGAGGCAATGTCCAGGCTGGAACTTGAGACAAGTTCTTTAGGATTGGGTACCAGTGCTGGCGTGGCCAGTCTGGGGCAATCAGTATCATTTTTGGCTTCTTTTGTCTGACCTTTATGAGTACCTTGGGGAGGAGAGGCAGTGGAGGAAAGGCATATACTGTTAGGTTTTTCCAGCTGAAGGATAAGGCACCCACTTTCCATGCTTGTTTGTGATAAGTCCTTGTGCAGAATCTCTGTAGTTGGCAGTTGTGAGGGGGAGGCAAATAGATCTATGTCTGGGCATCCTCATTTCCTTGTTATCATGCTGAAGACTTGTGTTGCCAGTTTCCACTCATGGGGATCCATGAGGTTTCTGCTTAGTTCGTCTGTCAGAGTATTTATCTTTCCTGGCAGGAATTGTGCTTGCAGGTGAACTTGATAAGTCAATGCTGTGTCCCACAAAGTCATGGCTTGTCTGCAGAGGGGGTAGGAATGTGAGCCTCCCTGCTTGTTTATGTACCACATGACTGTAATATTGTGCATCTTTATCAGTATTTGTCCTGGATTAAGTAGATCCTTGAAAGCTGTCAGGGCATTCTGAACAGCTAGCATCTCTTTTTGATTGATATGAAGATGCATCTGGCTTGCGGGCCATGTGCCTTGAATACATTTTCCTGCCATGTGGGCCCCCCAGGCATAATATGATGCATCCGTTGTTAGTGTCTGCCTGGCTGTGGGTAAAGTGAATGGCTGTCCCTTGTTGTGGTGACAGGCCTGTGCCCACCATCAAAACTCTTGTTGCAGGCAGGGAATGAGGGTAATAAGAAGTTATGTTCTTACCATAACGTTCCATGTAAATTGTTCATCTCGCCTTTGTTCTTACACACACGAGTTCAGAGCCGATCCTCGGCTCCGAGTCGGCAGCATCATCAGCTCTGCATCTTCGAGAAAGCTCGCGGCACAGTAATATCCCATGATCCTCAGGTGCTAACCCTCAGATCTAGTTTGCTATACCAGAAGAATCCCTTGAGAACTGTGTCTTGAACACTTAGAAACAAACACTACCCACTGTCTGGAACCCTACCCTCAATAGAGGAGAAAAGATGCCATTACTAATGCACAAGAATACTAACAATATCTAGTAAAGACTGAACAAGAATTCAGTTGAACCCGTTCTACCAGAACGCAGGACTGGGGATGGAGGGGGGGGAATGTAAGAACAAAGGCGAGATGAACAATTCACATGGAACGTTATGGTAAGTACATAACTTCTTAATGTGAAATTGTTAAATCTTGCCGTTTGTTCTTACACACGGGTAGCGTCCCTAGCTCCTTTTTCCTGGGTGGCTCAAGGGAGAACATTCCTGAGTACAGTGGAACCAAACGTCGCCCTGTCCCTGGAGTTTTTGTCTAGTTTATAGTGGGCGATAAAAGTATGTGGTTTTGCCCAAGTTGCTGCTGCACAAATGGTATCTAAGGGCAAACTAGCAGTATGGGCTGAAGAGGTAGCGATCGCCCTTGTAGAATGAGCTCTGGGTTTGAAAGGGAGTTGTTTCGATTCAGGATATACAAAATTTATGCAGTCTGAGAGCCATTTGGATAAGGTAACCTTCGTTACTGCCTGTCCTTTCCTTTGGTCAGCATATGAAACAAATAGCTGGTCTGACTTTCTGTATTCCTTTGTCCTATGTAAGCAAAATCTCAGCTGTCTGTGGACGTCCAATTTGTGCAGTGTGTATTCTAACTTACTGGAGTGGTTTTTGAAGAAGGTAGGTAGTTCGACAGATTGATTGATATTTTGAATCGAACAAACCTTCGGAAGAAAGGATGGATTGGTGCGCAAGGTTACTCTATCTGGGTGAAAAATCATGTACGGGGGTCGGATAGATAGAGCCTGCAACTCTGAAACTCTCCTGGCGGAAGTGATGGCAACCAGAAAGAGTGCTTTCCATGAAAGAAATTCTAACGGAGTTGATGCTGCTGGTTCGAATGGGGGCAACATGAGTTGTGACAGCATGAGATTAAGATTCCAAGGGGCTACTGGATTACAAAAGGGGGCACGGGTGAAAGGTACCTTTCATAAAAGCTTTACAAAGCCTGTGGGACATAAAAGAACTATCTCCGCGGCCAACATGAAAATTGGATATAGCCACCAGTTGAACCCTTATCGTGGACGTTGATGCACCTTCTTGAAAAAGTGTGGTAAGAAAATCTAGTATCTTGTGTACTGGAGCCCCGAATGGATCTATACCTTGCTTGGAGGCCCAGTGCGCAAAACGATTCCATTTGCTGTTGTACAATTTCCTTGTAGATGGTTTGTGAGAAGATACAATAATTTGTTGTACTGCAGGGGATAGTAACTTTAACCTGGCTAAGATGGAAAGCGGAGCAGCCAAGCTGTCAGTTTGAGGGACTTGAGGAAGGTGCGAGGAATTCCCGACGAATGTGTCAACAGTTCTGGCTCCAGGTCCAGCATCCATGGTTCCTCCACTTGATGAGATTGAAGGAAGGGAAACCAGATTTGTCGAGGCCAGAATGGGGCTATTAGTATTATGGTCCTCTCCAGACGTTTGGCTTTCTGCAAGAACCTGGGAATTAGTGGAACAGGAGGAAAAGCGTAAATGAGACCCGGGGGCCAATCGTGTACCAGTGCATCCCTGGGGACACCCCCCGGAGGGGGTGATAGGGCAAAGTAGCTTCTGCATTTGGCATTCAATGGGGATGCAAACAAGTCGCAGTAAGGCTGGCCCCATCTGCGGAAGATCTCTTCTGCCACTTGAGGTTTGTGGGACCACTCATGAGGGAACAGGATGGCTCTGCTCAGCCTGTCCGCGATTACGTTGGAAGTCCCCGGGATGTGCGTTGCTATTAGAAAGCATCCGGTGGACTTTGCCCATTGCCAAATTCTGAGGGCCTCTCTGCATAACGGGTAAGATCTGGTTCCCCCTTGCTTGTTTATGTACCAGACCACTGACATGTTGTCTGTCTGAACTGTCACTGTTCCCTGAGGTAAGGACTTGTGAAAGTGTTGCAACGCTAGAAACACTTCCCTCAGCTCTAGAACATTGATGTGCAGGTTGTACTCCAAGTTGGACCATTGACCTTGGACTGTTTGTCCCTGAAAAAGTCCCCCCCACCCTATTAGGGAAGCGTCCGTGGTTAGAGTTGCTACCAGACTGGGTAACACAAACAGTCGTCCTAGTGTTAGATCTTGACTGTGTATCCACCACAAGAGATCCTTTTTGCAAAAGTTCATGATCAAGATTTCGTGAGATAGTGGAAGCTGTTGATAAGACCACTGGGCGAATAGCATCCATTGAAGAATCCTCATATGCATCCTGCCTAGGGGAACTACGATAAGGGAGGCTGCCATCAAGCCTAGTACTCTTAATATTTGTCGTGCAGGGACTCTCTTGCTCTGGAGAAGGACTGAGACCGGATGTCTGAGGTCTGACACTCTTGGTGTGGGGAGAGTAACTCGAGCCAGGGAAGTGTCTAGCTGTGCTCCTATAAATAAGATGCACTGTGACTGTGATAAGACAGACTTTCCAAAATTTACCGTTATGCCTAGCAAGGAGCAGAGGCTGATGGTGTAATCCCTGGCTTGCAGAAGATGATACTAGGTGGTGGCGGATAGGAGCCAGTCGTCTAGATAAGGAAACACCCGGAATCCCCTTCGTCTCAAGTGAGACGCTACTACTGCCATGCATTTGGTGAACACCCTGGGGGCTGAGGTGAGACCAAAGGGCAGAGCGCGAAACTGGAAATGACTGGCTCCCAGCCGGAAGCGCAGATGATCTCTGGATGCCCTGGCCATCTTGATATGGTAGTACGCATCTTTGAGATCTATAGAGCACATCCAGTCGCCCTCCTGCAGAAAGGGAAGGATTGACTGTAGCGTGACCATCCAGAACTTTTCCTTTTTCATGAAAGCATTTAATTTGCTGAGGTCCAAAATTGGCCTCCAGTCCCGTTTTCTTTGGAACTAAAAAGAACCTTGAGTAAGTTCCGGATCCTATTTGGTCCACCGGGACTGGTTGGATGACTCTGTTTTCGAGCAACCTTCTTATCTCTATGGTTGCCTGGTCTCGCAGACTGGGTGGAATGTCTGGGAGCTTTTTGGAATTGTTTGGCATTCTGATGAATGGAATGTTGTAGCCTCTGGTAACTATGCTTTTTACCCAGGAATCTGATGTAAGATTTAGCCAGGCCTCCGGGTACAATGCCAAGCGACCCCCGACTGCCTCCAGAGTAGGACAGTCGGGCCTGCACTCAGGAGTGCTGGAAGGGCTTCCCAGAGAAAATATCTCTGTCGCCCTGATTTTGCGGACCCCCTCTGCCGACTGGGCGGCATCTTCCATTTCTTCCCCCTCCTCTGCCTCTGGAGGGGGTTTCACTTTGGGTGGGCTGAAAGGATCCCAGAGTCTTTCGGAACCACATTTTTCCGCCTCATTGCCCTTTTGGGTAGGGTCTAGATCGGGCAGAAAAATGGACCCCTACGGCAGACAGGGTCTTCCCTTCTTGTTCGCACCTCGTGAGAGTCTCCTTTACTTTGAGCCCAAAGAAGGAGGCACCATCAAAGGGGGCATTGGCAAAGGAAGACTTGAAGGCTTCCGCAAAGGAGCATAAGCGCAACCAGGATTGCCTCCTTAGTTCGATCGCTGAAGCTGCCGCTCTACTCGACCCTTCGGCTGCGTATGAAATCAGCCTCATGGACGAGTTCACTATGGAGCTTAGGGTGTTAAGTTGCGCTGTCACTTTCTCAGCGACAGCAGCATCTGTGTTTCCCTGGAGAGCATCTCCCAGTTCCTTAATGAGATCTCTCTGTAAACGCATGAAATGCATAAGATAGTTGAGGGATCAGATGGAAAAAGTCGCAAAACTAAATACGCGCTTCCCATATCTGTCCATCGTCCTAGAATCCTTATTAGGGGGATGGACAGAGGAAGATGATTCAGACTTCTTAGTGGCCGCCGCCACCACCATAGTATCCACGGGAACCCCTTTTGTAAGAAGATTTGTCCTGGGGGGCCGTCATGTATTTGTTTGGCTTGCGAGGGACTGGCTCCACTGTATCAGGCATTTCCCAAGCCCTCCGGGCTATTAGATCCATGAGTTCGTCAAATGGCGGGGTCACCCAGGAGGTAGAAGGTTGAGCCCCAAATGCCTTCAGCAAGACCGATTCATCCACAGAAGGGGTAAGGGTTTGCCAGTCTCCCCTCTGTTTCAGGATTTCCAAAATGTCCGCAAACGAGACATCTTCAGAGGGGGACCGTGGGGACCCTTCTGCTTCATCTAAATCTGTGTCAGATGTGAGAGATTCCTGGGGGGAATCAATGTGCCTCCTCTTGCACAATCTTTTCCTCGGAACATCCTCAGCGGGAGCTTCTGGGGATGCATCCGAGGAACCAGGGTCGCCCTGTGGGGTTGTCTGAGGCATTGGGTCTCGACGCTTGGTAGGGGCCGAGGGCACAGAAGCAGAACGCGGACCTTTTGGGGAAGGAGAAGAAGATACTGATGATGCATGTGTCTGATCAGACAAGACCTTCCTCGATGTCAAAGGCACCGGTGCCCCGATCCGAAGATCCAACCCGATGAAGGTGGTCGTTTCTCCAGAATCAGGACCACGGGCTCCGACACAGAGGACAGATCCAAACTGATCTGAACCGAGGCACCAAGGGGAAGAGTCAGAACCGACATCTCGGTTCGATTGTCCCCCCCGGAACCTAGGAAAGATCTTCGGCTCCGAGACTCTCCGTCTGGTTCCGAAGGAGTCGAGGTCAAGGGAGCCGATAGCACTACTGGAGGCTTCGGCACCGAGAGCTCTACGATCATCGGTTCTTTGATTCCTAGCTCCAATGACTCGACGGGTCTCGGAGGAAGAAGTGTCGAGGGGACAGGAATAGTCTCGAGTTTCGAAACCAGCTGGGACAAAACCTCGATTAGTTTGGACAGAGCAGAGTTCTCCATAAGCTTCTGTACCACTCGGTCCACATCGGAGTCGGAAAGCGGCCTCGAAGAACAGGTCGAAGGGGCCGAAGCAGTCACCGAGCGAAGGATAGAAGGCGGTGGTACCTCTGACACCGGCTCCAAGACCAGAGTCTCTATCAGAGATAAACGCTCGACGCCTGGCACCGAGATCATAGGAGCCGGCATCCGAATCTGGAAAGAAGTGCTCAGAGCCAATGACTTGGGCTCTGACACTCTTGAAGACTTCGACCCCTTCGAAGACTTGGATACTTGTTCAGCCTTGTCCAGGGCCTCTTGAAATTCGGGTTTAAGCAACCCTCTGTCAACCAACTTCCTGCGTCTTTCCAGCATGACCCTCCCACTAAAGGAATGACAGATGGAACAGTCTTCCTGCAAGTGGAGAGGGCCAAGACAGTAGATGTAGGATGAGTGGTTATCAGTAATAGACATTTTCTGTCCGCACTGACATCTCTTTAGCCTGATTTGGCTTTCTCTGACATTTTGAATATAGTACATGTCTAAAACACAGCACACTTAAAGAAGCACACAATATAAATCTAAGTGTAACAATTTTAAAAGTCTAGAATAATAATAGTAATTATATTATAGAAATCCAAAAACACAGCACACTATAATATATATATATATATATATATATATATATATATATCAAACAGAAAAAAATGAGTGCACCATAGACCGTGACATCAGCTTCAATAAAATCCAATGAAGTCTTCCTTTGAAACAAAACTCACGTTTAATGTTGAGAACAAACGAACAAACAAACTGCAGCAAGGTGTAAGCGCTTTCGCGTTATCATATAACGCTTCATCAGACATAAAAAGCAATTCATAAATGCCTCCTTTTAAACATCCTGTTTGTGATGACATCATAAAGCTCTTAAAGAGACAAACATATAAAGGATATAAAAAAACATAAAAGTGCATCTAAAATAAAACTAAAAATGTTTCAGGTAAAAAGGAATCAACTACATTTATTATGATCTAAATGTCTTGATATTTAGTGATTTAAGGGTCTAGAAGCTAAAAACGGCTTAATAGTAAACCTATCATTAAGCCCAAATCTATGGGCTTGTAGCTTTAAAATCCATTTACCTTCCCTTTCTTCAACCTTGTTCTTCATATTGCCTAATCTACCATCTACAGTTATCATTTCAAGAACTAAAAACTTGAACTTATGAGTATCACCTTGCTCCCCAACATGTTTGGCCAGCGCATTATGTCTGATGAAGCGTTATATGATAACGCGAAAGCGCTTACACCTTGCTGCAGTTTATTTGTTCGTTTGTTCTCAACATTAAACGTGAGTTTTGTTTCAAAGGAAGACTTCATTGGATTTTATTGAAGCTGATGTCACGGTCTATGGTGCACTCATTTTTTTCTGTTTGATACATTTCATTTAAACTGAGTGCTTTACCTGGTGGTGCTGTTATTTTCCCTTTTATATATATATATATATATATATATATATATATATATATATAAAAGAGTTAAGGCAAAAAATTACAAGAAATTATGTAGAATACTGTCAATCCTGACAGAAAAAACCCGTAGGCCTTAACTAGAAAAATTTAAACCATCTAATCTAATCTAACTACACTCACAAATAACACTCACATTATTTATTTTAAACACTAAGAAATAACTATAAGTCTACTTAAAGAAGAAATATGGCAAGAATATTGAAAAAATATACTGGCCCGAGCCTCTCATATGCGATCTGCTGCTAGCGGCAAACTAGATCTGAGGGTTAGCACCTGAGGATCATGGGATATTACTGCCTTGAGCTTTCTCGAAGATGCGGAGCTGATGATGCGGCCGACTCGGAGCCGAGGATCGGCTCCGAACCCGTGTGTAAGAACAAACGGCGAGATTGAACAATTTCACATTTAATGTTTCCAGGCTGTGGCAATGTTGAGTCCAAACACTTTGTATATGAGGAAACTACAATGGTATCTAAAGTCTGGCATATGGAATTAGCAGAATACAGGATGCCATGAAGCCCAAAGCCTGCAGAATTTTTCTTGCAGATAACTGGGTCTTCCTTTGTTACCAACCTTTTCTGAAGTAAGAAGTCAGTTGCCTTTGTTTGCCTGGTGTGAGATAAGCCATCTGGGTAGTTGTATTTAAGCTTGCACCCAGGAATATTATCTCTTGAGAGGGTACTAGTTTTGATTTATTTTCATTTACTGTGTATCCTAGGCAAATTAGTAATCTTTTTAAAAACGTCAGATGCTTTAGTAGAATGTCCTTGTTCTCTGCTTGAATAAGGCAGTCGTCCAAATAAGGATATATCTGAATTCCTCTTTGTCTGCAAAACGCAATTACTGGTGCCAGGCATTGTGTGAAGACCCTGGGCGCAGTAGATAAGCCAAAGGGCAGAGCAGAGAATTGGTAGTGCATTCAGCCAGCTATGAATCTGAGGTATCTTCTGCAAGATTGTCTGATTGGGACATGCAGGTATGCCTCTTTTAGGTCCAAAGTTACAAGCCAAGCCTTCTTCCCCAGCATGGGCAGAAGCTGCTGCAGTGTCAACATTTTAAATTTTGGAATGTCCAGAAATGTGTTTAGAATAGACAGGTCCAGTATTGGTCTCCAGGCTTTGTCCTTTCTGGGTACAAAGAAAAGTTGAGTAAAATCTTTGTCCCTGCTCTTGCTGTGGTACTCACTGAATGGCCCTCATGTCCATGAGGGATGAAACTTGCTTTTGTGCCTCTGCCCATTGATTGTGTGGCAGGTCTGGCATACCTTTTGCCCTTGGCAGGGTGTGTAAGTGGAATCTGTAGCCCTGAGACACTATATTCAAGACCCATTTGTCCTGGGTGATCATGTGCCAATTTTGTGAAAAAAGTGCTAGTTTCCCCCTAAGGGGGCTGCCAAAAGATAAGTGCTTGGTGTTGGCAGAGGAAAGTCATTGGGAACATTTCCTGTATGGCTGTGATTTGTCTTCTCCGCTTTTGGAGGTAGAAGCACCCCATTGTTTAGGCCTGTATGAGCCTTGGGGCTGGGATCTGCCTCTAGGGCGTCTGTATCTGTCTCTTTGTGGCCTGTCTGACACTGGAAAGGACCAATTCTTTGTAGGCCAGTTCCTGCTAAATCTGGGTGGTTGCACCTGTAAGAAATCCTTAACTGTCTGCATAGATTTCGCTTTGTCCTCCATTTTCTTTGACACCTCTTCTGCTTTAACACCAAAGTATCATGCTGTAATGGAGCATCTAATAATTTTGCTTTAACATGATCAGGCAGATTCTGTTCCTTTAACCAAGCATGCCGCCTAATGACAGAACCTGTAACAGCGGCCCAGCAAGAGGCCTCCAGAGAATCAAAACCACATCGCAAAGTATGCTTTCCCACTTGTTCAGTTGCATGTAATAAATCCTGCATTTCCTTGTTTTCTGCACATTCAGAATTTAACATTTTCTGTTTAAGCAGTGACATTAAGTATTGCTGATATTTAAGCATATGAAATTTACAATTTAAAGCCCTCACAGCCAAGGTAGCAGAAGTGTAAACCTTTTTCCCCCATCTGTCCAGTGCCCTTGAATCCCTATCAGAGGGGGCAGGGTTTTTTTTGCAGTGGAAGCCTTGACCCCTTTGGGACCCTGAGAAATAGTTTCTGGGTCAGCATCAGGGTTTTTATAATGAAATTTATGTGAATCTGGAACCCTGTAGTATCTGTCTGGCTTAACAGGTGCAGGGGGTAAAAAGTCAGGAGACAGGCCGGAGTCTGAAAATACATCATCTACAATGTCTAAAACAGGGGGGATAGCAAGAGGCCTGTGCTGAGGTAGTAAAAGAAAGTCTGAGCCTTTTCTTAGATTCTGAGTAGTCTTGGCTCTCCCAGTGGAAGTGCTCCCTCATTGTATGCAGGGTTTCCCCAAAAGAATAATCCTCAGGAGGAGAGGCTGAAGGGATAGATTCTTCAGCATCGGAATTCTCATAGGGAGGGAGAGAGTATTCCTGTTCAGAAGAGGAGTCTGAGGAAATGGAAACCTGATCTGAAGATTCATATTCTGTCTCTTGCCTAGGCCTCTTATCAGGAGGGGGATGGGAACACCTGATCAAAGTAATTAGGTCTTCGGCCATTTTGAGCATCTGTTTTTTAGGCATGGAGGCCTGTTCATGGGCTTGCTGCACTTGTTTCTTTGTCTTTAGTGGTGCTTTAGTCTTTGCCTTTGAAGCTGTAGTCAGTTTTATATATAACTGTGTAGGCCTGAAAACACCCTCAGAAGCTGATGCCCGCTCAGCGGCTCCAGACCCATCTGAGGGAATATTTTGCAAGTGTCCAATACCTTGAGTTCCCAGTGGCCTAGTCTGCTCCATGTGGGAGTCGGAAGTGGGCTGTGGCTCTGAGATAGCGGGTGTCAGGGGCTGCGAAAGCGCCTCACTGAGAACCAGCAAACCAGCGACTGGCTTAGAAGTCGTCTCATCGTCAGTTTTGGACCTCGGATGCCTGTCCTTTTCCTTGCATTTCCTGTGAATTGCAGTAGTCGGATGGCTATCCGACGACATTGTGTAATTAAATCTTCGGCAAAAGTAATGAAATGCAAAATCGTACAGACGCTTAATAGTGAATTGGTTAAATCTAGCACAAAACCTGCAATTAGCAACGTCGGGATCAGGGCCTAGGCAAGGAATACAATATGAATGGAAGTCCTTATGAGGTATTTGCTTCCCACAAGAAATACAATTATTAACTTTTTCTGACATCGGTCTGGAGCAAGAAAAAAGTTTCCCCAACGGGGTACTTAGCTTTAAATGAAGACTTCGGATCTGAAATTCGAACACAAAAATCTCAGGAGTCGGCCAACCAGCACTTACGAACTGCTTCGGGCACTGCGCAGCAAGAAAGACTGAAGAAAATGGCATCGGCTGCATCTTTTATACCCCTGGCGCACTGACATCAGGGAAGAGGCGACAGCAACTGATGCCGGACCAAGACTTTGGAATTCAGACCGACTGTGGGTAGCCTGTCAGCAGGATAACCCATGAGTAATGACTGCAACAGTGAAACACGATGAACATCCTGGGGTTTACGCTGTGTCTGGGTTTGGCTTGAGAAGACTTGGAAGGGGCTGGAAAGGACCAATTCTTAGAGGGCCAGTGCCTACTAAATCTAGGAGGCTGAACTTGTAAAAAATCTTTAACAGTTTGCATAGATTTAGCTTTATCTTCCATCTTAAGAACTTCCTCAGCCTTGCTGCTAAACAGGCGGTCCTGATTTAAAGGAGCATCCAACAATTTACCTTTAACATGACCAGGCAAAGATTGCTCCTTAAGCCAATCATGCCTTCTGAGCACAGACCCAGCAACAGCAGCCCTGCAAGAGGCCTCTAATGAATCAAAACAACATTGCAAATATGTTTTCCAACTTGTTCAACAGAATGCATGAAATCCTGTAATTCTTTACTTTCCACACAGTCAGGAATCAACATAATTTTCTGTTTAAGCAGTCCAGTAACATATTGCTGATACTTTAACATATGAAACTGGCAGTTTAAAGCCCTAATGGCCAAGGTTGCAGAAGTGTAATCCTTCTTACCCCATCTGTCCAGCGCCCTGGAGTCTCTATCAGAAGGGGTAGGATTTTTAGCAGTACAAGCCTTAATGCCCTTGGGCCCCTGTGCAATAGTCTCTGGATCTGCAATAGGATTTTTAAAAAGGAACTTGTGGGACTCGGGGACCCTGTAGTATATGTCAGGTTTTCTAGGAGCAGGAGGCAGGGAATCAGGGGCCAAATTAGATTCCGAAAAAGCATCAACAATGTCTAGTACAGGAGGAATAGATAAAGGCCTATGCTGAGGTAGGAGAAGGAAATCCCAAAGCCTCTTTTCTGAATCAGAAAAATCCTGGCTTTCCCAGTGGAAATGCTCCCTTAGCGTATGTAAGGTTTCTCTAAAAGAAAAATCCTCAGGAGGGGAACCAGAGGGAATGGAGTCCTCTGCATCAGAATATTCATAAGTAGATAAGGGCAAATCCAGATCTTCAAAAGAATACGAACAGACAGAATCCTTTTCAGAAGATTCATAATCAACCTCAGTCCTAGGCCTCTTAGAAGGGGGGGGGGGGTTGGCTACCCCTGATTAGAGTTATTAGATCTTCAGCCATTATTTGTTTTTTAGGCATAGAGGCCTGAGCATGTGGCCTGGGCATCAGTTTTTTAGGCATGGATCGAGATTTAGGCCTAAGTAAAAAGGAGGCATCTGTTTAATATGCAAGTCCATAGGCCTGAATACACCCTCAGAAGCCGGTGACTGCACAGCGGCTCCGGACCCATCCAAGGTAGAGACATCCGCGGGTTCCATAGTTGAAGCATCTCGCAGCATACCGGACTCTGAATGGGTCTCAGTAGAGGCCTGTGAATCAGAAGTAGTGGGTATCAGGGGCTGCGAAAGCACCGCACTGAGTACCGGTGAACTGGCGACTAGCTTAGGAGAAGCATCATTAGCAGTTTTTGACCTCGGCGGCCTGTCTATTTTTGCGTTTTTTTCGAAATCTCGGTAGTTGGATGACTAACCAACAACATTTCTGGATAATTAAACCAAGAACCGAAATATTTAGAGGTGAAAATATACAGACGACTGATAGTGCGCTGATTAAATAAAGCACAAAACCGACAGCAAGGTACGTCGTGGTCAGAGTCTAGGCAAGGAATACAGTACGAATGAAAATCTTTATGAGGTATTTGCTTTCCACAAGTAATGCAATTATTAACTTTTACTGACATTGGTAAGGAGCAAGATAAAGTTTCCCCAATGGGGTACTTGGCTTTGGTTGAAGACTTCGGTTGTGAAACTAGAAAACAAAAATTTCAGGAGTCGGCTGACCGGCACTTGCGAACTGCTTCTGCTTCGGGCACCGCACGGCAAGAAAGTGATATAATGGCATCGGGCTGCATGTTTTATACCCATGACGACCTGATATCATGGAAGAAGGGACAACAACCGATGCAGGACCCAAGACTGTTAATCAGGCCGACTGAGGGCTATCTGCAAGCAGATAACTCAAATGAAATGACTGCAACAGTGAAACACGAAGAACATCAGCGGAGTACCAAAGAAGCGAGATGGAGAATGCCGAATGGATTTTCTTGGCCAGCAGGGCGATTGTGGGGATGAGGAAATTAATCCTTTTCCCCAATGAAGTGCAGTCTCAGAGTTGGTATATTTAAGTAGGGGGGCTGTGGGGGGTGCAGGGGGGCTTGCCCCCTGCAAAAACATTTGAAAAAGTGTTTTAGTTAAGGTTTGTACAGTTGTTTACCTTACTTGTATGGCACTGTTACTTCCGGGAATGCGTTCGGCGTTCTCCAGTTGTTTTCCGTACTTCGCTGTCCTCGTTCTTCGATGTTTATGTCTCGATGAACATGCATACACGAAAGACAGCTTTCGTGATTATAATATAGACCCGTTTCCATGGGGCCTAGGCTGGCCCTGTCAACTCGGAGCAGGAAAGGACCAGTGCTTGGAGGGAAAATGCCTGCTGAACCTAGGGGGCTGGACCTGTAAGAAATCTGTCTGCATTGATTTTGCTTTTTCTTCCATCTTTTTTAAGACCTCTTCTGCTTTAGTATCAAATAAGTTATCTTTGTGCAAAGGTGCATCCAACAATTTTGATTTGGCATGGGCTGGCAGGGGTTGTTCCTTAAGCCAAGCATGTCTTCTAATGACAGATCCAGTGACTGCTGCCCTGCAAGAAGCTTCTAGGGCACCAAAACCAAAGTGCAAAGTGTATTTAGTTACTTGGCCAGCAGAATGCATTAAGTCCTGTAAATCTTTAGATTCTGCCAATACAGGAAAGGAGGAAATTTTTTGTTTAAGGAGTCCCAAGGTATGTTGATACTTAAGCATATGGAACTGAAAATTTAGTGCCCTGATAGCAAAAGTAGCTGAGGTGTATACTTTTTTACTCCATCTGCTCAGTACTCGGGAATCCCTGTCTGAGGGAGTGGGATTCTTAGCTGAGATTGCTTTAATCCCTTTAGGTCCTTGAGTAATGACCTCAGGGTCAGCTGTTGGATTTTTAAAAAGATATTTCTGAGAGTCAGGGACTCTGTAGTACCTGTCTGGTTTTCTGGGAGCAGAAGGGAGGGCATCTGGAGTCAAGCTGGATTCAAGGAAGACATCATCCACCACATCTAGGACTGGGGGGATGGCTAAGGACCTGTGTTGAGGAAGGTCCAAGAACTCTGTCTCTCTTTAGACTGTGGAGTAGTCTTGACTCTCTCATTGGAAATGCTCCCTTAAGGTATGCAGGGTTTCCCCAAAGGAAGAATCCTCTGGGGAGAGGCTGAAGGAATGGATTCCTCTGCATCAGAATCATCGTATGTGGAGAGGGGATGAATGTCTTCATAGTCAGATGCATCAGATTCATCTGACTCTTGTTCAGCCAAAACTACTGGAGACAGATCTCTTTTCCTTTTTTAGGGAGTGGCTTGGCTTCCCCTAATCAGCATGATAAGGTCTTCTGCCATTTTAAGCATTTGAGAATGAGGCAAGTGTGCAGGCACCCGAGAATGGGTAGTCGGTTTCTTGGGTGTGGTTCGACCCCTACAGCTAAAGAACTCAGTTTTCAAAAGAATGGAAGCTGTGAAAGAAGGCATCAGTTTATGTTGGGATTCGGTGTTGCGAAGGACTTCCTCAGAAGCTGGTGCCTGCACAGTGGCTCCGGACCCATCCAAGGCAGAGAATTGCAGGATCCTTAGATTAAGAGTTCTGCGGCATACCGGACTCCAAAAGGGTCTCGGTAGCAGCCTACGAATTAACTGAAGCGGGCATCAGGGGCTGCAAAAGCGCCTCACTAAGTTCCGGAGGACTGATTATCAGCTTAACAGAAGCATCATTGGAAGGTTTAATCCTGTGCGGTCTCTGTCTTTATCTTTACATTTTTTCAGAAGATCTGCTCTCGGATGGCTTACCGAAGCCATATTGGAATTCGAGGACTGCAAACAGAAATATCTGGCTACAATAATGACCGGACGACGAATAGTTCTGGCGTTAAAGCACAAAAGCAATAACAAGGAACATCGTGGTCTGGGCCTAGACAAGTGACGCAGTAAGAGTGGAAGCCCCGGTGTAGTATTTGCTTTCCACAGGCATGACAATTAACTTTTTCTGACATCAGTTAGAGCAAGAAAAAGGATTCCCAATGGGGTACTTAGCTTTTGAAGACTTCAACTTCAATTAGGAATTGAAACTTAGGTAGTGGCTGACCGGCACTCGTGCAAACTGCTTTTGCTTCAGGCTCCACGGCAGGAAAAATTGATGTAATGTCGGTGGATGCCTTCCTTTATACCATTGATGACCTGACATCAGTCCTCAAGTGACAGCAACCGACACAGAAATACTAAGTCTCTGGTATTCAAGCCAGCAGAGTTCTACCTTGGCAGGGATAACCCAAATGTGATGACTGCAACAGTGAAACACAAAGAACATCTGCAGAACCAATGTGAGGTCCCAAGGAGGCGAAGTGTCCTGGAGGACGAAGGAGGATGACCACTTTCATAAAAGCCTTACAAAGACTAGAAGAAAAGGTAGGTTTCAGAGTTCACATGAAAATTAGAAATTGCTGCCAACTGAAGCTTAGTAGTGGAAAATCTTGTTCCCTCATGACAAAGCAAGGGCAAAAAAACAAAAGTACATCCTGGATCGAGGGAGAATAAGGGTCCAGTTTCCAGCTCCTGGCCCAAATGGAAAATCTCTTCCATTTACTGGTGCATACTTTCCTGGGTAGAAGATTTCTGGGAGGCCAAAATCATGCGTTTGATAGAGGATGCTAGCCTGGAGTGTAATCACTGAAATGGAGAAACCATGCGGTTAGGCGAAGGGTACAAAGGTTTGGTAGAGGGAGCCTCGACAGGCGAGAAATCAGATCCTGATGAGGGATCCAACAGCCATGGTGGATAGTTCAAATGAGACCCGATGAAGGGGAACCATGGCTGATGAGACCAGAAAAACAATGAGAATCAGATGTCCTTGTGCACTGGGCTTTTTTTTGCAGGAGCTTGGGTATTTAGGGGACAGGAGGGTAAGCGTAGAGACCACCAGGATACCAACTGTAGACTACAGCATCCTTTGGAAAATCCCCCCCGAGGGGGGAATCAGAGTGAAATACCTGCCACACTTGTGGTTGATTGGAGAGGCAAAAAGTTTGCAGCATTGCTGACCCCATTGATCGAAATTCTGACTCGCCACTTAAGGATTGAGGGACCACAAGTGTGGACTCAAGATCAATCTGCTGAGCCTATCGGCCAACATGCTGGAATCCCCGGGAACGTGTGTTGCACTAAAGAAGTGGTTGGAGGACATAGCCCATTCCCACACTCTCAGGGCCCCTCTGCACAACAGGTAAGAGTGTTCCCCCTTGTTTGCTGACATACCAGACAACAGACACGTTTGTCTGTCTGAACTGCAATTGTTCCTCAAGGGAGGCACTCCTGGAAGGCCTGCAACAATACGAGAACTGCCATCATCTCTAGGCCGTTTATATTAAACTTGGTTTCTATTGGAGACCATGTGCCTTCTGATGGTCTTCCCTCAAAAATCCCCCCCACCCTAGGAGAGAGGCATCCGTGGTCACAGTGGCCATGGGGAGAGAAATGGGTCTGCCTAAAGAGAGATCCTCTGACTGAAGCCACCACTGGAGGTGATATCTACACCCACGTGTCAGTTTTATGGTCACAGAGAATGAAGAGCTGACCATTAGACCACTAACGTCCATTATAACACCCTTGTGGTATTTGGCCAGAGGAACCAGGAGAATGGCAGAGGCCATGGAACAGAGAGCCCAAAGAGCTAACAGAGCTGGGGGGGGGGGGGTGAGCTATATCCAAAATCCAAGTGACCTGTTCCCATATCAGCTGAATTCTGCGCACAGGCAGAGCAGAGTTGCAATCTCAGACACAGAGTCCAGCTGAACTCTTATGAACTCCAACTGTTGAGGGGGAATGAGGTTGGATTTTGCCAAGGTGACAGTTACACCCAGCTGATGGAAGAGGGTAAAAAAATATTGAATCACCTGAGTCAGTCGATGACTCGAAGGTGCAGTGAAGAGCCAATCATCCAGATACGGAAAGACATGGAACCCCTGCAGACGCAGGTGAGCTGCTACCACTGCCATACATTTGGTAAACATACAGGGGGCTGTGGTGAGACTGAAGGGTAAGGCTCTCAACTGACTATGACTGGCCCCTAGCTGGAAGTGAATATATCTCCTGGAATCCCGTCTATCTTGATGCGATAGCAAGCGTCCTGGAAATCTACTGAGCACATCCAATCATCCCTACATAACAGTAGCAGAATGGACTGAGCAGTGATCATCCGAACTTCAACTTCTTGACTGAGAGATTGAGCTTGCTGAGATCCACAATAGGATAAAAGTCCCCCATCTTTTCTGGCACTAAAAAGAAGCGAGAGTAAGTGATGGATCCTCTGTCCTGCTGGAACCTCTTGAATGTCTCTGTTTTGCAGCTGTTGAACTTAGAGGGCCAGTTCCCTCTGACAGGGTGGAATGTCAGGGAGATAACTTCAGAGTGGAGGGGGTTCTGAAAAGGGAATGAAGTAGCCCCTGGAAATGATGTTTAACACCCACTGATCGGAAGTGATTTCTGTCCAGGCTAGTGGGTATAGAGAAATACGACCCCAACTGCCTCCAGGGCAAAGCAGCTGGTCAATGCTTCAGGAGCAATGCAAGGGCTGCTCAGAGAAGGGTTCTCTGGAGCCCTGATTTTGTGGATCCCCACCAACACAAGGGCGTTGTCATCCATTGAAACCTCTCCCTCTGGAAGAGGATTTATCCAGAGCATCTTGAAAGAGAGTGCGCCTTACGGAACCACACCTTTCTAGTTCCCGTTGGGTCTTTGAGAAGGACATCTAGGTGGGCCATCAGACCAATTCTTACCACTGAGAGAGTCTTCCCTTCCAGCTCGCTGTGGGTCAAAGTGTCCTTCACGGAAGGTCCAAAGAGAGTGGAACCATTGAAGTGGGAATTAGTAAACACATTAGAGAATTCCGTGAACCCGCAACAAGTGTAACCAGACACGATGCCGCAAGGCAATACTATGCCAGCCGCTCAAGAGGAAGCCTCCGCACTGTTGGAGATTAGCCTCATCGAGGAAATCGGTCAGAGTGGCAAGCTTGGGAGATACCTGAATGAGGTTGTCAGTTGGTAATAACTCTGCAAGTTAGGTGGAGAGCTCTTGAACCAAATCCCTTTGGAGGAGGATAAAATGTGCCAAACAGTCGCTCTTAGTCCAATGGTACTTGATGTGTAAACTCTCTTCCTAAAACAGTCTATCGGCTGCGACTTCCTCTTTGGGGGATGGACTGTGGAGCCCTGATCTGCTAGCTACTCCTTCGTGGTGGAGGCAACCATCACAGCATCGACTGGGACACCCTTACACCAGAATAAGCGGTTTGCAGAGGGACTAAGAAATTTATCGGCCCTCTTAGGAACAGGATTCCACAGTGTCCGGCTCCTTCCAGGCCCTGCTGGTGATGAGGTCCACTAACTCATCAGCAGGGGGGGTGGACACCCAGGAGGTAGTCGGGCCCATCCAGAAGGCCTTCAGAAATACGGACTCCAGTGAAGACAGGGATGGGGAGACCATCAGCCCTTTTTTAGGAGCTCAAGGATGTCTCCAAAAGAGATATCGGGCGGAGATCTAGGGGACCCATCTCCTCCTCCGAGATCCATATCTTCGGTAAGGGACTCCGTACGGGTGACCAAGTGCCTCATCTCAACTTTCGCTTACAATGAACCTCATCTGTATGGGGGCTCCAGGGAGGACTCCTAAGAGACTGGGACCACAGAGGGGAGGAAACTCCCTGAAGGCTCGATCGGGAGGGTTGATCTGGGACAGGATGACAGGTCTCGCCAACCAAGGTAGAGAGGGGTTGGTAGGGACCCAGAGGTGGGGCAGAGGAAACTGTAGACCTGCAGAAGGTCCTCTCTACCACCCAAAAGGCCGAAGGGCTGGAATCAGGCCCATCCCCCACATCCATGGGTGAAGTCACAGAGGGAAGGAATTAGCCCAGAAACCCCCCTCCCAACTCCAGGATGATACCAGCCCGGAGCTACGAAAAGCTCAAGCACCTACAGAAAGGGATTGGTCTGAAAGGATGGTACCAGACTCCCCCAACAGAGCTGGCGTCTACAGCTTTGGCACAGGGGTCACGCTGCTCAGTGGGTGGAGGAACAGAATAAGCCATGTTCCCAAACAGGGACAAGAAAGGAGGAATACCTCGGCTTCACTGGAATCTGACCACACCCTTCCTGGTCCTTGGAACCCAAACCCACTGGGACTGGATGAAGACAACAAGAAGCAGGAGGGGAAGAGGCTCCTCTGGCTGTGCAGGAGAAGCCAGGAGACCCAACACTATCTGGGCCTTAAGAAAATTCCTTATTATCCTGTCTATGTTTGAGGGTAGAAGACTCCTAAATGACCTTAGGGGAGGAAGAGGAGCAAGTGAACTTGGAAGGATACCTTCCTGACCTACTGCTAGGCTCCAGGGAATGGATCCCATGCCTCATTGCTGACTGTGGTCTTTGCTTGGCAGTGGAAGGGACTGTATGGTCCTCCAAGACAATGATCGGATTTGAAAGTCTTGTTGGATCCAAAGCCCTAGATGGCTCACTGGTCAGATCCAACAAACTGGTTGGATCCAGGGCCGCCCCACTTTGGTCAGATCAGTGGGCCTCTGAATCGGAGAGGACCTGGATTTGACCAAAGGCTCTATGGCTGTCAGCTCTGAAGACCTCTGATCTGAGGCAAACCAGGCTGGGATTGGATCTGGGGACTTAGGATCTGACAGCCATAGTTTCTTGGTGGGAAGTGGCATGGAAAGGGTCTTCCTCTTCGGGTATGAAGAAGCGCCTCAGAGAGGCAACAAAGGGGACCCCTTGCACCAGACCCTTAAGAAGCAACCTATTAGAGTGCTCCTCTAAAGCCCTGGGGTTAAATACAGCACAAAGGTTGCATTCAACCTCCAGGTGTACAGTGCCTAAGCAATAAACACACTCCTCATCCATATCGGAAGAAGGCATTTTCCGACCGTATGAGGAGCACTTTTTAAAACCAGCAGGCCTGTCAGTCATAATACAAATGCACGAAGACCTTCACTAACTACACTAAATGGAAACAAGCCCTAACAAATAATTGGGGAAAAAAGGCACGAAGCCCACATACACACAACTCACACAGTCAACCTTAAACACAAAGGGGAGGGAGGTTCTACACTATAAAAAATAACTAGCTAGAACTACTTTGGAAATTTTAAAGAAAATGTAAGAAAAATTTTACTTAGCTAGCCAGAAGGAATGCGTGTGCACCATGTGCATGGCAAAAGTGATCTGTGGATTAGAGAGCAGCAGGGCATTATGGTAGAGGGAGAAGCCAAAGCCTTTGATAGTACAGTTGTGTACACTTAGCATAAACGTAGATGTTAAGAGTGTATTCGCTGTTGCAGTCATCACATTTGGGTTATCTGCCTGCAGGTAGCCCTCAGTCGGCCTGAATACCAGAGTCTTGGGATTTCTGCATCGGATGTTGTCGCTTCTTCCATGACATCAGGGGTATAAAACATGCAGACGACACCATTACATCAGTTTTTCTTGCCCCAACTGTCAGAAGCACCCCAAAAAAGTAAGCAATTACATAGTGTGGAACACCTCCAGTAAAAAGTAAATACCATTGCCACAGGATATGGCCAAAAAAAGGATAGGTAGAAAGTATAGAAAAGATCAGGGGGCTGGAGGGAGGGTAACCAGGACTGCAACAGTGAATACACTTGAACATCTACATTTATGGTAAGTGTACACAACTGTACTATGTTCTTCGTGTTTCACTGTTTCAGTCATCACATTTGGGTAGATTCCCAAAGCTGAGGGTGGGTGGAGGTAGTTAAGAAGCATTAGGTCTGGCCATCAGGCCCTGTAAGACTGTTGTGGCAAATGCAGCTCTGGATTCAGAAAAGATAGGCAAGTGGTAATGCTTGGTGAAAGTGTGTACCGAGATCCAGGTTGCAGCTTCCAGGATGTCCCTGGTAGGGACTCCCCTTAGAAAAGCTGTAGAGGTTGATGCAGCTCTAGTGGAATGTGTTCTGATCCCCTGTGGGGTAGGTTTCCCATGGTGTTTGTAGCAGAAATGGATGCAGTGCACTATCTATTTAGAAATGGTTTGCTTTAAAATGGCCTTTCCCCCTCTGCCCCTGCAGCAAAGCTGACTAGCAGCTGGTCAGACTTTCTGAAGGGCTTAGTCCTGTCCAGATAGAACCTAAGCTGCCTGTGCACATCCAGGGAGTGCAGGATCCTTACCCCTTTATTTTGAGGATTACGGAAAAAGTTGGCAAATGAATGGACTGGTAGCCACACTAGATACCACCTTGGGCAAAAATGAAAGGTTGGTCCTGAGGGAAACCCTGTCCGCATGGAAGATAATGAAGGGTTCCACGGCCATAAGGGCCTGCAATTCAGACACTCTTCTTGCTGAATTGATGGCTAGAAGTAGAGCTGTTTTCCACGAGAGGAATTTTAACTCTGCTGTAGCAGCAGGTTCAAAGGGCGGAAGTGTGAGTTTTTCCAATACAAAGTTAAGGTCCCAGGCTGGAGTGGGAGCTCTCCTGGGGGAGGGGGGGGGGGGTCTTAGATTTTTTTTTTATCCTCTCAGGAACTGTCTGACCAGAGAATGAGAGAAGAGGGATGGCTCAGTGTTATAATGAGCTGAGATGGCTGAGGCATGAATCTTAATAGAGAAGAAGGATAGGCCTTTATGGAGTATTTTTAAGAAACGTAGTATATGAGGTAAACTGGGCACCAGTTGTGTCCAATCCCCTGAGACTGGCTCCAGGAACAGTATCTTTTCCACTTTTCCGAACAGGATGTTCTGGTACTAGGCCTCCTTGCCTCCAGAATGACATCCAGCACCTGCTTACTGAGGGTTGCTGGTGATGAGAGTTCAGGGGATGAGCCAGGCTGCTAGGTTCAGGGTCTGGAGCGGAGTGCAAAATCTGTCCCTCCTGCTGGGACAGAAGGGAAGGGGTCTGAGGCAGGTGCCATGGTGGCATTACTATCAGACTGCGCATTAGTGGGTACCAGTGCTGGCGTGATCAGTCTGGTGCAATCTGGATTGTCCCTGGCTTGTCCTGTTTGATCTTTAGTAGAACCTTCGAGAGGAGGGGCAGGGGGGAAAAGCATAGGTTGATGGGCTTTCCCAGGTAAAGGGCAGGGCATCCACTTTCCAAGCTTGGCTGTGGGGAGTTCTAGTGCAATATTTGCTCAATTGATAGTTCTGAGGGGAAGCAAAGAGGTCCACCTCTGGTGCCCTCCCATCTGTCTCTCAAAAGCTGGAATATTTTGGGTTCCAGTTTCCACGCTTATGGGTCCATGAGATTTCTGCTTAAGTAGTCTTCCAGTGAATTTAGTTTGCCTGGCAGGAATTGAGCTTGCAGGTGCACTTGGCTGCTCAAGGCTGTGTTCCATAGAGTCATGGCTAATCTGCAGAGTGGGAAGGAATGGGTCCCCCCTGCTTATGTACCACATAACTGTGGTGTTGTCTGTCTTTAACAATAGTTGTCCTGGAAGAATAAGGCCTCTGAAGGCTGTCAGAGCATTCTGTACAGCTAACCCTTCTTTTTGATTGATATGCAGGTGCATTTGCTTTGGGCTCCATTTGCCTTGAATCCATCGTCTTGCCATGCATAGTCTGATGCGTCTGCTAGGGTTTGAGTGAAAGGGAGTCCCTTGTTGTGGTAGCAGGCCACTGCCCACCAAAGGAACTCTGTCCTTAGGCAAGGAATGATAGGCGGCATTGTTTCCAGGTCCTGAGAATGTGGACACCAGAGACTTTTTAAGTACCAATGAAGTTTCCCAATATGCAGTCTTGCATATGGAATTCGTAGAATGCAAGAGGACATGAATCCTAGGGCTTGCAGTATTTTTCTTGCAGATAACTGGGTTTTGGTGGCCAGTAGATTGAAGTAGTTTGTCAAATAAATTTGTTTTTCTGGAGTGAGGAATGCCATCTGGGAAGTTGTGTTCAAGCTTGCTCCCAGGAATACAATCTGTTGGCTGGGTACCAGATGTGATTTCTTTCCGTTGATGGTGTACCCCTGTGAAGTTAGAAGTCTCTTTACAGATGCCAGGTGCTGTAGTAGCAATTCCTGACTGCCTGAATCAGGCAATCATCCAAGTATGGGTAAATTTGAATTCTCTGCCTGCAATATGCAATGGCTGGAGCTAGGCATTTTGTGAATACCCTGGGCACGGTACATAAGCCAAAGGGAAGTGCAGAGAACTGATCGTGCATACAGCCTGCTCTGAAACATAGGTATTTCCTGCAAGATTCCCTTATGGGGATGTGCAGGTAAGCTTCTTTTAAGTCTAGGGTGGCTAGCCAGGAATACTTTGCTAGCATAGAAAGCAGCTGTTGGAGATTAATCATTTTGAATTTTGGAACCACCAGAAAGGTATTGAGAATAGACAAATCCAGGATAGGACGCCAAGAGTTTTCTTTTCTGTGTACCAGAAACAGTCTGGAATAAAAACATTGCCCCTTTGTTCTGCTGGGACAGGTTGAACAGCCTTGATACCGAGAAAACAAAGTACTTGCTTTTGGGCCTCTGCCCACTGGTTTGGGGGGAGGTCTGGCCATCAGCTCAGAGTTGGGAGTGAGTGAAGTAGAATCTGTATACCTGGGAAACAATGTTTAAGACCCATCTGTCCTGGGTAATGTACTCCCAGTCTTTGGCATGCAGGGTACGTTTCCCTCCTAAAGGTGCAAGTACTTGGGCAAGGCTTGGAAGAGTTAAGGAGAAGTCATTGTGAGATTTTACCATAGGATGATGGCTTACTACTCCCTGTTTTGGAGGTGAGATCACTCCATTGCTTAGATCTGTGCATGGCCTGAGACTGTAGTCTTGGTGGTCTGCTGGCCCTGGGTTTGGAATTAGAAGGTCTGAGTGTGGATGGAAAAGACCAGTTTTTTGAAGGCCAATGCCTACTGAATCTAGGTGGCTGTACTTGTAAGAAATCTAACAGTTTAAAAAGATTTAGCTTTTTCCTCCATCCTTTTGAGAACTACTTCTGCCTTATTGCCAAACAGACACTCTTGGTTTAATGGTGCATCTAATAATTTTGCTTTGACATGGTCTGGCAAGGTTGGTTCCTTAAGCCAAGCAAGCCTTCTAAGAACAGACCCAGTGACAGCAGCCCTGCAAGATGCTTCTAAGGCATCAAAACCACATTGCAAAGTATGTTTACCAACTTTGTTAGCACAATGCATTCTCTCTTGTAAATTTTTATGTTCTGCACAATCAGGAATCAACATAATTTTCTGTTTAATTAGTTCCATATGTTGCTGATACTTTAACATATGAAACTGGCAATTTAAAGCCCTGATGGCAAGAGTAGCAGAGGTGTAAATCTTCTTACCCAATTTGTCTAAAGCCCTAGAATCCCTGCCCGAAGGGGTAGGATTTTTGGCTGTCGTAGCCTTAATGCCTTTAGGTCCCTGGGAAATGGTCTCTGGATCCGCAGTAGGATTCTTAGAGGAATTTGAGAGAGTCAAGTACTCTATAGTACCTGTCAGGTTTCCTGAGAGCTGGAGACAGAGTATCAGGGGGTAAAGGCTGGATTACAAGAAGACCATCTACAATTTCCAGAAGAGATAAGCTACAGGCCTGAGCTGAGGCAAGTTTAAAAATTTCCTGAGCCTCTTTTTGGACAGAGTAGTCCTGGCTCTCCCAGCAGAAATGCTCCCCAAGGGTATGTAGGGTTTCACCAAAAGAAAAATCTGGTGGGGAAGCAGAGAGAATGGAATCCTCATGGGTAGATAAGGGTATGCCCCGGTAATCAGAAAGGTCAGAATTATCAGACTCCTGATCTGAAAAATCAGAAGGAAATTCAGTTCTTGGTCTTTTTGAGGGGAAAGGGTAAATTCCCCTAATTAAATTAATAATGTCTTCTGCCATTCTATGAATTTGTTTCTGTGGCATGTGGGCCTGAGAATGAGCTTTGGTCAGTTTCCTAGGCGTAGTGCGAACTCTAGGCCTGAGAAATTCGGTGATTTTGGTTTGAAACAAAGTCGTCGGTTTAATATGAAAATCGGAAGGCCTGAATACACCCTCAGAAGCTGGTGCTTGCACAGCAGCTCTGGACCTATCCAAGGTAGAGACATCCACAGGCTCCACAGTCGAAGAAGCATCTTGCGGCATACTGGACTCTGAATGGGTCTCGGAAGAGGCCTGTGAATCTGTAGAAGTGGTTATCAAGGGCTGTGAAAGCAGAGTACCGGCGGACTGTCGACTAGCTTAACGGTAGCGTCTTTGGCAGTTTTGGACTATGTGGTCTGTCTCTGTCTTTATCCTTACTTTTTTTTAGAAAGAGCAGTAATCGGATGGCTTATCAAAGCCATTTTGGAATACGGAGACAGAGTGAAAGAATTTAGTGACAAAAATAGCCCGACGAATAGTTTGGGCATTGAACAAGGCACAAAACCGACAGCTAGGGATGTCGTGGTCTGGGCCTAAAAGTACAGTTTTGTACCTACCATAAATGTAGATGTTCGAAGATCCACATTGCTGCAGTCATAACCTGTGGGTAGTCCGCTGTCCTCGGTCGGCCCGAATACCAAAGTATTAGGCTGGCGTCGGTCATGGTCGCTCAGCTCTGACGTCAGTACGCCTAGGTACTAAAGCGCATGACCGACGTCATATCCCCAGTCTTTCTTGCCCCAGATGTCAGAAGGCCCTAAAAAGAAAGGCCATTAGCCAAAAAACAATATTTACAACCCAAAACACACAACCACCCCAAACTACAGTGGGGAAGGAGGGAGGGTAAATTAGACTGCAGCAATGTGGATCTTCGAACATCTACATTTATGGTAGGTACAAAACTGTACTATGTTCTTCATCTCACATTGCTGCAGTCATAACCTGTGGGTAGAATCCAAAAGCAAAGGTAAAGGGAGGATGGCAAAATTATAAAGCATTGGGAGCTGCTAACATGCCCTGTAAAACTGCAGTGGCAAACCCAGCCCTAGATTTGGAGTAAAGAGGGAGATGGTAATGTTTAGAGAAAGTGTGCACGGAACTCCAAGTAGCTGCCTCCAAAATATCTTTAGTAGCTACACCCCTTAAAAAAGCAGTAGAAGTGGCAGTAGCCCTAGTGGAATGAGGCCTGATTCCAGCCGGAATCTCCTTACCATGATGAGAATAACAAAAAGCAATACAATGGCCAATCCACTTAGAAATAGTTTGTTTAGAAACAGGTTTTCCCTGAGATCCCAAAGCAAAAGAAAAACTGTTGAGACTGTCTGAACCCTTTAGTTCTGCTCAAATAATAACGCAACTGCCTGTGAATATCCAATGAATGCAAAAATTTTTCCCCCTTATTTTGGGGATCAGCATAAAAGGTAGGCAAATGAATAGATTGGTTCAAGGCCACATTTGAAACAACTTTAGGCATAAAAGTAGGGTTAGTACGTAGGGATACCCTATCCTTATGAAAAATCAGGAAGGGTTCAACTGCCATTAGAGCCTGTAATTCAGATACCCTTCTAGCAGACGTAATGGCCAACAAAAAAGCAGTCTTCCAAGACAAAAACTTCAACTCAGATGTAGCTGCAGGTTCAAAAGGAGATAAAGTGAGTTTTTCCAACACAAAATTGAGATCCCAGGAAGGAGTAGGAGCTCTACGTGTGGGTCTTATATTCTTTGTCCCTTTAAGAAATTGCTTAAACAAAGGATGAGAGAATAATGGTGGGTCACAATCATAGTGAGCAGAAATGGCTGCAGCATGAACTTTTACAGAGGAGAAAGACAAACCTTTGTCTATTAATTCTGTAAGATATTGAAGAGAAACACTCAAATTAGGTACTGTAACATCAAAGCTCTTTGCTTGGCTCCAAAGAAAAAAATCTCCTCCATTTATCAGCATAAACTTTCCTTGTACTAGGCCATCTGGCTTCCAAAATAACATCCAAAACTTGTTGAGGAAGCTGCGACCCTCCAGGGTCTAAAACAGAATATGCCAGGCTGTCAGATGCAGGGACTGTATCCTGACATTGAGGAAATGATTGCCTGCCTGGGACAAAAGGTGTGGAATTGATGGCAAAGGCAAAGGAGGCTCCCGTACTAAACTCCTCAGCAGAGGGTACCAGTGCTGACGTGGCCAATCTGGAGCTATTAGAATCATGGAGGGCTTGTCCTGTCTGACCTTCAAGAGCACCTTGGGAAGGAGAGGCAGAGGAGGAAAAGAATAGACGTGAAGATTGTTCCAACTGAATGATAGAGCATCCACTTTCCAAGCTTTTGGATGAAACAGCTTTGTGCAAAACTTTGGCAGCTGGAAATTTAGTGGAGAAGCGAACAGATCTATGTCTGGAGTCCCCCAAAGCACTGTCAACTGTCGAAATACATGAGGATCCAATTTCCACTCGTGGGGATCCACCATCTGTCTGCTCAAAACATCCGCTAAGGAGTTCTGTGCTCCTGGCAGAAACCTTACTTGAAGAGTGAGGTGCAAACTGAGAGCAGTCTCCCACAAAATCATAGCTTGCCTGCAAAGAGGGTACGAATGGGTTCCCCCTTGCTTGTTGATGTACCACATGACAGTTGTGTTGTCTGTTTGAATCAACACGTGTCCTGGTTGAAGTAGATCCTTGAAAGCCATCAATGCAAATTGGACTGCTAACATCTCCTTCATGTTGATATGCAAATGTTGAAGTCTGGCAGGCCACGTGTCTTGAACCCATTTTCCATTGAGGTGTGCTCCCCAAGCCTTGTCTGAGGCATCTGTCGTTAAGATCCGACTCGCCTCTGGTCGGGTCACAGAGTGTCCCTTGTTTAGGTGACATTCCTGAGCCCACCACAAAAATTCCTTTTGAATGCAAGGTATTATCTGAATGACAGTGTCCAAATCGTGGCAGTGTTGAGTCCATACACTTTTGAGATACCATTGTAGCTTCCTCATATGCAGTTTGGCATTGGGAAGCACCAGAATACAAGATGCCATGAACCCCAAGGCTTGAAGGACTGTCCTTGCAGTCAGCCTGGACAGGAGAGACAATTTTTGGAAGTAAAGTGTAAGATTTCTTTGCTTGTCCGGGCTCAAAAACGCCATCTGAGAGGCTGTATTCAGTCTCACACCCAGAAAGCACATGTCCTGAGAGGGTACTAGACTGGACTTTATTTCGTTCACAGAATACCCTAGGCACCTTAACACTGCCATAACAAACTGAAGATGGCGAAGTAGCTTGTCTGTCTTGAGCAAGAATCAGGCAATCGTCCAAATAAGGATAAATTTGTATTCCTCAACCTTAAAAAGGCTATCACCGGAGACAGAACTTTTGTGAACACCCTGGGCGCAGTAGATAAGCCAAAGGGCAATGCAGAGAACTGATAATGTAAAGTCCCAGCCCGAAAACGCAGGAATCTCCTTCAGCTGGGCCTGATAGGAACATGAAGATAAGCCTCCTTGAGATCCAGAGTTACCATCCAGTGATCTTTGCCTAGCAGAGGCAGAAGTTGTTTCAAAGTCAACATTTTGAATTTTGGAATGTCCAGGTATGTGTTGAGAGTAGACAAATCCAGAATTGGCCTCCAAGTGTTTCCTTTCTTTGGTACAAGAAACAGGCGAGAATAAAATCCTAGGCCCACTTCTGACGGAGGGACCTGCTGGATAGCCCCCATTTGTAGAAGTAAAGAAATCTGTTTGTGAGCCTCCACCGTTTGCTGAGGAGGAACGTCTGGCATGCCATTGAAAGGGGGCAATGTGTGGAAATAAAACTTGTAGCCCCGGATTATAATGTCCAACACCCATTTGTCCTGGGTGACTAAAAGCCAATTTTGCCTGAAAAGTGCCAACTTTCCTCCCAGAGGAGCTGCCAGACAGGAAGGATCGGGCAGCTGAAGATGCAGGTCATTGGGTCTGTTTACGAAAGGACTGGCCCCTGCCCTCACCTGTAGACTGTGCAGGGGAACTCCACGTCCTAGGCCTAAAAGAACCCTGTGCATGAGCTCTGTCCCTACCACGTCTAGATCTACCCCTAGACTGTAAATCAGGAGAAGGGTAAGCCCATCCATTAGTAGGCCAATTTCTGCTAAACTTAGGGGGCTGCACCTGCAAAAAATCCTTAACAGTCTGCATAGACTTAGCTTTGTCTTCCATTTTCTTCAAGACCGACTCCACAGGAGAACCAAACAAAACTTCAGACTGAAGGGGAGCATCCAAAATTCGAGCTTTAACATGCTCTGACAAGTTCTGATCCTTAAGCCAGGCGTGCCTACGAATAACTGATCCAGTGGCAGCCACCCTGGAAGAGGCCTGTAAAGCATCAAAACCACACTGCAAAGAGTGCTTACCCACCTGATCAGAGGCATGAACCAAATCCTGTAATTCTTTACACTCTATGCCCTCTGCTAAAGCATCTACCTTAGATTTCAACTGACTAAGGAGAAAATTCTGGTACTTCAGCATATGAAACTGGCAATTCAAAGCCCTCATTGCAAGAGTGGAAGAGGTATACACCTTTTTACCCCACCTATCCAAAGCTCTAGAGTCTTTATCCATAGGAACTGGATTCTTTACAACAGAAGCCCTGACACCCTTAGGTCCCTGGCTAATAGTTTCAGGGTCAGCCCTAGGGCTCTTATACAAATATTTATGAGCCTCTGGCACTCTGTAATACCTGTCTGGCTTAACCGGGGCAGGAGGCAGAGAGTCTGGATTAAGGGAAGCCTCAGAGAAAACATCCTGAACCACATCCAAAACAGGAGGTATAGCCAAGGGTCTATGTTGTGGTAAAAATAAGAATTCCCCAAGCCTCTTTCGGGAATCTGAGAAATCCTGACCTTCCCATTTAAAATGTTCCCTCATAGAATGCAGGGTTTCTGAAAAAGAAAAATCCTCTGGAGGGGAAGCAGAAGGACTAGAATCCTCTGCGTCTGAATCAGAATAAGGGGGAAAATCCTGAATGTCTTCAGCCGAAGACTCTGAGTAATCTGAAGAATGTTCCAATCCTTCTACCTCTGGCTCCACCCTAGGCCTCTTATCTGGAGGGGGCATAGAACCTCTGATCAAGGAAATCAAATCTTCTGCCATTTTAAGCATGTGTTTTTTAGGTACAGAACCTGCAGAACTAGGACTGACGCCAGAGGAAGACAAACCAGGCCTGGCCTTGGAAGGTACCTTAGAGACAGAGGGAGAAGGCCTAACCACCTTATGTAAAGAAGGGATTACAGCAACCTGAGAGGCCCCCTCAGCCTGACCAGACTCCTGAGAGGCCACATCCTGCAAAATTAAAGGTTCCCCCTGAGACTCAACTGAAACCTCGGCTGGATCCACAGATTCCACCGTGGTTTCTAAAGAACCGGCGTCCGGAACGGACGACTCATCCTGTCTGTATTTTAACGATTTCTCCTTACACTTCTTAGCGGTAGCGGGCGTCGGAGGATCCGACGGCATATTGTAATTACACCGCTTACCGAAGACAAGCCTAGCACAATCTAACCTACGTTTAATGGTGCGCTTATTAAATTTAGCACAAAAGCGACACCCGACTACGTCGTGCTCAGGCCCCAAGCAAGGAATACAGAGAGAGTGGTAATCCCTATGAGGTATCTGTTTCCCACAAGAAATACAATTATTCACTTTTTCTGACATCCGGATTTAACTGAGGCAAGAAAAGACAAAAATATTCCCCAACGGGGTACTTAGCCCAACTTGGTTTTCGGTCTGAAACTCAGAATACGAAAATTTCAGGACGCCGAACGGCACTTGCAAACGCTGCTTCTGACCATGCGGCAAGAAAGACTGGGGATATGACGTCGGTCATGCGCTTTAGTACCTAGGCGTACTGACGTCAGAGCTGAGCGACCATGACCGACGCCAGCCTAATACTTTGGTATTCGGGCCAACCGAGGACAGCGGACTACCCACAGGTTATGACTGCAGCAATGTGAGATGAAGAACATCAGGTGACGCAGTAAGAATGCAAATCTCTGTGAGGTATTTGCTTTCCATAGGCAAGGCAATTATTAATTTTTTCTGACATTGGTTAGAGCAAGAAAAAAAAGAATCCCCAACGGGGTACCTATCGTTTAGAAGACTTCAAGCCTGAAACTCAAAAAACAAAAATTTCAGGAGACCGCTGACCGGCAGTTGTGAACTGCTTCGGGCACCGCATGGCAAGAAAGATTGGTGTAATGGCATCAGCTGCATGTTTTATACCCCTGAAGTCATAGAAGAAGCAACGGCATCAGACGCAGAAATCCCAAGATACTGGTATTCAGGCTGACTGAGGGCTACCTGCAGGCAGATAACCCAAATGTGATAACTGCAACAGTGAAACACGAACATCAGCCTGTTGTACACTTTACTGGCTCAGATCTGATGTCTGATCCAAGACCCTGTGGTGATGAATGAAGACATGGACATCAAATCTAGAGAGTCATCATCATCTTTTGGCTGTTCCCGTTAGGGGTCGCCACAGCAGATCACCTGTTTCCATTTCTTCCTGTCCTCTGCATCTTGCTCTGTCACACCAACCACCTGCATTGTCCTCTCTCACCATATCCATAAACCTTATCTTAGGCCTTCCTCTTTTCCTGTTACCGGGTAGCTTCATCCTTAGCATCTTTTTCCCCAATATACTCAGCATCCCTCCTCAGCACATATCCAAACCAACGTAATCTTGCCTCTCTGGCTTTGTCTCCAAACCTTCCAACCTGGGCTGACCCTCTAATATACATATTCCTAATTCTGTCCACCCTCATCACACCCAGTGCAAATCTTAACATCTTTAACTCTGCCACATCCAGCTCAAACTCCTGCCTTTTTGTCAGTGCCACTGTCTCCAACCCATATAACATAGCTGGTCGCACTACCCTCTTGTAGACCTTCCCTTTCACTCTTACAGGTACTAGTCTGTCACAAATCACTCCTGACACTCTTCTCCACCCACTCTGTCTTGCCTGTACTCTCTTCACCTCTTCCACACTCACCGTTACTCTGAACTACTGATCCCAAGTATTTAAACTCATCCACCTTCATTACCTCTACTCCTTGCATCCTCACCATTCTATCCTCCCTCTCATTCACACACACATATTCTGTCTTAGTCCTGCTGACCTTCATTCCTCTTCTCTCTAGAGCATATCTCTATCTCTCCAGGGTCTCCTCCACCTGTTCCCTACTCTCACTACAGATCACAATGTCATCTTTAAACATCATAGCCCATTGGGACTCCTGTCTGATCTCGTCTGTCAACCTGTCCATCACCACTGCAAATAAGAAAGGGCTCTGAGCTGATTCTTGATGTAAACCCACCTCCACCTTAAACGCATCCGTCACTCCCACCGCAAACGTCACAGCTGTCACACTACCCTCGTACATATCCTGTACCACTCTTACATATTTCTCTGACACTCCTGACTTCCTCGTACAATACCACAACTCAATAGGCACCCTGTCATATGCTTTCTCTAAGTCTACAAAAACACAATGCAACTCCTTCTGACATTCTCTGTACTTCTCCATCAACTCTCAGAGCAAACATTGCATCTGTAGTGCTCTTTCCCAGCATGAAACCATACTGCTGTTCACTAATCATCACGTCCCTTCTTAACCTAGCTTCCACTACTCTCCCATAACTTCATGCTGTGACTGAACAATTGAATCCCCCTGTAGTTACTACAGCTCTGCACATCACCCTAATTTTTAAAAATCGGTACCAAAACACTTTCTCCATTCCTCAGCCATCCTCTCACTTTCTAAGATTTCATTAAACAATCTGGTTAAAAACTCCACTGCTATTTCACCTAAACACCTCCATGCTTCCACAGGTATGTCATCTGGGCCAACAGCCTTTCCATTCTTCATTCTCTTCATAGCTATCCTTACTTCCTCCTTGCTAATCCCACTGTACTTCATGACTCACTATCCCTACATCATCCAACCTTCTCTCCCTCTCATTCTCTTTATTCATCAACCCCTCAAAGTACTCTCCCCATCTACTCAACACACTCTCCTCGCTTGTATGTTTCCCTCATTATCCTTTATCACCTTTACCTGCTGCACATCTTTCCTAGCTCGGTCCCTCTGTTTAGCCAATCGGTACAGGTCCTTTTCTCCCTTCCTTAGTGTCCAACCTTTCATACAACTCTTCATATGCCTTATCCTTAGCCTTCACCACCTCTCTCTTTGCCATGCACCTCATCTCCTTATACTCGTGTCTACTTTCTTCATCTCTCTTACAATCCCACTTCTTTGCCAACCTCTTTCCCTGTATACTCTTCTGTACTTCATTACACCACCATGTCTCCTTGTCGTCCTTCCTCTGTCCTGATGTGATACTAAGCACCTTTCTAGATTTCTATCAAATCTATAGAATACATCCAATTATCTTTTCTGAGCAGAGACAGCATTGTTGTGTAAGAAGTTACCATAAATTTAGATGCCCTTCTCTTCTATATGCTGCTGTATCCATATCAGGGAGTTTGCCTCTGGTGAACTCTCATTTGTCCGGCCATTATACAAAAGTTAAATGCTAACACTAGGGTGTGTGCGACGTCCCACGTCTCTCCTTGTGGATGTCGGTCACAAATGAACATTGGGTACAAAGTTGAAGTCAGCACGCATTGACTATGCAGTATCCATAATACCAAGGAGAGTGCAAAAGCTCCTGTCCTAAGAGAGGGGTGGAGGACCAGAATGACTTTCCACGAACCCATGAAGGATGGCTTTGACAAATCCTGCTCTGGCTCTCGAGACAATGTCCAATTAGTAGTGCTTAGGAAATGTATGTACAGAGGACCATATAGCTTGCTTTGAGAATAGCAGCAGTGCCCAAACCTTTAAAGACTGCTGCTGAGGAGGACACTGCCCTAGTGGAGTGTACCTAGACAGAAGAGGGGAGCGACTTACCATGGGTTATGTAGCAAAAGGAGATGGTTTTAGATATCAAAGAGGATATAGTTTGCTTGGAAACAGGGTGTCCCAGGGCTCTTGGGTGATAAGAGATGAAAAGCCTGTCAGACCTGTGGACGGGTTTGGTCTTGGCCAAATAATATTGGAGTTGTCTGTGTATATCTAAGGAGTGAAGTATCCTCTCTGCTGGGTTTTGTGGAGAGGGAAAAAAGTTGTCAGGTTGATAGCCTGGCTCAAGGACGGCTCATTGATCACTTTAGGCATGAAGGCTGGGTTAGTACGTATGCATACCCTGTCCTTGTGGAAGACAGGCTAAGGGGAGAGAGGCCATAAGGGCCTGGAGTTCTGAAAACCATTTGGCTGAAGTGATGGCCACCAAAAGTATAGTTTTCCAAGTGCAGTGTTAGAGGGAACAGTCTTTGGCCGGTTCAAATGGGGGGTCAATTTTTCCAGGACAAAATTTAGATCCAAAGGAGGTGGAATGGGCTTCCTTGGGGGCCTGATATGTCGTGGCCCTTTCAAAAAAAGTGCAACGTCTAACCTTGATGCCAAGGGAGGTACCAGGGGTAGGCATGCTGATGAGGTAGACAGATGAGTTTTAATGGAGTAGGATAGTCCAGACTTCAGTAGGTCACACAGTTAAGACAAAACCACTGGGGGCTCTGCTGTCAGTGGTTGTAAGTTGTTTTTCTGACACCACATAGAAAACCTCTTCCACTTACAGACAAGTACGATTTCCTGGTAGTTAGTTTCCTGGCCTCCTGAAAAACCTGAACCATGTCCTCTGTATATAGGTGTCTGAAGGAAACCAGCACCCTATCACCCACACTAAGATTCAGTGTGGACAGTTGGGTGTGTAAGAGTGTTCCTTTCTCCTGTGCGAGTAGGTCCATTTGGTGGGGTAACTTGTGGTGATTGCTCTTGGGAAGATGCAACAGGGGGAACCAATGTTGCCTTGGCCAATAGGGAGTCAATAGCAAGACTTGAGGCTGTTCTTTCTGAATTTTCAGTAGGATTCTCTGTACGAGAGGGAAGGGGGGAATGCATAAGCATACATCCCCTTCAGAGGATTGAAAGTGCATCCACCTTCCATCCATGCCTCTGGGTGTGGTGCCCCGGAACAGAAGGTTGGGAGCGGTCTGTTCATGGGGGAGGGAAAGAGATCCACATGTGGAATACCCCATCAACGGACCAGGTCCAGAAACACATCCCTGTTCAGCATTGACTCGTGAGACAATGGTCCTGCTTAATGAATCTGCCATCACACTATCTGCAGAAAGGATGTATAGCGCTTGGAGGATCCATTTTTCCAGGGTGATTTTTCACGCCTGCACAGGAGGTAAGAACTTGTCCCCCCGTTTGTTGATGTACCACAGCACCATGGTATTGTCTGTGCACCACTTCAGAGTGCCTGGTAGAAACTGATCCTTTAAGATTATCAAGGCCAATATCAAGGTACTTATTTCCTTGATACTGATGTGGTCTTTCTGTTGAGTGAGGGTCTGCGTTCCTCATACTCCATTCTCCTAAGGTTGCACCCCACCCTGTGCATGATGTCTATAAAAAGAGATCCTGGTTGGGGGAGAGTAGTTCTAAGGGCAGGCCAGGATTTAACTGAATCTGAGTTATCCACCAATTCAGTCTCCTGTCCTGGCATGGGGATCATTAACTCTAGCGGATGAAGGTGTTGCTTCCAGACTGTTTGCAAGTACCAATGGAACTTCATGTGAAGCCTTGCCAGAGGTACCATGGGGATAGGTTGAGGCTATGAATCCTCAGATTCTGAGGAAATCCCTGGCTGAATGGCTTTGAGAGGAAGAATTTCCCTGAAGAGGTGAAAAATCTCAATTTTTTCTGGGGGAAGGCAGGCCATCATCTCCCTCGTCAGAATCGGACATCCCAGGAACACCCAATCCTGTGAGGGTATCAGGGATGATTTTTTTGAGGTTTATTGTAAATCCCAACTCTGTTAAGAGGAAGATGATTAATAGTCCAGGTGTTGTAAGGCCATGGTACTTTATGTAGCCGGAATGACAATATCGTCGAGGTAAGGGAAAAGTTGTATTCCCTGTGTTCTGCCAAAGGCCATGAATGGAGCCAGACATTTTGTAATTACTCTTTGGGCTGTATTGAGACCAAGTGGTAAAGCACAGAACTGAAAGTATGTAGAATCCACTGAGACGTGGAGGAATTTTCTGAAGAGTGGATGGATTGGGATGTGCAAGTACACATCCTTTACATCCAAGAATACTAAGAAGGCCTGTGTGGAAGGATCAGGGGCAGAAAAGTAGGCAGGGAAAGCATCCAGAAGGAGAGAACCCGGAGGAAGGTGTTGAGGTGTGACTAGTCTAGGATTGGCCTCCAGGGACCTTCCTTTCTGGTGACCAGGAAAATTCTTGAATAAAACCCTTTTCTCTTGCAAGTGAAGGGACTTCCTGAATTGTTCCCCAAGCAAGACGTTCCTGCAGGACTGGGGGAAAGAATGGTAGTTGATCTCGGGGGGAGGGGGTGGAGGAATGCCTTTGGGAATAGGTCTGGCCTCCCAAGTCATGAAGTATCCCTGCATTATGACAGATAGCACCCAGGAGTCTAGGGCAACCTGCTTCCAAGCAGGGAGGGATAGGGAGAGACGCATGGAAAGAGGGGTGTCTGGGTGAAGAGCCTGGTAGTCGCAGGCTACCAGGCTTCCCCTGAAAGGGCTGTTTGGAAGAAGGAGTAGAGGGAACAGACTTAGGAGGCTGTTTCCTGTGGTCCTTTCTGGTTTTAGCTAGCATTTTTCTAGCTGAGGACCACCTCACAAAGGAGGTTTTGGCAGGGTAATTCCTGGGGAGACAAAATTTTGTCTCAGTTCCTTGCCTTTAGTCTGGAGAGCCTTTAAGAGGCCAGCAGCAGCTGTACCAAACAAGTCATTATTGTCTAGAGGAGTGTGCAGGAGAGTTTAGATTTGATGTCATCAGGGAGGAGCTGCAATCTAAGCAGAGAGCATCTCCTGATGACAGATCTAGAGGCAGCAGCCCTGGATGAAGCTTCTACGGTGTCGTAGCTGCACTTAAAGGAGTGTTTGGTTACGTAGGTGCAGGAATTCAGAAGAGTAGATATTTTGGCCTTGGCTGGGGAGTCAGGGACCTCCCCCAATTGTTGGACCACATCTGCCATCACAGCCAAAGAGTATTTAGTCATGCGAGCCTGATAGTTGATGGCTCTTACTGCTAAGGTGGCAGAGGTGTATACTTTTTCCCCCAGATGGCCCATGACTCTGCTCTCTCAGGGCAGTAGACAGATGGAGGAAAGCAATTTAGAAGTTTTATCAGCAGCCACAGTAATAACTGAAGGGTCTGCAGATGGGGCTTTGTACAGGAATTTAGCTTCATCATGGAACTTATAGAATCTGTGTGTTTGGGTGCAGTTGGCTGTGAATTAGGATTTTTTTGAAGCATCTAGGAAAGCAGGGTGTATGGGGGGGGGGGGTACAGCAGAAAAACTAGGAGACTCCAATTGGAGAAGTTCATATCTCATTTGGGTCTTGGTGATCTGGCTGCTGTCCCAGTTGAAATTTTGCATTTGTGTAATAGTCTCACCAAAGGTTAAGTCCTCAACAAGGGAGTCTGCACGGTTGGACTCCTCCTCTGGGGAAGCATATCCCAGAGGAGTAGCAATTTGAGAAGAATGAGAGAGAGATTCATCACCTGATAAATCCTCCTCTCCAGAACAGATGTCGGGGCAGATCCCTTAGAGGTAGAGGCCGAAGGGGCCTGGACTGGAGTCTGGGTGTGATGCAAGGCCACGAAGGCATTTAGAAGGCCTGCTAATCCGGAGGCTGTTCAAAGGGAGGAGTAGATGGAGGACAAGAAATATGCTTACTCTTTTGTTCTCTTTTTATGCGACTCCAATGTTGAAGAATCGGACATACGATGAAGGGTAGGAGGGCTGGATGCCAGTAGGCGCTCCACAACAGAGGCTATATCTTCTCATACAACAATATGAGAGACCCCACGCTGGCCCTTGGAAATGATGAGCCTTGGTTCCCTCTCGGCAACTGAATTGGACGCCTGCAAATCCCTCCAAGACATGACCTCAGGTGTTGTACTGGCTTCCTCCAGGCTATTCGCCAAAGGAAAATCCAAGGACTCTGGCTTGAACTTCGGGCCTTCACCGACCTCGAGAGGTACATCTGGAGTGGAGGGCGCAGGAGTCAGTTCAGGCCTGGACTTTTTCACCTTTTTTGACTGGAGGCTTGTCCGAGGAACCAGACGTCAGATCCATACAAGAAGCTAACCGTTTAAGTCTCTGAGATTCTCTAGGTATAGTTTTAAAGCTGATAAGTGGCTTCTAAGGGTTTTGGGGATGAAGGCCTAACAAATATTACAAGTGGTATGGTCGTGTTCTTGGCCTAGGCAAAACAGGCAAAGCTCATGCGAATCCTTATGTGGAATTTGCCTTCCATTCCTACATTTGCCTTTCCTACCGGACATGAACCCAAAGCAGTAGCAAGCAAATAGTAAAAAAAAACCCTATGGGGAACTTATCCGAAGTCAGACGTTGCAAAATCAGTGTTTTTCCAAAAGAGCGACAATCGAAGCTGGCAGTCAACACAGGCTGCAGAAAAGTTCTGAAGTAGGTACGTGCTGGCATCTGCTTTATACCAGACGTCCACAAGGAGAGACGCGGGATAGTGCATGCACCCTAGTGGTAGGATTTAACTTTTGTATAATGGCTGGACATATGAGAGTTCACCAGAGGCAAACTCCCTGATGTTACGGATACAGCAGCATATGAATAGGACAACACTGTATAGTGATCATCTGGAACTCTCTCTCTTACAAATTGATTAATTCACCAAGATCCAAAACTGGTCTCCGGTCCCCTGTCGTTTTTGAAACCAAGAACCTTGAGTAGAGTCTAGATTCTAACTGGTCTTGGAGATCAGTTGGGAGACACTTACCCAATGACTTCTGAACCTCCGTTATTGCAGATTCCAACTGACTGGGGGGTGGGATGTTGGCAATCTATCCTGTGCTTGTTTTCTAAAAAGTGTACTGTATAACCTCTGGAGATGATCCTTTGCACCCATGAATCTTGTGAAATATTTTGCCAGACTAGAGTGTGTAAGGAGAAGCATCGCTCCACTGCCTCCTGAGTGTAGCAGTCAGGCAAACATTCAAGGACACTGGTAAGGTTTCTCTAGGAATGGACCACTGAAACGAATTCTGCAGACCATCTCTGCCCCTGGGGTGACGTCCTATGGGATTGCCTACAAATCTGCTTCTACAAGGCCTCTCTCTGGAAGTGTCCTGGTAAAAACCTTGCAATTTTTAACCATATTTTAACCCCCCCCCATTCCTGGAAAAGGATTTCTGAGGAGTTGATAAATAGATTCCAATGACAGACAAGGTCTTGCCACCCTGTTCACTTCTGTTGAGCATATCCTGGACTTTGGCTCTAAAAGTGGAACCATCACATGGGGCATTAATAGAGGATGTTTTGAAGCTTTCCCCAAAGTTGCAAAGGCACATCCAGGCATGATGATGCATCGTAATGCCAGTACCGGCTGGCTGCATCATCTGCTGCGTTAAAAAGCAGTCTCATGGCTACATTCGAAGTGGATTGTATGGTAGACAACTGGAACTCCATAGTTTTTTGGACATCTGCTAGTAAAGTACCCACCAGGGAATTTGAAAGTTCTTTAATCTAATCTCTCTGGAAACATGTCAAATGAGCCATACAGTTTGGCACACGAAAGAAGAATGGGGATTGAAGTGTACATCTACTTCCCCCATCTGTCCAATGTCCTACACTCCCCTGTTTGGGGGGTGAACACAGAAGCTCTCCTCAGATGGTTACTTTGTCGTGGCTGCTGCTACAACCATGGCATCTATGAATCTCCTATCTTTGGGGCAGCTACAATTGTTTTTTTAGGGATGGGCTCTGCCACATCAGACTCCTTCCAAGCTATTTCAGTGAGAAGGCCAACTAAATGGTCAGGAGGGGAACACCCAGAACGTTGACAGGCATGGACACAAAGGCTTTGAGAACAGACTCATCAAAAGGAGCAGCTTTGGTGGACCATCCTTGAAGATGTTTCACCAATTTTAGGATGCCTCCAAAGGATACTTTTTTTTTTGAAGGGGGGGGGGGGATCTTGGCGAGCCTTCTCCCTCATTTAAGCCTGTGTCTTCTGTGACAGACTCAGAAGAGGAGTTGATATGCTTCCTTTCACAAGTCCTTTTCCAGGGAATGTCCCTGGAGACTCCCAAGGGAGATGTATCAGAATCGAAGACAGACTCGAAGGGAGAGTACTCTCAAAGTCTAATGGATCTGGCTGCTCCTATTAGAATGAGAGGATGGCACAGTCTTCAGCTGGAGTCTGGATGGATCTTGAGATCTAGACAAAATAAATTAGGTTGGCATGATTTGCTTGATTCCATGGAGAAAAAAATGGATCATTAAACTTGGTGGGCTCTTTAAGCCAGGTCTCAATGAACACATGTAATTAATCACGTCTCATGAATTATTTATATATAGGTTCTTTTTTGTTTGTACTTCACACACTGAAGAAGGCTCTAAATTTTGTATGTACTGAAACCGGTCTGTGTTCTAAGAACATAATACTTAGAAGTATTTCATATCATCTAAGGTGCCTTGTATGCTGGTCCTCTTTCTTTGCCTGATATCCTGTTGACTTTAGGACCCTGCAGCTGCCGTACTCACAGAGGTTGTAACAATTGTAGGTTTCCTTTTCTTCTCTGCGGTTGGCCTGTGGCACCTTCTGCGTTTCTTACTGCAACTATTCGATTATTTTTTCGTTTTTGGGACCGGTCTTTCACTTTTTCAGTGATTCTACACATCTGGCCTTTCCAAGTATATACGGATTGAAGTAACTTTTTGTTTTTAAGCCCGAACCATGTTTTATGGCTGCTAGGCATTTCGGCCTTCCCACCATGACTGATTCAGCATTTTTCACAATTTTTTAAATGGTTTTTACAATATCTTTGGTGGAGCTAATTCCAAACACCTTTTGGGCTTCATGTGAAGTTCTCATCTTATAAGGAGTGCTTGTCTTTTCGGCAGGTTACTGGGGACTGAACGGACATGTATTTATATCACTGAAACCTTTCAAACAACTTTTGGACTTTATGTGCGGATGTTTTCGCTTTTCAGCTTATTAGAAGTATACGTCTTTTCGATACATTACATGGAACTGTATCTACATGGACTTATGCCACTGAAGTTTTTCGCTCGTTTATTTGGGTGTTCAAGGAAATTACTGATGCGGTTTTCTTTTCTTTTTTGTCAACTATATGGATTCCGCACAGTATGTATGTTATTGAACAACTTCATTTAAATTGACTATACTATTTTGGTTAAATAAGCCAGACATTTGCAAATATTTGGTGAGGACTTTTTCTCACCAATGGACATGAACTCATTTTTTCACTTGTTTATGGCATATGCTTTAGTATTTTATGTTCATCTCATTATACCAAGGCTAATTTCTTTTTAAGTATTGTTCAAGAATACACTTTTGTAATGCCATACTGCATAATTTCTGTTCTGTATTAGTAATAACATTACATTTTATTTAACTTTTCTAATATATTTATATGCTGTGTTTAGATAACCTGATATTAGAGGGGTGTATTTTTTATACTTCAAGCATCTGCTTTATGTTTTGGCAAACTAGCAATTTACTTGTATGGGCTTTTGTACTACCATATTTTGAACATTCCTTATATCAGGAAGTGGTGCTATTTTAAGGAGGCCATTGTTTATTAGGTACTTCACGAATATAATAGTTCTGGTTGTTTCATCACTGAAAAGGATATTATCCAACATTTATGTCATTTTTTTCACAATTTTGGTGTTTCTATGGCTGAATTGTGACACCTGTTGTGTGTTAAACTTTTTCATATTGTCTAGACGGTGTATTTTTGTGCATACCATACTATTGTGTTTTATTCTGGTCAGCTGTTATAACAGCATTGGGCTTTACTATCTGTATTTTTGTCTAACATTTACATGCTCAGTTTTTCTATTTCATACGTTATGTAGTTATGTTCTAAACAACTAATATGACATTAGGATGTGTATCACCTTGCATTTTTTGCATTACCAAATATGAGGAGTTTGGCAATGTTTTTAGGATATTGGTCACCTTAGATTTGTGGTCTGGTCAGACAATACTTTAGTCTTAATGGTTGATAGTTGTTGACACCAACATAGATAGTTTTGTAATTGAATACTACAGACATTTGATACCTGATCAGGTTTCATGTATTAATGGAATTCCAATAATTTTTTGGATAGGGTGATTATTTGTCATTCTGGCGACTGGTCTACACCATCACATCAGTATCTATATATCTGATGGTTTATTAATTTTTTACACAAGCATTTCTTTGAACTCTAAGGGTTTCCCTCATCACATTTTGTCCAAGGGGAATTGGTCCAATTTCTTACTCCATTTAGATTTACACATTAAAATTTTTGTACATGAAACAATGCAAGTATTACTATTCAGGTTTTTGGTACATATATCATTTTGATCCGTTGACTCTTTATATCTATTTTATTTGGGGATATTTACTATTCAATGATTCTATTCCAAACCTTTTTTACTTCTGGACTAAATATGCACATCCAATTGTAAGTAGCTTAATTTGGTCCTTTGCTATATTGTACATGTTTTTGGTTATTCTTAATTGGCTTTCACCTATTGGCATAGCTTTTATTATAAGCTCATCAAAAACATAAAAATTTTTACAGTTTTTTTGATTTTCACCTCTGGCATTCTGCCTGCTATCCTAATATCACCCTTCTATTTAAGATTGGATATTTGTTTAAATTGAAATTTTGTACCCGGGGCTTATTGGTTCAAACTGGACCGGCAAAGAACCTAACTAGTGTTCAAATATTGCTACATCAATTGGACATTCTTACTACTGTATGGTTCCATTGCTCATTGATCCAAGTGCGAACCAGCCCAGGTCCTGTATCTAAGTTTTCCATATCATCTTATCATTCTATTCTGACCTTTGTCTACATTGAGGTCTTGTAAGGTGCAATATAGAACTGCAACATTTACTTAGTGGGCTGGCTTCCGACAGAGATGATCTTTCCATTTTCAGTATAAGCCCACTTGGTGAAAAGTTGGGTGAGCCTTGTATTTCAGGTAATAATGACAGCTGTGAAAACATTTTTTCAAATTTAACTAAACATATGAGATCTTTGAGAAATAATGTTTGGCATTACAAGTTTTTTCGTGCCTATTTACTCAAGGGCATCACTCCACGTGGGCTAAGAATACGCACACAACCATTGGTTAACACTCCTGATGAGATTTTACTCAAACAATGGAGTGAAGTCCAACAAGAAACTTCCCTTAAATTTGTTGAAATATTAGCCAACTACCATAACAGAATCATTGAACAGGAAATCTCCAGCATTACCTCCCTTAGCGATAAGGCCAAGCAATTTGAGGGACAAACCCTATATATACCAACAGCATTAAAAATTTAAGTAAGGAATTAATTACATTGGAATCTCAGTTAAAAGAAAGGAAAAAGAAAAAGTTCCAAAGAGATTTAGATGACTACACCAAAAGGGACCCTTTTAATTTTGAAAACAAAGGTAAACATGTAAGATTTGCAGCTCAGAATAGGACCAATCCAAAATGGAAATGGACCAAATCCATTCTCAAAAAGGCAACTTCCCATACTACAGACACCTCAGCTGATGATTATTCATCTTCAGGTCCAGACACTGATTCAGGGGGTGCCACAGGCTCACCAGCATTAAAAAGAAGGAACTCTACGACGACGCAGGGTTTACACATAGGAGGAGGGGGGGGCAGAAAACATAAAAGACGTGGACAACATGGAAACTATTAGCGATGTTTGTGACAAAGTAACTAATGTAAATATTACCAACATCTCATCATATGTCCTTTCCTCCTCTGAAATTGAAATTTTAAATAAAGGACTATCATTTATTCCAGGTTTCTTTGTTTCTGAAGAAAGTTTTGTTCATGACATTGTTTCATTTTGTAGAATTCTTAATCTCAAATTGTTGTTTCAGGAACAAGAATCAACAAAGATCTCTGATGAATTTAAATACCACAGATCTTCCTTAATGCCACCCATGAATCATCATGTCTCCATGTTTCAACAGGCTATGATCAAAGACCTTCACTTTCAATTCAAGTCAGACCCTCCTTTACCTAACAATGTTTCTAAAAATTGTATGGTTAATATTAACAAATTAGCCAAAAACCATGATTTGGTTATTACTGGTGCTGACAAAGGTGGATCAATAGTTGTTAAGGATTTTTTCCAATACGATAATGAAGCACTGAATCAATTATCTAATGTACGATATTACTCTGAACTAACCATCGACCCAACATCAGTTTTTAGACAGATTGATTTATTTCTTAATTCAGCTGTTGAAGAGGGGATTATCACCAAAAATACATAGTCCCAACTTACCGTTTCCAACCGCTGTCCACAGTACATATACTTTCTACATAAAATACACAAAGATCTGCAGCATCCCCCAGGCAGACCTATTGTCTCAGGTAAGAATTCACTAACAGAACCATTATCCCTTTTTCTAACAACATATTTAAAACCCTTGTTGCAATGTGTCCGTTCAAGGATCAGAGACACAACTGAATTTTTGCAGATCATCTCAGACACACAGCTTGAGCCAAATTGGTTACTTTGTACACTAGAAGTAAAATCATTATATACAAATATACCACATTGGGACGGTTTGGAGGCACTGGAATACTGGTTTAAGACTGAACTATACAAGCCAGGTTTCAACACCCTGTTTTTGTGTCTGACAGAACACGTATCGACCAAAAATGTGTTCTTTTATAAAGATAAATGTTATTTGCAAACCAAGGGAACAGCTATGGGGGCTTCTTTTGCCCCCATATACGTTGATTTATTCATGGCCTATTTTGAGGAACAGGTCATTTATGACAATTCTCACATTTATATTGAGGAAATGGATATTTGGCGTAGATATTTGGACGATTGCTGGTTGGTATGGAGGGCTGACAGTCAATATCTTTTGGAATTTACCACTTATTTGAATGAAAATAAATGGGGAATTGAATTTTCTGTCAGCTATGATAGAAATAAAATTATTTTCTTGGATGTTTTGGTTTGCTGTGCATCTGACCATACGCTGACAACAGAGATTCATCGCAAATTCCCCAAAAATAACTCACTGCTCCATGCCACCAGCTTTCATCCTCCCCACATTTGCAAAAACATTCCTAAATCACAATTCATGCGTGTCAAACGCATTTGTTCTGATCAGCACACACATACAATCCAGGGATGATCTATTACATAGATTTCATGATTGTGGCTATAAAGAGGCCAGCTATTACATACTATACACACTGTGGACAAGATGAAAAGGGCAGATTTGCTTCTTTACAAATCAACGTCCAAATCCAATTCTGTACCACCTAGACTTATTACAACATATGGACGTAACACTAACACATTGCTTAATATTGTGCAACACAATTGGAACATATTAACATAAGAACGCAGACTTTATGACATTCTTGGTGACAGATGCTCCTTTTCCTTTCGGAAAGGCAAAAATGTATCATCTTTTTTCAATCACTTCAAACATTTTGAAGTGAAAACCACAAACACCATTCAAACAACATTATCAGGTGATCCCGTAACTGGATGTTTTCCTTGTGGACACTGCATTTACTGCACCAAACTACTTAAAACCACCAGCTTCACCAGCCAGAATACTCCTGAAGTATTTAATATTAAATTCTTTGGTAATTGTTCTTCAGATTGGGTCATTTATTTGGCCAAATGTACTTGCCCTGCATTTCATGCTGGTCAAACATAGAGACCCTTGAAACTTCGAATATCTGAACACCTCAGTGACATTAGGCATAAAAGAGAAAGCAATGCCTTGTACAAACATTCCCTTATACATCAAAAGGCCAGTTTCAGTTTTACCATCCTCGATAAAATCTTGAGATCTAGACAAAACAAATTAGGTTGGCATGATTTGCTTGATTCCATGGAGAAAAAATGGATCATTAAACTTTGTGGACTCTTTAAGCCAGGTTTAAATGAACACATGTAATTAATCACGTCTCATGAATTATTTATATATAGATTCTTTTTTTATGTACTTCACACACTGAAAAAGGCTCTAAATTTTGTATGTGCCGAAACCGGTCTGTGTTCTAAGAACCTAATACTTTTAATAAAGTATTTCATATTATCTAAGGTGCCTTGTATGCTGGTCCTCTTTCTTTGCCTGATATCCTGTTGACTTTAGGACCCTGCAGCTGCCATACTCGCAGAGGTTGTAACAATTGTAGGTTCCCTTTTGGGGACGAAGGCCTAACAAATATTACAAGTGGTATGGTCGTATTCTTGGCCTAGGCAAAACAGGCAGAGCTCATGCGAATCCTGATGTGGAATTTGCCTTCCATTCCTACACTTGCCTTTCCTACTGGACATGAACCCAAAGCAGTAGCAAGCAAATAGTAAAAAAAACCCTATGGGGGTACTTATCCGAAGTCAGATGTTGCGAAATCAGTGTTTTTCCAAAAGAGCGACGATCGGAGCTGGCAGTCAACAGATGCTGCAGAAAAGTTCTGAAGTAGGTATGTGCTGGCATCTGCTTTATACCAGACGTCCACAAGGAGAGACGCGGGATGGTGCATGCACCCTAGTGGTAGGATTTAACTTTTGTATAATGGCTGGACATATGAGAGTTCACCAGAGGCAAACTCCCTGATGTTACGGATACAGCAGCATATGAATAGGAGGACACTGTATAGTGATCATCTGGAACTCTCTTTTACAAATTGATTTAATTCACCAAGATCCAAAACTGGTCTCAGGTCCCCTGTCATTTTTGAAACCAAGAACCTTGAGTAGAGTCTAGATTCTAACTGGTCTTGGAGACCAGTTGGGACACTTACCCAACGACTTCTAAACCTCCGTTATTGCAAATTCCAACTGACTAGGGGATGGGATGTTGGCAATCTATCCTGTGCTTGTTTTCTAAAAAGTGTACTGTATAACCTCTGGAGATGATCCTTTGCACCCATGAATCTTGTGAAATATTTTGCCACACTAGAGAGTGTAAGGAGAAGCATCGCTCCACTGCCTCCTGAGTGTAGCAGTCAGGCAAACGTTCAAAGACACTGGTAAGGTTTCCCTGTGAATGGACCACTGAAACGGATTCTGCAGACCATCTCTGCCCCTGGGGTGACATCCTGTGGGATTGCCTACAAATCTGCTTCTACAAGGCCTCTCCTGGAAGTGTCCTGGTAAAAACCTTGCAATTTTTTTATCCATATTTTAACCCCCCCCCCCCATTCCTGTAAAAGGATCTCTGAGGAGTTGATAAATAGATTCCAATGACAGACAAGGTCTTACCACCCTGTTTACTTCTGTTGAGCATATCCTGGACTTTGGTTCTAAAAATGGAACCATCATATGGGGCATTAATAGAGGATGTTTTGAAGCTTTCCCTAAAGTTGCGAAGGCACATCCAGGCATGATGATGCATTGTAATGCCAGTACCGGCTGGCTGCATCATCTGCTGCATTAAAAAGCAGTTTCATGGCTACATTCGAAGTGGATTGCATGGTAGACAACTGGAACTCCACAGTTTTTTGGACATCTGCTAGTAAAGTACCCACCAGGGAATTTGAAAGTTCTTTAATCTAATCTCTCTGGAAACATGTCAAATGAGCTATACAGTTTGGCACACGAAAGAAGAATGGGGATTGAAGTGTACATCTACTTCCCCCATCTGTCCAATGCCCTACACTCCCATGTTAGGGGGGGTGAACACAGAAGCTCTCCTCAGATGGTTACTTTGTAGTGGCTGCTGCTATAACAATGGCATCTATGAATCTCCTATCTTTGGGGCAGCTACGATTGTTTTTTTAGGGATGGGCTCTGCCACATCAGGCTCCTTCCAAGCTATTTGAGTGAGAAGGCCAACTAAATGGTCAGGAGGGGAACACCCAGAACGTTGACAGGCATGGACACAAAGGCTTTGAGAACAGACTCATCAAAAGGAGCAGCTTTGGTGGACCATCCTCGAAGATGTTTCATCAATTTTAGGATGCCTCCAAAGGATACTTTTTTTTTTTGGGGGGGGGGGGGGAATCTTGGCGAGCCTTCTCCCTCATTTAAGCCTGTGTCTTCTGTGACAGACTCAGAAGAGTTGATATGCTTCCTTTTACAAGTCCTTTTCCAGGGAATGTCCCTGGAGACTCCCAAGGGAGATGCATCAGAATCGAAGACAGACTCGAAGTGAGAGTACTCTCAAAGTCTAATGGATCTGGCTGCTCCTGTCTATTAGAATGAGAGGATGGCACAGTCTTCAGCTGGAGTCTGGATGGATCTGAACTTAAGTGTACCAGACCTTTTTGCTCCAGCCAAGGGCCTTTCCATAGCATCAAAAGCAGACTCAGCTACTGCAGCCGAAGAAAAAACTGCTACATTAGAAACACTAGAAACCCTTCTGAACCCAACAGCTGAAAGCCTCGAGGATGACCCTAGAAACAAGCTCTGTTATGCAGAGGCCTTGAGCAGCAGTAACTGATCTGAACGTCTCTGAGTTGACAACCACTGGAGCCCCAACATAGACGTTCTGGCTCCGGGACCCTGCTAGACCCAAAAGCATTTGAGTAGAGCTATTAAGGGAAGATGTCAAAGCCGAAGTCACAAGCGTTGTCAACTCGGATGACAGTATCATGGGAAGGGTGAATCTGATGTACACAGCCTCAGGGAATGGAGATGGAGTAGGAAGCAGAGAAGACTCAACAATCAGGGTGGAAGGGACTGATCATGTTTCCTTCCTTGTGTGTGAAGCCAGGACTCCTCCGATATGAATCTGAATCCTCAAAAACCTCATCATTTGACCGACTTCCAAGTCTGAGAGACTTCTAGTAGATCGGCCAGAACTGAAGGAAGAAACTATCGAAGCAGACTTCAATGGGACTTTCTGTAAAATTGGGTAATGAATCCTGGGACTGATCAGTGCTGGTTGTCCTTTGATTTTTCTTTAGTTCTTTCTTTGGATCTCTCCTTCTCTCTCCCTTTTTGTCAGAGGAAGGGGAAGAGGAGGATGCCTTCAGGTCTGAGAAGGAAGGCAGCCTTTTCAAAATTAGTTGTTCTTTACATCCTTGAAAGCCTTTGGTGGCAAAGGCAGCAAAGATGTAGCAAGAAACTTGAGGGTGAGAAGGCCACAATCAGTATACACACAGTATGGGTCTTTGGGGGGGGTTCATGCCCAGAGGAAGAGCGCTTTTTAAAACCATAGGACATCAGAACTAAACACCTAAACTAACTATAAATGTGCTATCCAAGAAAAAAAATGCTATAATCTAAAACTTGAAATGCTATAAGCATAAATACAAACGCACAAAGATAAAACTGTACTAAATACCTACAGAAAACACCCTAATCTATACCAGTACACTAAATTTCATCTCTACTACAAAATTCTTTAAAAAGGAGAAGGAAAAGGCATCCACTTATGAACAGTGAAAGAGCTCTCAAGTCCATGGATCTGGTCTACACATGTGGCAAACGAGATCTGGGGGAATTCAGAAAGGTGAGGGGAACTGCGAGTAGGGGAGAAGTCAGCCATCAAATCCAAAGCTTTGGTACAAGGCGCAGAGGTCGGATCCGACTGGATCTAACAACCCACACACCAAACCAGAGAGAGAGATTGGATCTTTACATTCTGATATCTATAGCCCCTGATGCGTACAAATCTCCTACGCTTTTAAACATGCAAACAGATGAGTCTTTTCCCCAAAAAAGATACTTGCATTTTACCCTGGAATCCAGGATGATCACACTGATTTTTTTTATGTACTGTATTAATAGGCAGGCATTTCTTACAACATAGATGTGCTGACATCCAGGTGGGAGGGCATCCATCTGCCCTATAGGGAGAAAAGAGGCAAAACTCTGACGTCAGGCTGGATATCAGGACTTCTACTGCAAAAGTCCCAAATGTTACCCTACTGCAACATGAAAACATTGGGAGGTCTCTCCCTGCCATTCCTTTTATAGCATTGTCCTTGTCTCAAGACCTGTCTTTAAACTTAGTGGAATTATCTCCATATCTCTGAGAAGGGGTAGTTTCATCCCAAGTACCCCCCCTTCTTTGGGTACAAAATCTTTCACCATCAGCTGATTCTTTCTGTTAAGGCACATTTGTCAAAATCTTCAATATCAGATTTAGCCTGAAGATGGTCAAGACCCAAACAACTGCAGATAAGCCATGTTGACTTTGGTTTAGGATCCAGTACATTTACAATCCATCACAAAGCAAGCAACAACCAACAAAGCAAGTGACAGAAAAAGGGAATGAACACTAAAATGAACAGATAAAAAACATGGGAATGGAGCTGCCAGAAAATAACAGCTGCAAAGTAGAAGATTTTGGAAAAATGGTTAGCCATGGGAAAGTAAATAGCCAAAAAGGCAATGAAACACAGATGTTCACAATAGTCGGAGGCCATTTCCTTGATGCAAACTCAAGCAGCAACACGTCTGGAATGGCTGGGATCCGTGCTGAGCATTACAGGTATAGGGGAAGGAGTTAGAATCTGTGAAAGTTCTGATGCCAAACTAAGTTCTGCTGATTGAAGGATATGGGTGGGATCATGTCAGACCTCGTATTCCCAAGGCCAACAATCTTGGAAGTTTAAAGTGCTGCATGTGCAAGACTCCGCTACTTATTCCCCTGTAAATTTCTCTTTTAATCAAGCACTTGATGTCACTGACTGTTTATACTTGGTAAAAAGACATGAATATTAAGGCACTTGATAATATGTCATGTATCTGCTTAAATGACCATTCTTTTCTTGGGGATGCAGATTATAGTTTTAGGAGAGAGATGGCCCAATCTGGTAAACTCTATGACAACAAAACTGCTAAAGCAAACTGAAAATGTTCAGCTGAGAAATGGAACACTACTGAAATGAGAGTCAAATCACATTACAGAAATCAAAAATAAAAATAGCGAACATATGAAATGGCAATTGAGCTACCCGTAGCATACTGAACAGTACAGTACATAATTTTGTAATACAAGCAATAGTATCAACCCCTACTGTTATGTTATGACATTGTTCAGAGCAGAAATATCTTCTCAATAGAATACATCTGCAGTGAGAGTGTAGTCTCAAGCAGGTCCAGTACATAAATTTACCTAAATGGGTAAATACCAATAACTCCTTATAAAAGTCAAAATATGGTACTGAAAAAAACACTATGCTGGAATTATACCTTTTCATGCAGCAAATCCTTGTGATACTGAATAATTTTACTACTGCCGTGTTTCAGGTGTGCATGTGTGGACTACAGCTATGATAATAAACCTCACCTCTTCAAGTTTAATGCAAGTTACACAATGATAGCTTGTTATACTCAAAAACATACATGCTGACTGGTCAGGCCAACCAGCATGCCCATTGTAAATCAACCATATACCAATAGAAAAAAGTTTGTCTGCTAAAGTACCATTCGGTGGCAAGCTATGTAGAAATAGTGCAAAATCAGTACGTACTGAAAAATAAAAGGACAGAAATGTACCAGAATTTCCTTTTTTGCAATGCCCCTCCGTAAAGCTTAGCAGACTCTCCTAACTGTCAAGTATCCAAAACCTTGCAGAATATCCAGATTTTTTCTCCCATAGCAGCAATGGAGAATCTCTTTCGCCATTGCTACTCAAAAAGCAACAGTTATTCTTTTCTCCATTACTTTTATACTGTGCAAGCATGGGAACCTAACTCCTATACGCATGCACAGTACCACAAAAATTACGGAAGAATGACAATGTGGACCCACCACTATGGTGCTGTTTTACAAATACATTTAAGAAAGTTAAGCAATTTCCTTTTCAAACATTATATATAGTAATAACTCATTCGTGGGTGTGGGTATATATTTACTCATGGTTGGCTTTGTTTGATCACTCGGGCTTCACACTTGTGATCAAACACCTACCCTGGGTAAATCCTGATATACCCACACCTACTTGTTGGTCACTGATTAATTAATGCATATGCCTGCACACTCTAATTCCACTAACCAACTGATTTTCTGAAAACATTCTAGTATTCTTTGTGTAGTATATGTAGAATACATGCCATTTCATTACTGTTTGATGTTTTAGATTCTTAGTGGGTTGTGCTTCAGACACATGGATATTTTACACACACGTAATGCACTTTTATTTTTTAAACTCTGTATTTTATACAAGTTCTGCCCCAATAGCTTTAAGTGAGCTTTCTTGGGGAGAGAAAAAAGAAACTTAAAAATACACAACTCAGATTTCACTGCCTAAACATATATATATATACATATATATATTTATATATATGCTATACAAGTGTGTGCTATTAAAGGCACAAAATGTTAAAACAAGTTCAACAACCAATCCACGATGAAACTTTGGAAAGAAGTGGCTGCAGCAGAAGGTGGTCTCTTCAAATACCATAATAAAAATATGCCCTGCATTAGAAACTGAAAATACTGTGTCTTCAAAATGGGATGTTACTTTTACATTCCAAATATACATTAACAGGCTTAATTCTGTAAACTCTCAAAATATGATCAGCTTCCTATGACTTTCAATCTAGACTAAGGGTTCCTAGAGTGGTGAACAAGTACCAATTTCCCGCCTTTTATGTGAAAACTCAGGAGAAATGTGTATAAGAGATTATGCAATAATTTATTTCAGTTTACAAAAAGTTCTTGGGGTAAAGGTCACGTCACTGACCACTGTTTAATGCACAGTACAACGTCAATGACAAAAAAATACATAATTCTGAGTACTAGGAATTCAGACCAGTTAAATTTCAACTTAACATTCAAAATAGTGCTTTTTAATATACGACTTAAAACTGCTCAAGGGGGAGAGAAACAAATGTATACAGTCACATTATGTATTGTACAACTGCCAACATACAATGGAGTTACTTTACACGGCGTCTTTTATACAATAAACTTAAAAATGTCTCTAGGTTTTAAAAATGAAAAGTCTTCCATTTCTAAGTGCCCTTAGTACTTTCCCCCCCAAAGGTGGCTTTTCCTGAACAATAGGATAATACAGTGAAAGGGACTGTATTCTTCAACCTAATTTCTAAAGCCAAAGTAACAGCTCATAGGCACAACTGTCCAGCACTGGCTGATGTTTTAATGTCCTAATAACCAGTGACTGCTCTAATGCTCACCATCTGACGACACTTTGAAATGCTATAAGGCTGGACACCATTACCTGTTCTTCAGTAGACAGCTGTTATCTAATCTCTGAATGCAAGTTTTGCTGTATCCATTATCTGGCTTTCCCAGTGCATCAAAAAGAGATGTCAACAGCTTATGCCAGTCTGGTTATAGTTAACGCTGTAACTGTAAACATCCTTAATGACCAATATGCTTCCAAGATGCTTCCAGCAGTCAAAAACCTACATTTTAATTCTGTTTCAGGAACAAGTGCAACTCTGCAACACCATTAGACACTGGTACTCCATGAGTGGAATCCAGTGCCATAGTGCCTTTGGTGATGAACAGTTACGGTATCTTTTTAAACATGAAGAAAATCAGTCATCAGCTACTGTGAACTGCCAAAATAAAGGAAATTCCTGCATGGAAAACCAAAACACAAAAATGGAATCCAAATGTGGGTGTAAAATGTAGCTGTTCTGTGGGTTACAAGACTAAGAATGCAGAAGTCAAGATAAGCTGTCATTTGTCCTACATATTCTTCCTGTCACCATCTTTAACCTAAAATGGCTAAATGTCACTGCAGATTTTATATCACTTATTACCCCTCCCCCAAACCAAGTTTTTCACTGCAGACCAATCCAAACTCTGGGATGCTCTTCTCTGCCCAAAATGTGACAGCTGATCCAGTACATTAGATGCAGTAGAAACAAAAGAAAGACATGTTTTTGCAGTTTTCAAAGCAGCTGATATGCTGTTTTAGAAAAATGACTTTCTTCATATTCATTTCCTTCCCTTATGCCCACTGGAATGTTCATTTGTCTGGTCATCTTCCACACTTTCCTCCTCCTCTTCCATTTCCTCCTCCTCTTCCTGAACATTCTCTTCATTCTCCTCCTCCTCCTCCTCCTCTTCATCCTCCTCTTCCTCCTCCTCTTCCTCCTCCTCCTCTTCCTCTTTTATACGCCTGGTGGTCTGTCGTCTATGCTTTCTCCTCATATACGTGTAGTTGGGGAGATGCTTTTTTAACAAATCAACAAAACACTGTTCTGTCTTCTCCAAACAAGAAAGTATCTGGCTACCAGTCTGATTGTACTCTTCTGCATTGTTAAACACAAGTTTCATATCATCAATAAATTCATGCACTGAGTGGTAGTTGCGACACGTCAGCTTGTTTAGCATAGTCTGGAAATCCATTGGGTTGCTTATAATGTCAAAATAGTCTTCGGCATCCTCAACAGTCACAGGTTCTCTATTAAAATGGGGAAAAAACAACAGTTAACAGAAGCTTGCATCCATATATATATATATATATATATATATATATATATATATATATATATATATATATATACATACATATACACATATACACATACACACACCTACAACATACACATATGTACTGAAGAACGATCCTCCATTTTCAAAACAGTAACAGAAAATATTGCACATCCGACATTTCTCAGCTACTATGAATTTGCTTAATGCTGATACTTTTGCTCAATTTTACCTTTACTCAGGGGAATGGAATACTCAGAATTCTGGTGTAATTTCTAGGGGAAACGCAAAAGAAACATATCTCCATACCTGCGGATCTTAGGGGAAACGTTTTGCACAACTGTTGGGATTTACTCTTCTGATATTGCCAATTTGGCACAATTCTCTTTAGTTTCTACTGTTAGTGCTACAAATGCTTCTGAGTCAGACCAAGAGGGCTGCACCCAACACTTACACTCCAAGTTCAACCACCATACAAGCTAGTAAGCGAAACTTGAAAGAGAAAACACAATACAACGCTTACACAATTCAACACACCAGCAGTTTTCTGTAGTTTCCTCACATGCCTGTAATTTAATCATCAAGAAAACCTGTATGAAATCAGTTAAGTAGTTTATTCCAAGTTCTGATTTACTGTTCATGGCAATGTAAAAGAAGTTATGTCTTACCATAACGTTCCAACTGTATTGTTGATCCTCGTTCAGTCATTACGTATGGGTATCGGTTCAGACCTCGGAAAAGAGTTGGCCATTTTCCAAGCTCGCGTCATCTTCAAACTCTCGAGCTAAACTCTTACCCATAATCCCCCTCTCCCTGTTACCTCAGATTGAGTTTGCAAGTCAAAAGAAGGTAGAGGCTACCTCTGGTCAAATAACCTAAGATAACCAGATGGTGAGATCCACTAGAAGCCACAGGAGGGGGAAGGAGGGAGGGTCATAATGACTCAACGAGGATCAACAATACAGATGGAACGTTATGGTAAGACATAACTTCTTTATCCGATATTGTTGATCCTCACTCATTCCTTACGCATGGGACAGAGTCCCCAGCTACCTCTATTCCTGGGAGGCTCTCATGGAATGTCATTCCTGAGTACCATAGAACCGAAAGATGCTCTTCCCCTGGAGGCCAAATCCAATTTGTAATGACTGATGAAGGTATGAGGCCGTAGCCCAAGTTGCAGCTGCACAGATGTCATGTAAAGAAGCTCTGGCATGGAAGGCAGCAGAAGTTGCCACCGACCTTGCTGAATGAGCTTTCATGGTAGTAGGCAATGAGATATTACGTTGTGTATAAATGAAGATCACACAGTCCTTCAACCATCTAGCTAATGTGACCTTAGCAACAGCAGATACTAATCTAGGTCCAGAAAAGGCCAAATATAACTGGTCAGATTTACGAAAGGGTTTAGTCCTGTTTAAGTAAAAAAGGATTTGCCTGTGGATATCTAGGGTATGTAGGCATTACTCTCCTCTGTTTGAATGATTGGGAAAGAAAACTGGCAATTCAATGGCTTGATTAATGGACATTTCAGAGATCACTTTAGGCAGAAAGGATGGATTAATTCTCAGAGACACTATCTCTATGAAAAATCAAGTATGGACTCTTGATACATAAAGCTAGAAGCTCAGAAATACGTCTGGCAGAAGTAATGGTGACAAAAAAAGTACAGTTTTGTACCTACCATAAATGTACATGTCCGAGAGGTATGCATCTGCAGTCCTAACAAATGGGTTGTCCTGCCTCAGACAGCCCTTCAGTCGGCCGGATTCCAAAGTCTGGGTCTGGCCTCGGCTGATGTCGCACTTCACCCGACTTCACTGCGGCTGTCAATTGGGTATAAAGGCATCAGCCGACGCCATTTTCCTCAGTGTTTCTTGCCCCAGATGCCAGGTGCCCTCTAGGAAGGCTAAATTTGGATAAATGCAAATGATTCCAAACAGTAGACAGCAAACAAAAAATAAGCATGTATGTACATATATACAAACAAATACACCATAATAGATTCCCCCAGCTAGCTACAAGATGGGCAAATACCCTAGGAGTACCACAGAGGGGAAGGAGGGTGGGTAATCCTGACTGCAGATGCATACCTCTCTGACATCTACATTTATGGTAGGTACAAAACTGTACTATGTCCTTCAAGGATGCATCTGCAGTCCTAACAAATGGGTAGAATACCATAGCCAAACTGGGGGAGGAGGCACTAAGAAGATTATGGTGTAGTTGAGATCCCTTGCAAAACAGCAGTTGCAAAACCTGCTCGGGATCTGGAGTATAAAGGCAGATTATAATGCTTGGCAAATGTATGCACGGAGCTCCAAGTAGCAGCCTCTAAAAAGTCTTTGGTAGCCACTCCTCGTAAGAAAGCTGTAGTAGTGGCTGTAGCCCTTGTGGAGTGAGGTCTGATGTTTTCTTGAGTTGTCTTCCCATGAAAGGAGTAACAAAATCTAATGCAATTTCCTATCCATTTTGAGAGTGTCTGTTTTGAAATTGCTTTTCCTTCCATTCCTGCTGCATATGCTACCAGAAGCTGGTCAGTTTTTCTATTGTTCTTGGTTCTGTCCAGGTAGTAGCGCAATTGCCTGTGTACATCCAAGGTGTGCAGTAGTCTTTCCCTCCTGTTCTGTGGGTTGGGGAAGAATGTTGGTAGGTGGATTGCTTGGTTCAATGATACCCTGGAGACCACCTTTGGCATAAAAGTAGGGTTAGTTCTCAAGGACACTCTATCCTGATGGAAGATAAGGAAAGGCTGTACTGCCATTAATGCCTGCAATTCAGAAACCCTTCTTGCTGAAGTGATTGCAAGCAGGAAAGCAGTTTTCCAAGATAAGAACTGTAATTCTGCTGTTGCTGCTGGTTCAAAAGGGGGAAGTGTTAACTTTTCCAGCACAAAGTTCAGGTCCCATGTAAGTAGAGGTGGCTTCCTTGGAGGCTTTACATTTTTAATTCCTCTCAGAAACTGCCTGAGTAGAGGATGAGAGAAGACTGGAGGATCCATGTTGTATTCTGCTGAAATTGCTGATGCATGAATCTTGATGGAGGAGTAAAGACAGGCCATTGTGGAAAAGTTCTGCTAAATATTCCAGGATGTTAGCTATGTTAGCCAATGATACATTTTCTCCTTTTGCTGCACTCCAAATGAGGTATCTTTTCCATTTTGCTGAATAAGTCTTCCTTGTGGAGGGTCTACGAGCCTCCAGGATAATGTCTTTAACCCTCTGGGATAAATCTGGGTTATTTTGTTTCATGTAAGATTCCAGGCAGCTAGCTGCAGTGTTTTCAAGTTTGGATGCAGGATTTTGAAGTTGTTCTGTGTTAGCAGCAGAGGAACTAGAGGTAGAGGCCATGCGTGTGTCCGAGACATACTTCTCAGAAGCGGGTACCAATGCTGTCTCGGCCAGTCTGGAGCTATCAGTATGATCCTTGGGTGATCTTCTTTCATCTTCAGTAGCACTTTGTGCATCAAAGGTAGAGGTGGGAATGCATATGCTGTTAGGTTTTCCCAACTGAAGGATAGGGAGTCCACCTTCCAAGCAAGTGGGTGGTATGTCCTTGTGCAGAATTTTCTCAATTGGTGGTTGTGTGGGGATGCGAACAGGTCTATTTCTGGTAGCCCCCATTTCTCTGTAATGGTTTTGAAGATATCCGGATGCAGCATCCATTCGTGGGCATCCGTGGTAGTTCTGCTTAATGTGTCTGCTAATATATTTTCTTTTCCTGGCACAAATAAGGCCTGGAGCTGAATGTTGAGGTTCAGGGCCACATTCCACAGGTCCATTGCCATCCGGCATAGAGGGTGTGAATGTGTGCCTCCCTGCTTGTTGATATACCACATAACTGTGGTGTTGTCCGTCCTTATCAGCAAATGACCCTGTTGAAGAAACTGTCTGAATGTCTGAATTGCCTGTTTCACTGCCAGCATCTCTTTTTGATTTATGTGTATGTTCAGCTGGTCCTGTGTCCATAGGCCTTGTATACACTTGTCTGCCATGTGTGCCCCCCAACCGAGGTCTGAGGCGTCCGTGGTGATAGTCTGGCTTGGGTGAGGGCTGTGGAAAGGCAGTCCTTTGTTCAACTGACAGGCCTGAGCCCACCACAAGAATTCTTGCTTCAGGCATGGAATTATTGGAATTTGGGTTTCTAGGCTGTGCTTGTGCTGAGACCATAAATTCCTTAGGTACCATTGCAACTTCCTCATATGCAGTCTGGCATGTGGGATCAATATTATGCAGGATGCCATGTAACCCAGGGCTTGCAGGATTTTCCTTGCTGCAAGCTGGTTCTGCTTTGTTAATGCCTTGAAATAGAGTGGTAGTTGTTTTTGCTTTTCTGCTGTGAGAAATGCCATTTGATTTGATGTGTCCAGTTCTGCACCCAAGAATGTAATCCTTTGGGATGGTACCAGCCTTGACTTTTTTATGTTGACTGTGTATCCCAAGGCCTGCAGTAGGTGAATAACCTTTTCCAAATCTTTTGTTAATTTGATCTTGTTGTCCGCTTGTAGCAGGCAGTCGTCCAGGTATGGATAAATTTGAATTCCCTGAAGCCTGCAATGAGCAATTACTGATGCCAGGCATTTCGTGAATACTCTGGGCGCAGTAGATAAGCCAAAGGGCAATGCTGAGAATTGATAATGCTCTGATCCTGCAAGAAATATGAGGTATCTTCTGCAATCTGGTCGAATAGGGACGTGCAGGTATGCCTCCTTGAGATCTAGAGTCACCAGCCAAGCCTCCTTGCCCAGCATGGGAAGAAGGTGCTGTAGGGTCAGCATTTTGAATTTTGGAACAATGAGATATGTGTTGAGAGCGGACAGGTCGAGAATAGGCCTCCATTGGTTTTCTTTTCTTGGCACCAGGAAAAGTCTGGAATAAAATCCTTGTCCTTGTTCCATAGCCGGTACCTTTTCTATAGCTCTCATCCTTAGTAAGTGGTTGATTTGTTCTAGAGCGTTTGTCTTTTGGTTTGGTGGTAGGTTTGGCATTCCTCTCTTCCTTGGTAGAGTATGGAAGTGAAACCTGTAACCTTTGTCTATTGTCTGTAAAATCCATTTGTCTCCTGTAATGTAATGCCAGTTTACTGAAAATAAGGCTAGCTTTCCGCCTAAGGGTGCTTCCAGTTGTTCCCTGGTAGGCGGTATCAGAGCCAAGTCACTGTGACTGTCCTGTGGAAGTGGTAGTAGCTGGATCTGTGGCAGTACTTCTCTGGTTGTTAGGCTGCCACTGATGTCCCCTGTAGGCACCTCTGGATTGACCTCTGCCTCTTTAGCGCCTATTTCTGCCTCTCTCTGCTCTGGTGTCTGGAAAGGACCAATTCTTCGAAGGCCAATTTCTACTAAACCTAGGAGGCTGGACCTGTAAGAAGTCCTTGACTGTTTGGACAGATTTTGCTTTTTCCTCCACCTTCTTTAACACTTGCTGTGCAGGGGAGCCAAACAAACTGAGTTTCTCCATGGGTGCATCCAGGAGCTTTGACTTTACATGGTCTGGTAAGGATTGCTCTTTTAACCATGCATGCCTTCTGATCACTGTACCAGTCATAGCTGATCTAAAGGAAGCCTCCAGTGCATCATAGCCGCATTTTAAGGAATGATTACTGACCTGCTGAGTGTTATGTACCAAATCCTGAAGGGACTTACGGTCTATAGGTTCAGGAGAGGATAGTTTTTTTATTTAACTGATCTAACAAAATTCCTGATACTGAATCATGTGGAATTGACAGTTTAAAGCCCTAGCGAAAGAGTAGCAGAAGTATAAACTTTTTACCCCATCTCTCTAATGCTCTAGATTCTCTTTCAGAGGGAGGGTTTTTGGCAGTTGCTACAGCTTTGGGGCCTTGAGAAATAGTTTCAGGATCTGCAATAGGAGCCTTATACAGGTGATAATGTGTGTCTGGGACCCTGTAGTATCTGTCGGGCTTAGCAGGGGCCGGAGGAAGAGAGTCAGGGGCAGTACAAGCATCATTGAATGCATCATCCACAACTGTTAGTACTGGAGGAATGGCTAAAGGCCTATGCTGTGGCAAATGCAAAAAGGTCCTGAGCCGTTTCCTTGAATCTGAAAAATCCTGGCCCTGCCATTGAAATTGTTCCCTCATAGCATGCAAGGTTTCCCCAAAAGAAAATTCCTCAGGAGGAGAGGCAGAAGGAATGGAGTCTTCTGCGTCAGAATCCTCATATGGAGAATAAGGGCCTTCAGGAGGATTTGAGTTTTCTGAATCATCAGAAGAATAATCCGTAGAAACTGGTTCAGGGGGCTCTGCTCTAGGCCTCTTCTCTGGAGGGGGATGAGAGGCCCTGTCAGGGTGAGGTTGGGATCCCCTGATCAAAGAAATGAGATCCTCTGCCAGGCTAAGCATTTGGGAACTACAGCTAGGCCTGTGTGAGGGGGTTTTAGAAGGCAAGGCCTTAGAAGATTTAGCTGCTTTGGCCCTAGAGAAAGCCTTGATAGACATGGATGCAGGGGGCCTAGCAGCTCCACGTGCAGGAGTAGATATGTCCAAAGGAATAGTATCTGATAAATCCTGGGTGCCTGCTACAGCAGGAGAAATTTCAGTAGCAGATTCAGCCATGCTGTGTGAGGCCTCGGCTGCAGGAGGAATGTTTTCGGCCGAAGGAAGAACCGAGGACTCGGTTTCAGCCGAAACCGAGACACTCGCGGTTGGCTTAACCGTGGTTTCGGCCGAAACCGCGAGAGTCTGTCCTTTTCCTTACGCTTTTTAGCTAAATGCGAAGTCGGAGTCTCCGACGGCATTTTGTAAGCAAAAGCGGGACCAAAAAACTCCTCCGCAAACTCCGACCGACGTCTAAGTGTCCGTCGGTTGAAGGAAGCACAGGCTAGACAAGCTGCTACGTCGTGGTCTGGGCCTAAGCAAGGAAGGCAGTAAGAGTGGAAATCCTTATGAGGTATTTGTTTCCCACAAGTTAAACAATTATTTACTTTTTCTGACATCGGCTGAGGCAAGAAAGAGTCCCCAACGGGGTACTTAGCTTTTTAGAAGTCTTCGGTAGTAGAAAACTCTGGATCTGACCGACCGGCACTTGCGAACAGCTTCTGCTTCGGGCACCGCGCGGCAAGAAAGACTGAGGAAAATGGCGTCGGCTGATGCCTTTATACCCAATTGACAGCCGCAGTGACGTCGGGTGAAGTGCGACATCAGCCGAGGCCAGACCCAGACTTTGGAATCCGGCCGACCGAAGGGCTGCCTGAGGCAGGACAACCCATTTGTTAGGACTGCAGATGCATCCTTGAAGGACATCAAGGTTTTCCATGACAAATACTTGAGGTCGCAAGAAGAGGCTGGTTCGAAAGGTGACATTGTCAGAGCTTGTAGAGCTAATGATAAATCCCATGGTTGAATAGATTCTCTAATAGGTGGCTTCAGATGATTCACACCTTTTATGAAGGTCTTGCATAATTTATGGGACATAAGAGGAATCCTGGACACCCTCATGAAAATTAGAAATTGCAGCCAAATTAACTCTAATGGTAGAGGCCGACAGACCCGATTGAAAAAGGTTGACTAGATAGTCTAGTATTATCGACACTGCTGCTGAAAAGGGGTCTACTTGTTTATCTTTCAGCAAACAGGTAAAACTTTTCCACTTGCTCAGATAAGTGATTCTAGTGGAAGACTTATGAGAAGCAATGAGAATATCACGTACTGGTAAAGAAAGATCATTCTGCCTGGGAATCAAGGGAATGGGAGTAGCCAAGCCGTGAGCTTCAGGCTGTTCAAGTTGGGAGGAATCAGGTTCTGTGGATGTGAGATCAACTCCTGTGTTGGATGGAGAATCCATGGCCAATCTAGTAGGTGAGGCCAAAGGAAGGGGAACCAAATATGTCGGGGCCAATATGGTGCTATGAGGATCACCTTGCTCTTCAACCGATGGTCTTTCTTCAGAAACTGTGGAATTAGGGGAAAGGGTGGAAATGCGTAAAGAAGACCCGAGGGCCAATCGTGGACAACAGCGTCCCTGGGTGACTGTCCCGGAGGGGGAATCAGGGCGAAGTAATTGCTGCATTTGTAGTTGGTCGGGGATGCAAAGAGGTCGCAGCAAGGAAGGCCCCAGCGGTGGAAGATCTCCGTCGCTATCAAGGGATTCAGGGACTACTTGTGAAGTTGAAGAATGCATCTGCTGAGTCTGCCTGCTATCACGTTGGAACTCCCAGGAATGTGCATTGTTAGAAGAAAACGGTTGGTAGCCATCGCCCATTGCCATATCCTGAAGGCCTCTTGACAAAGGGGGTAAGATTTGGTTCCACCTTGCTTGTTGATGTACCTGACCACTGCCGTGTTGTCTGATTGAATTGCAATTGTCCCAGACGGCAGCAGGGGATGGAATGCTTGCAATGCCAGAAGCATCGCGCTCAGCTCTAGAACATTTATATGCAGATGGGCCTCCAGTTCGGACCAAGTGTCTTGGACTGTCTGTCGCTGACATAGCCCCCCCCCCCACCCCATCAGGGAGGCGTCCGTGGTCACTGTGGCCTTGGGTTGCTGGGGGGAGAAGGGGCAAGACCATTGTGATGGATTGTGGGTCATCCACCAATTTAAATCCTGTTTGCACCTGTGGGCTACTAGAATCATGGCTGAAAGAGGATGCTGAAAAGGCATTGGGTGAGCAGTAGCCATTGTAGAAGCCTCATGTGAAACCTGGCCAGGGGAACAATGTTGATGGTGACTGCCATGGAACCCAACAGCTGTAGACCCGAGTGAGCCGTGGATTTTTTCCTTGAAAGGATTGGAACTAGTTGTTGCTTTATCCTTAGAATTCTGTGCTCTGGAATAGCAGCTCTGCAGTTTTTTGTGTCCAATAATATAACACCTATGAATTCTGTCGACTGAGATGGGGTGAGATTGGATTTTTGCCAGTTTATGGTTATGTCTAGCCTTTGAGCAGCGAGGAGGGAGTATGCCAGGGCTTTTTCCAGTAGATGTCTGGTGGGGGCAGAAATGAGCCAGTCGTCTAGGTATGGAAACACCTGGAATCCTTGAAGTCGCAAGTGAGCTGTGACAACTGCCATGCACTTTGTGAACACTCTAGGGGCTGTACAGAGTCCGAAGGGCAGTACTCTGAACTGGTAGTGACTGGCTCCCGCACGGAAGCGCAGAAATCATCTTGATGGCCTGTCCACTTTTATGTGGTAGTACACATCTTGAAGATCTATCGAGCACATCCAATCGTCTTCTTCCAAAAGTGGGAGGATAGACTGCACCTGTGACCATCCGGAATTTTTGTACTCTCACAAACTTGCTCAAATACACTGAGATCCAAAACTGGTCTCCAGTCCCTGGTTTTCTTTGGCACCAAAAATAGTCTTGAGTAGAATCCGGATCCTATCTGGTCTGGAGGGACTATTTGGATGAGACTCTTTTTTACCAGCTTTTCTATCTTTAGTGCTGCTTCTTCCCTTAGACTGAGTGGAACTTCGGGAAGGTTTTTTGAAGGGGAAGGACAAAGATCGAAGGGAATATGATAACCTCTGGTTACAATCCTTTGTACCTAAGAATCGGTGGTGATGGTTAGCCAGGCAGAAGGGTACAAGGAGAAACGTCCCCCAACCACCTCCAGAGGAAAGGAGTTGGGCTCCTCTTCAGGAGCGCTGGTAGGACTGACCATGGAAAGAATCCCTGGAACACTGGTTACGTGGACCCCCACTGCCCAGAAAGGAGAGTCTTCCCTGTGAGTTTCCCTCTCTGCCTCTGGGGGACAACTCGGCCTGTGTGTCACAGAAGGGACCCTGATATTTCTTGAACCATATCTTCCCACTCTCTTGGTTTCGGGAGAAAGCACGTTGAGGGGAAGAATAATGGACACCTACGGCAGAAAGGGTCTTACCGTCCTGTTCACATCTGGCCAGTGTGCTTTTGACTTTGGGCCCAAACAAAGAGGCCTCAATGGAAGCGTTAAGAAAGGAAGCCTTAAAGGGTTCAGCGAAATTGCACAAGACCATCCAGGTGTGTCATCTCAAGACCGCAGCTGAACCCGCTTGCTCTAGCTGCTCCTTCTGATGAGTGAGATATCAGTTGCATAGAGGAGTTAGATATAGATTCAATGGTGGCCACTGTCACAAGACCTCATCAGACACGGCACTAGCCAAGGTTTCACACAGCTCAGAAATCAGATCCCTTTAAAGCCTGGTAAAACGTACCATATAATTCAGAGACCTGATAGTAAAGGTCGCTGAAGCAAAGGTGCGCTTCCCTACCCTGTCCAGGGCCCGGGACTCTGTTAGGCGGATGGACAGTCTGGCTTTCTTCTTCTGCTAGATCCCTTTTTGTTGCGGCTGCCACCACCAAAGCATCCACAGGAAGACCTTTGGACCAATGGGGATCCGAAGCAGGAGGGGACAAAATATTATCTGGCCTCCGGGGAATAGCTTTGACGGTATCAGGAGCCTTCCAAGCATGCTGCACGATGAGCCGGGCAAGTTCATCGGCAGGTGGAGTAACCCAGGAGGTAGGGGGCCAGTCGCGAAAGGCCTGCAGGAACACAGATTCCTCAGAGGTCGGATTGGAGGACTGCCAGTCACCTGTTTCAGGATTTCGAGGATATCATCAAAGGATACCTCAGAGGGTGACCAAGGGGATCCTTCCCCTGCATTGAAATCTGTGTCTTCAGTGAGGGACTCCTCTGTGGAGTTCATGTGCTTCCTCTTACAAAGAACTTTTCCGGTGGACCTCAGCAGGAGAAGACAGCGGAAAAGGGGATTCCTGTGGGAATATGTCCTGAGGCCGTTGCACCCGGTGTCCGCTAGGTGCGACTTGTGAAACCAGTGTACCTGAGGAGGGCGGAGGTACAGACAGTCCAGTATTGGCAGCAGCGAAGGCCTTCTCCATCAGTTGGAAGGCTGATCCACCCGAAGAGGAGTGCATGTCTAGGACAGGGGTCACCCCTTCCTTAAGTGGCTCAGCCTGCCGACCCGGAGTCCCTGGATGGCTGTGGAGCAGCAAACTACGCATGTTACAACTGACGTCCTGGGTCGTAGCAAAATTTTCCTGCCACGAAGGCAACTGTGGTTCCTTAGTGAGATCCATAAAGGGGACCGCAGAAGGAGAAGGCTGTGCTATATCCATGGACTTCAAAGGCAATGAAGGAAGAGAATAAGCAGGGGTCTTTGCAGATGGGTGATCACCTCTCAAGGAAGGATAGTTCCTGGGGGGTGGGATACCTCTGGCCAAGAGCACCCGATCCACAAGACGCAACAAATCATGTTTGGAAAGGCTTCTAGTGGACCTCACGGAGACTGAGGGAGAAACAGGCCTGTCCACATAAGAGGCAAACTTGGTGCCCATCTCATCTGTCCGCACTGAGGACAACGGTGCCGGGACAGACTGGACTACAGTTATCTGCACCGAAGAAGTCATCGGTGCCGAGGTCATGGTCTGCACCGACATAGGGATCGGTGCTGAAGTAGTTGTCAGTGCCAAAGCTGGAACCGTTAAAACTGGAGTCCACAATAAAGGCATCTGCTCAGAGGAAGATCTCGGAGCAGACGCGGTCAAGGTCTGCGCCGACTGAACGGTCGGTGCCGATACAGTGGTAATAGTCTGAACCAAGGAGCCCCTCGATGCTGATATAGTGAAGGCTGCAGGAAAAGACGGAGCAGAGATCACTAATGGAGCGGAAGGATTCAGTGCCGAAGGTCTGGGCACCGAAAGCACTGGGGGTAACTGAGTGAGCTCTGGAGACGAAACTTTAGCCTTTTTAGGTTGTGGTTGGTGGGAGTCCCCAGCCAGGGACAAAGGCAAAGATTTAGCCTTAGTAGGAACATCCAAGATTTTCTTATGGGCTCTAAGAGGGGTTGAGGCCTCCGACCCAGAAATAGCCTCTGAAAAGGGAGATTTAAGAAGTCCCTTCAGTAACAGCTTGTTTTTTTCTTTCCAACAAGGTTTTATTCGAAAAGTTCTCACAAATACTACAGGGTGGGTCAACAGACAAATGGGAAGCTCCCAAACAATAAACACAGTGTGCGCATCAGAGAAGGAAGTTTGTGTCCACAACCAGAACACTGCTTAAACCCCGGACTACCTTTATCTGCAATGATAGCAAATTAATTAATAGAAAAGGTACCAGCAATGGTACAAGAGAGTACCCGAAGGTATGAGAAAAAGGGGGGGAAGGGATTAACAACGATGGTAAAGAGAGATACCGCACGGTAAAAGTGGTAAAGAAAAGATTAGAAAAACGTGAAGAAATTATGTACGCTAAATGTGATAAGGGTAAGAGACAATGAAATATAAACTTTTCTGACAGAAAAGTAACCTGAAAAACTATCAAACAACAAATAACTACTTAGCTCAAGAGAAGTAGCTTTACACGACCGAATGGCAACGCGTCAAATGAAATCTAAGGCAACTGGGAGAGGGGATTATGATTAAGAGTTCAGCTCGAGAGCTGATGCGAGCTTGGAAAATGGCCGGCTTGGTTCCAAGGTTGGAACCAATACCCATGCGTAAGGAATGAACGAAGATTAACAATATCAGATTTCATCTTAAGCAGAGAAACAGTACTGTTAAAACAGAACTTTTCACTGAGAGTTATTCACGATGTATGAGAACAGGTGAAATTAATTTATGTTGACTGGTAATGTTTACCTTAAGAATGGGTTTTATTGTGGGGGTGACATTGGGGGCTTCTTAAATGACTATTTAGTACATCAGTGCGTCAGTAACTGTAGTAAGGAGCCTGCATAACTGTGCACACACACACATTTATATATACATGAGAGACTTGTGCATGTAACACTACTGATCAATACTCATTTGAGAAACCATTAGTGTGAGACTGTTGGGCTTTTTCTTGTATCAAAATAATGGGCTACTGCTGAATTCTCCTTTCTCCATTATACTGTAATCAAGGCAGGGTGTGGGGCCTTGCCCCCATGGAACATTTTTTAAAGGTTTTACATGCTCTTTCTTTTGCTCTTTTATTGCAACTGTGATGTGACAGCTCAATAAGCCTATACTATGTCTAGGCACAAAACAGTGCATCTTTCTTCATTGACTTCTACATTTCTATTCCAATGTAAACCACAAATACCATCACCCCTTATTTACATATCTCTCAAGATCCGGCACTCAATACATTTATTGATGCAGTTCTTCTGTCCTATGCTGCTGTGTTATCATTCAACTCAATTCCTTATTCGATCTAGAAATTATTACTTACAAGAACATGCTCTATTCACCAACTTTTACTTGTTTAAGCCTAAAGTTTGCATTAACTTTATAATTTTATCAGCTTTTTACACTGTTCATCCAAATTGCCCTTTGAAAAAAAAATTTCTTATTCCAGCTACAACTCAAAATGTATTATCCTTCCTGATAAGAGTTTATTCACACCATCTATGCTCTCCAATCATTCAACCCAGAAGTCATAAGAACAGATTACACAACACAAAGCCGATTCTATTCTGTACAATAAAAAAAATGTATGCACCTAACAAGTGTCTCTCTAAAGTATCCTAGATTTCCATAGCAGCAATAAACAGCAGCGATTCCTTAACGCAAATGTTTTTAAACTTGCACCACTCTTCTTCAGTCCACCTAAGCCATATATAACCAGTAGTTACTAAAAGTTACACACTTAACTACAACAGATCCTTGTCCATCTTTCTCATGGGTGATCCACCTCGAGGCAGACCTAAACTGGTAAAAAAGTTAACTCTTTGCCAACACAAGAGCTCTCACTCTCCCAAAATGCTATGTGCTTAGTCTACCCTCAGACAGCCTGCCTTCACCAACAGACAAGGGTTTTTCTAAAAGGGATCCCAACAAGTAATAGGGGACTAGAAAGGCTTCAAGTTAGGTCCATCATAATCCTGTACAATAAACAAGGATTGTGACAATATGGAAGGACTGTTGACATGAATGGAGTGGGACAATAAGCATCTACCGATTGTGGCCAAGTAAATTTTTGTATCCAATGTTCTCTCCATCTGTCTTGACTTATGGGACAGAGCTCTCAGCTACCAGTTACGGGACACAGCTCCCAGCTACCCGTAATCCTGGGTGGTTTCATGGCAATATTCCCTTGGGAATGTTGGAGCTGAAAGCTGCAATGGCTCAGAGGAAATCCAGTATGTAATGCTTGACAAAGGTGTACAATGCAGGCCATGCAGCTGCTGCACAGATTAACAGATTTTTGAAAAAGGCAGTAGAGGTAGAAACAGCTCCTGGGGAATGCACTTTCGGTTTGATTGGAAGGGTTCAACTCAAAATTAGAGAGAAGAAAGAGCGCAATCTTGCTTTGAGACAAACAGCTAACAGTCTTTTCATGAGTTGGTAATAACTGAAGTGTGTAGAATGCATTCACCCTGGTTAGAATGATTTGGGAAAGAAAGTAGATGAATAGCTTGACTCAAGGCCAAGTCTGTGACGACTTCAAGCATGTAAACACAGCTGGGTTTCAAGGTAACTGCAGTTAGGAAAAAACAAATAAGGACACTTGTCAGATAATACCTGTACATTAGAAATTCATCTACCAGAAGTTATAGCCACTACAAATAGCACTTTCCACAGAGATGTTTTAAACTGACGGAAGACACTGGATCAAAGGGTGACTTATGCAAGGGCTTGCAATATCACAGTAAGGTCCTAAGGAGTACTGGATTTTTAAATTGGAAGTCACAAGAGAAAGTTGCCCTTAAGGAATGCTTTTGAGATCTTTATAAATGCAATTTTTGAATATGAATGTTTGAAATAGCAGCAATCTGTCCCTTAGAATAACTTGTACCAGAATGGAAAATTTCTAGCCAGAAATTCAGGACAGATGAAATGGAATAGAAAAGGGATCCAATCCTTTGTCCACAGCCCACACCTGAGAACCTCTACTTTCATTTGTAGATTTTCTGCTTGGATGGCTTCTGGAAGCAGATAACATGTGAACCAATCGAGTGAGCAAAGAGGGGTAATTTTTGCCATTAGAATTTTAGAAGCCATGTGGTGAGTCGCAGGGATTAAAGTCTAGATGGGGTTTACCGGATGGGTGAACCAGTTAATCCTGTTTGGGATCCAAGACTCATGGTGGCCACAGAAGATGAAGACAGATATGGGTACCAAAGTTATGGGGGGCAGAAGAGTGCAATGAGAAAGTACGGTTGTGTACACTTACCATAAATGTAGACATTCGATTGTATTCACTGTTGCAGTCATCACATTTGGGTTATTCCTGCTAGGGTAGCCCTCAGTCGGCCAAATACCAGAGGGTTTGTATTTCTGCGTCAGCTGCTGTTGCTCAAGGACTGTTGTCAGGTCGTCAGTGGTATAAAAACAGGCAGCCGATGCCATTACATCAGTTTTTCTCACCCTGTCAGCAGCCCCCAATAGGGAGCTAGGTTATGGTGGAAGACCACCACCAGTAGAAAGTAAATACCAAAAATTCATTGTAAGGAGAGAGAGAGAGAAGACAACGGGGATGGAGGGAGGGAAACCAGGGACTGCAACAGTGAATACACTCCAACATCTACATTTATAGTAAGTGTGCATAACTGTACTATGTTCTTTGTGTTTCACTGTTGCAGTCATCACATTTGGGTTGATTCCCAAAGCTGTAGAAAAGGGTGGAGGCAGTCAAGAAGACTGGGGGCTGGCTACGATGCCCTGCAAGACTGCGGTGGTGAAGCCTGCCCAGGATTTGGAGAAGATAGGCAGGTGGTAATGCTTGGTGATGGTATTAGATGTCCATGTCGCAGCCTCCAGGATGTCCCTGGTGGGGACCCCCCTGAATAAAGCTGTAGAGGTTGCTCTGGTGGAATGTGTCCTGACCCCGTTGGGGGGTGGTTTCCTGTGCTGTTTGTAGCAGAAATGGATGCAGTGTGCTATTCATTTGGAAATTGTTTGGATATGGCCTTGCCCTCTGCTCCTGCAGCGAAGCTGACTAGCAATTAATCAGTTTTTCTAAAAGATTTAGTCCTGTCTAGATAGAATCTGAGTTGTCTGTGCACATCTAGAGATTGCAGAATCCTTTCCCCTTATTTTGTGGGTTAGGGAAAAAGGTGGGCAAATGAATGGACAGGTTTAAAGCCACACTAGATATCACCTTGGGCATAAATGATGGGTTAAGTCCTGAGGGAAACCCTGTCTGCATGGAAGATAATGAAGGGCTCCACGGCCATAAGGGCCTGCAATTCAAACACTCTTCTTGCTGAAGTGATGGCTAGAAGTACAGCTGCTTTCCAGGAAAGGAATTTTAACTCTGCCGAAGTAGCAGGTTCAAAGGATGGAAGCGCGAGTTTTTCCAATACAAAGTTAAGGTCCCAGGCTGGAGTAGGAGCTCTCCTGGGGGGTCTTAAATGTTTAGCTCCTCTGAGGATGACAGAAGAGTAGTGGTTCAGTATTATAATGAGCTGAGATGGCAGAGGCATGAATCTTAATTGAAGAGAAGGATAGACCTTTATGGAGCATTTTTGTTAAGTAATCTAGTATATGAGGTAAGCTGGGCACAGTTATGTCCATTCATTGAGACCGGCTACAAGACCATCATCTTTTCCACTTTTCTGAATAGGATTTTCTAGTACTAGGGCTCCTTACCTCAAGGATGACGTACAGCACCTGTTTACGGAGGGTTGCTGGTAATGAGCTCAAGGGATGAGTCAGGCTGCTAGGTTCAGGGCTTATAGCTGAGGATGCAAAAATCTGGCCCTCCTGCTTGGACGGCAGAGAGGGGGGTCTGAGGTGGTAGCAGGCCTCTGCCCACCAAAGGAACTCTGTCCTTAAGCAAGGAATTATAGGAATCCTTGTTTCCAGGTTCTGAGAATGTTAACACCAGAGACTTTTTAAGTACCATTGAGGTTTCCTCATATGCAGTCCTGCATATGGAGTTAGTAGAATGCAAGAGGTCATGAACCCTAGGGCTTGCAGAATTTTTCTTGCAGAGAGCTGGGTTTTGGTGGCCAGTAGATTGAAGTAGTTTGTCAAATAAATTTGTTTTTCTGGAGAGAGGAATGCCATCTGGGAAGTTGTGCTGAAGCTTGCTCCCAGGAATACAAACTGTTGGCTGGGTACCTGATGTGATTTCGTTGATGGTGTACCCCAGTGAAGTTAGAAGTCTCTTTACAAATGTCAGGTGCTGGAGTAACAATTCCTGACTGTCTGCCTGAATCAGGCAATCGTCCAAGTACGGGTAAATTTGAATTTTTCTTTGTCTGCAATATGCAATGGCTGGAGCTAGGCACTTTATGAATACCCTGGGCGCAGTACATAAGTCAAAGGGAAGTGCAGAGAACTGATCGTGCATAGAGTCTGCTCGTAAACGTAGATATTTCCTGCAAGATTCCCTTATGGGGATATGTAGACAAGCGTCTTTCAAGTCTAGGGTGGCTAGCCAGGAGTCCTTGGCTAGCACAGGAAGCAGCTGTTGGAGAGTAAGCATTTTAAACCTTGGGACCACCAGGAAGGTGTTGAGAATACACGGATCCAGGATAGGGTACCAAGAGTTTTCTTTTCTGCATACCAGAAACAGTCTGGAGTATGAACCCTGTCCCCTTTGCTCTGCTGGGACAGGTTGAATAGCCTTGATACTGAGAAGAGAAAGTACTTGCTTTTGGGCCTCTACCCACTGGTTGCCATCTGCTTGGGCTTGGCAGTGAGTGAAGTAGAATCTGTATCCCTGGGATACAATGTTCAGGACCTATCTGTCCTGGGTGATGTACTCCCAGTTTTTTGCATGCAGGGCAGGTTTTCCTCCTAAGGGTGCAAGTACTTGGGCAAGGCTCGGAACAGTTAAGGATAAGTCATTGTGAGATTTTACCATAGGACGCTGGCTTACTACTCCCTGTTTTAGAGGTGGAAGCAGTCCATTGCATACCCTGAGACTATAATCTTGGTGGTCTGCTGCCCCTGGGTTTGGACAGAAGGCCTGGGAGGGACTGGAAAGGACCAGTGCTTAGAAGGCCAATGCCTACTGAATCTAGGTGGCTGTACCTGTAGAAAATGTTTAACAGTTTGCATAGATTTAGCTTTTCCTACATCTTTTTGAGAACTACTTCTGCTTTATTGCCAAACAGGCATTCTTGGTTTAATGGTGCATCTAGTAATTTTGCTTTGACATGGTTTGGCAAGATTTGTTCCTTAAGCCAAGCATGCCTCCTAAGAACAGACCAAGTGACGGAAGCCCTGCAAGATGCTTCTAAGGCATAAAGCCACATTGCAAAGTATGTTTTCCAACTTGGTTAACAATTTGCATTAACTCTTGTAAATCTTTATGTTCTGCACAATCAGGAATCAACATTTTCTGTTTAATTACCTCCCTAATATGTTGCTGATACTTTAACATATGAAACTGGCAATTTAAAGCACTGATGGCAAGAGTAGCAGAGGTGTATACCCTCTTACCTCATCTGTCTAAAGCCCTAGAGTCCCTATCTAAAACGGTAGGATTTTTGGCTGTTGTGGCCTTAATGCCTTTAGGTCCCTGGGAAATGGCATTCTTAAAGAGGAATTTGTGGGAGTCAGGTACTCTGTAGTGCCAGTCAGGTTTCCTGGGCGCTGGAGGCAAAGTATCAGGGGTAATGCTGGATTCCAGGAAGACATAATTTACAATTTCCAGAACAGGAGAGATAGCTAGAGGCCTGTGCTGAGGCAAGTTTAAAATTCCCTGAATCTCTTTGGACTGTGAGTAGTCCTGGCACTCCCAGCAGAAATGTTCTCCAAGGGTATGCAGGGTTTCACCAAAAGAAAAATCTTCTGGTGGGGAAGCAGAAAGAATGGAATCTTCTGCATCGGAATCCTCATAAGTAGATAAGGGTATGTTCCTGGTAATCAGAAGGATCACAGTCAACAGACTCGTGATCTGAAGAATCAGAAGGAAACTCCGTTCTTGGTCTTTTTGAGGGGGAAGGCTGGCTCCCCCAATTTAGAGTAATTAGATCTTCAGCCATTCTAAGCATTTGTTTTTGAGGCATTAGGGCCTGAGAATACGCTTTGGTAGTCTGTTTCCTAGCCGTAGTGTGGACTCTGGGCCTGAGAAATTCGGTATTTTTGGTTTGAAAATCGGAAGGCCTGAATACACCCTCAGAAGTCGGTGCCTGCACAGCGGCTCCGGACCCATCCAAGGTAGAGACAGCCGCGGGTTCCATAGTCGAAGAAGCATCCCGTGGCATACCAGACTCCGAATGGGTCTCAGTAGAGGCCTGCAAATCTGTAGAAGCAGGTATCAAGGGGCTGCGAAAGCGCCTCACTGAGTACCGGCAGACTGGCGACTAGCGTAACAGAAGCGTCGGCAGTTTTGGACCTATGCGGTGTGTCTCTGTCTTTATCCTTACATTTTTCCGGAAGATCGGTAGTCGGATGGCTTATCGAAGCCATTTCAGAATACGAAAGAATTTAGCGACAAAATAGCCAGACGAATAGTTCGGGCGTTGAACAATGCAGAAAACCAACGGCGAGGAATGTCGTGGTCTGGGGCTAAACAGATGACAGAGTAAGAATGAAAATCTCTGAGGTATTTGCTTTCCACAGGCAAGACGATTAACTGTTTCTGACATTGGTTAGAGCAAGAAAAAAGGATCCCCAACGGGGTACTTATCTTTTAGAAGACTTCAGGTCTGAAACTCTAAAAACAAAAATTTCAGGAGGCAGCCGATCAGCGCTTGCGAACTTGCTCCTGCTTCGGACACTGCACGGCAAGAAAAGCTGATGTAATGGCGTTGGCTGCATGTTTTATACCCCTGATGTCCTGACGTCATGGAAGAAGAGACAACATCAGAGACAGAAATCCCAAGACTCTGGTATTCAGGCCGAATGAGGGCTACCTGCAGGCAGATTAACCCAAATGTGATGACTGCAACAGTGAAACACGAAGAACATCAGTGCTAGTGTGGAGAGCTGGAGAATTAAGTAAAGAAGAATGCATGTTTAAAATGCAAACCAGTTTGAAGGAAAAACCAAGCAGATAGCATTTTAAGAAAGGGAAAGCTTGAGTGCTGGAGAAGCGCTGAAAGTCTTTTTCTGGATTGAAACCTCCTCAATATGGATAAACCATAAGTCAATATGGTCAGAGGCTGAAAAATCTGAGAAAGCATTTTTGTAAACTCATGATAGAAGTCTAACAGCTTTTGCATTAGCGTGCACTGTCTGAAGGACGTGAAGTCTGTCATAATTAGTGATTACTACCTTCACCGATATGAAAAACACCACAAGTCTCAACAGGGAGACACCAAAAAATAAGGGCAAAATCAGGGGCATTGTGGGAAATCAGTGACAGTTGAGTGTTATGCAATTCCAGCTTTGTTTCACAAAGAGTGAACAACATAAGTATTCCAACTTATCTGACACATGCACATAAGAAATGTAAAGCCAGACAGTAATGTAGTTTCATCCATAAAAAGGCCCTGCCCCAACTACCACCCAGCAACTATAGTCACTCTTAATCCCCCTCAACCTCTTAGCACAAGAACCAGAATAAAACCAAAAAATATTGAGACAAAGGTTCAAAATCAGGGACACCATTTTAAATATTGCTCATATATACTTAATTGAGCCTCATCTAACTCACATTTTTCTAACAAATAGGATAGAAGGTGATGAGAAAAATAGTGATGTAGAACTAATTTGCATGAAAGTCTCCAGTGGAAGTTTGGAAGCTAGAAGGAAAGAAAGTGATGACGATCTGGAAAGTTTTGTTTTAACAGTATTTTAAAAGGAAAAGCAACATCCTGAGATAAATATTGGGTGGCTGTACAGTAAACTCAGTTAACCGGCACCCATGGGGATTGGCAAATACCAGATAACTGTAGTTTCTGGTTGCTTGAGATGCTATTAAAAATAGGCTTGACTTAATACTGTGTGCGTGTGTGTGTGTGTGTGTGTGTGTGTGTGTGTGTGTGTGTGTGTGTGTGTGTGTGGGCAAAGTGCAAAACATATGTATTTCTTCGATTTTTTTTTCTGGTTGCTTGAGTTCCAGTTAACTGAGAGTTTATTGTAATACTCTAAAGATGGTAAAGACCCATCAGATCCACCTTCATACAGACCCACTGTGAATCTAAACCATGACTATGCCTATAATGGCTAAAAGAATGGCAAAGGTGATGCCAAAACTGACAGATATGGATCAGTGCATTTTGTGGAGGGAAGGCAAACATTTGGCAACATTAACAGAACAATGATGATCCCAAGGGAAGCAGAATGTAAGAAAATACCACTGATGCACAGTAAGCAGGGATTTTATGAGTAGGGTAATGGAAGCATTTGCATTCCCTGACACAACAAAGTTAATTAGGAGGATATACGAGGGATCAGAGGTGAAAATTTAAGAGGGATAGCTCCTCTCTGATAAGTTCCGTTAGAACAGAGGGAACCAAGGAGGGGTGTTCTCTTTCTCCTTTATTTGCATTATATTTAGAAAGTACAGTTGTGTACACTTACCATAAATGTAGATGTTCAAGTGTATTCACTGTTGCAGTCATTACATTTGGGTTATCTGCCTGCATGTAACCCTCAGCCGGCCTGAATATCACTCTCTTAGATTCCTGTGTCGGATGCTCTCTCTTCTTCCATGACTTCGGGTCGTCAGGAGTATAAAAGATGCAGCCGACGCCATTACATCGTTTTTTCTTGCCCCAGATGTCAGATGCCCCCACAATGGGAAGCAATTATATATGTTATGTTACACCTCCATCAAAAAGCAAATACACCAGAAAGCATAAAATAAGAAGCAAAGGTAGAGCCAAGAGAAGTCAGGGGGCTGGAGCGAGGGTAACCAGGACTGCAACAGTGAATACACTTGAACATCTACATTTACGGTAAGTGTACACAACTGTACTATGTTCTTCGCACTGTTGCACTCATTACATTTGGGTAGATTTCCAAAGCTAAGGAAGGGAGAAGGAAGTTAGAGAGCATTAGGACCAGCTATTAAGCCCTGCAATACTGCAGTGGCAAAACCAGCTCTGGATTTAGAGAAAAATAGGCATGTGGTAGTGCTTGGTGAAGGTATGAACAGAGCTCCAGGTAGCAGGTTCTAGGTAGCAGGTTCTAAGATGTCCCTGGTAGGGACCTCACTGAGAAAGGCTGTAGAGATAGATGCAGCTCTGGTGGAATGTGATCTTATCCCCTGTGGGGCAGGTTTTCCATGGTGCTTATAGCAGAAATGAATGCAATGGGCTATCCATTTAGAAATGGTTTGCTTTGAAATGGCCTTCCCCTCTCCCCCTGCAGCAAAGCCAACTAGCAACTGTTCAGATTTACTGAGAGGCTTAGTCCTGTCCAAATAAAATCTAAGTTGTCTGTGCACCTCCAAAGAGTGCAGAATTCGTCCTCCTTTGTTTTGTGGATTAGGGAAAAAAGTAGGCAAATGAATGGACTGATTTTGGGCCACACTAGACACCACTTTGGAAATAAAGGAAGGATTGGTCCTGAGGGAAACCCTGTCTGCATAGAAGATAAAGGGCTCCACTGCCATAAGGGCCTGTAATTCACTCTTCTAGCTGAAGTGATGGCTAGAAGGAAGGCTGTTTTCCAAAAAAAACTAGCAACAGTCTATACTCTCTAGCCTCATTTTACCACATAATAACCTCAAGAACCTACCCTACTCAAACAAAATGTTGATTAATACTACCAAATCAAAAAACTCAGCAGGCGACTCTTTGTTCTCTAACTGTCGGAAAAGTATGGAATCAAGCACCTGACCTTACATCTCAGACCTCACTCCCACTTTTTAAAAGGAATCAAACTATTTCTCAATAACCACTGGTTATGCTCCTGTACCAACCCTGACTAACTTTTTTCCTTTACTCTTATTTTCAGCCTACATCCACTACAATCTTTCCTACAATACCTCTATATACTATGTTCTGCATACAAATTTATCTTTATATGTATATTATTGTTGTTTACTTTGAGTAGTACAACTATTAAAAAAAATTGATTTAATTAATTTTTGTTATTTTATGTTTATGTAACAATGGTTGCTTCTTACTTTATAAAGCTTATTAATTTTTTGTATGTTTTCCTGGAGCTTTTCTCCCCGGGCATCTACTGAAAATGGACATGTATCCAGTTAGACTAGCCCTGTCAACAAGTGTAAAATAAAATAAAAAATAAAATAAATAAAGGAATTTCAACTCTGCAGTTGCAGCTGGTTCAAATGGAGGGAGAGTGAGCTTGAGCTTTTCCAATCCAAAGTTAAGATCCCAGGCTGGAGTTGGGGCTTGCCGGGGGGGGGGGGTCTTACATTTTTAGCCCCTCTGAGGAATTGCTTTAACAGTGGGTGAGCGAACAAGGGTGGTTCAGTATTATAATGTGCTGGAATGGCAGAGGCGTGAATTTTGATAGACGAGAATCATAGGCCCTTGTGGAGTATTTCTGTTCAGTACTGAAGGATACGAGATAAGCTGGGCACCATAGTGCCCATTCCCGGAGTCTGGCTCCAGGAACAGTACATCTTTTCCACTTTTCAGCATATGATTTTCTAGTACTAGGTCTCCTTGCTTCCAGAAGGACATCTAGCGCCTTCTTACGGAAGGATGCTATTGAACAGCTCAAGGAATTAGCCAGGCTGCAAGGTTCAGGGTTTGAAGTTGAGGGTGCAGAATCTGGCCCGCCTGCTGGGACAGTAGGGAAGGGGTCTGAGGTAGATGTCATGGATCCAGCAGTATCATACTGCGCAAGAGAGGGTACCAGTGCTAGCGAGGCCAGTCTGGTGCAATCAGTATTGTTCTTGGTCTGTCCTGTTTGATCTTTAGCCGAACCTTTGAGAGGAGAGGAAGAGGGGGGAAAGGCATAAACAGCGAGGCTTTCCCAGGTAAAGGACAGGGCAGCCACTTTCCAAGCTTGATTGTGGGGAGTCCTTGTGCAGAATTTGTCCAACTGATAGTTCTGAGGGGAGGGCAAACAGGTCTATCTCTGGAGTCCCCCATTTTTTCCTCAAGAGGTTGAACATTTTTGGTTCCATTTTCCATTGGGTCCATGAGATTTCTGCTTAGGTCATTGGCCAGTGACTTTAGCTTGCCTAGCAGAAACTGAGCTTGTAGGTGCATTTGGTAGCTCAGGGCTGTGTTCCACAGAGCTATGGCTAGTCTGCAGAGAGAGTACAAGTGGGTTCCCTCCTGCTTGTTTATGTACCACATAACTGTGGTGTTCTGTCTTTACCAATAATTGTCTTGGAATGATATGGTCTTTGAAGACTGTCAGGTAATTCTGTACAACTTGCATTTCTTTTTGGCTGATATGCAGGTGCATCTGACTCTCGTTCCATTTGCCAAGAATGCACTGCCCTGCCAAATGAGCCCCCTATGCATAGTCTGATGTGTCTGTAGTCAGGGATTAGGCGGCAGGGGGTAGATTGAAAGGGAGCCCCTTGTTTAGGTGGCAGGCCTCTACCCACCAAAGGAGCTCTGTCTTTATACAAGGAATGATAGAAATCATTGTCTCCAGGTCCTGAGAATGTTGACACCATAGGCATTTTAGATACCATTGCAGTTTCCTCATATGCAGTCTTGCATACAGAATTAGTAGAATGCTAGAGGCCATGAACCCTAGGACTTGGAGGATTTTCCTTGCAGATAGCTTGGTCTTCGTGGCCAGTAGTCTGAAATAAGCTGTCAAATAAACTTGTTTCTCTGGCGTGAGGTAAGCCATCTGGGAAGTTGTGTTCAAGCTTGCTCCCAGGAATACAATTTGTTGGCAGGGTACTAGATGAGATTTCTTTTCGTTTATGTTGTACCCCAGAGAGATTAGAAGTTTCTTTACAAATGCCAGATGTTTTGAAAGCATGTCCTGGGTTTCTGCCTGAATTAGACAATTGTCCAGGTATGGGTATATTTGAATATTCCTCTGACTGCAAAATGCAATGGCTGGAGCTAGAAACTTTGTGAATACCCTGAGTGCAGTAGATAAGCCAAAGGGAAGTGCAGAGAAACAGGCATCTTTGCCTACCATCGGAAGCAGCTGCTGAAGTGTTAGCATTTTGAATTTTGGGATTACCAGAAAGGTGTTTAGAAGAGAGGGGTCCAGGATAGGATGCCAGGAGCTGTCTTTTCTGGGTACCAGGAAGTCTTGAGTAAAAACCTTGTCCCTTTTCTTCTGCTGGGACAGGCTGAATAGTCCTGATACTTAGAAGAGAGAGAACCTGCTGTTGAGCCTCTGCCCACTGATTTGGGGGTAGGTCTGGCTAACCATTTGGGGTTGGTAAGGTGTGGAAGTGGAATCTGTATCCTTGGAAGACTATATTTAAAACCCATTTAATCCTGGGTAATGAGTTCCCAGTTTTTTGCATGCAGGGCAATCCTTCGCCCTAAGGGAGCAGGCAGTTGAGCAGGGCTTGGGAGGTTTAAGGTTAAGTCACTGTGACATTTTTCCACAGGGGGGTGTCTTACTACTTCCAGCTTTGGAAGTGGGAGCCCCCCACTGCTTAGGCCCGTGTGTGCCTTGAGACTGTAGCCTAGGTAGTCTGCTGTTCCTGGGTTTGGATTGAGAAGGTCTGGAAGAGACTGGAAAGGACCAATTCTTAGAAGAAAGCTAATGCCTACTAAATCTGAGAGGCTGTACTTGCAGGAAATCTAACAGTTTGCATAAAGTTAGCTTTTTCCTCCATCTTTTTAAGGACTTCTGTTTTGTTGCTAAACAGGTGGTCTTGGTTTAAGGGAGCATCCAGTAATCTAGCTTTAACATGATCTGGCAAATTTTGCTACTTAAGCCAAGCATGCCTTCTAAGTACAGACCCAGTGACAGCAGCCCTGCAAGATGCTTCTAATGAGTCAAAACCACATTGCAAAGTATGTTTCCCAACTTCTTCAGCAGCATGCATTAAATCCTGTAATGTTTTTATGTTCAGCCCAATCAGGAATCAACATCATTTTCTGTTTAAGTAGTCCCATAATATGCCGCTGATACTTTAACATATGAAACTGGCAGTTTAAGTCCCTAACGGCCAAAGTAGCAGAAGTGTATACCTTCTTACCCCATCTGTCCAAGGCCCTGGAATCTCTATTAGAGGAGGTAGGGTTTTTGGCAGTAGTAGCCTTAATGCCTTTAGGTCCTTGGAAAATGGTCTCTGGGTCCGCAGTAGGATTCTTGAAGAGGAACTTGAGAGTCAGGTACTCTGTAATACCGGTCAGGTTTTCTGGGAGCTGGAGGTAATGTGTCTGGTGCCAGGCTAGATTCTCAGAAGGCATCTACAATGTCCAGGACAGGAGGGATAGCTAAAAGCCTGTGTTGAGGGAGCAGTAGGAATTCCCTAAGCCTCTTTTTGGAGTCAGAGTAATCCTGGCTTTCCCAGCAGAAATGCTCCCTAAGAGTGTGCAAGGTTTCACCAAAAGAAAAATCTTCTGGAGGGGAAGCAGACGGAATGGAATCCTCTGCATCAGAATCCTCATAGGTAGATAAGGGCAAATTCTGGTAATCAGACAAAACAGAAATTTCAGAATCCTGGTCAGAAAAATCAGAAGGAAGATCAGTTCTAGGTCTCTCAGAGGGGGAAGGCTGGCTTCCCCTAATTAAAGTAATAAGGTCTTTAGCCATTCTTATTTGTTTTTTAGGAATATGGGCCTGACCATGCTGTTTGGACGTTGCTTTTCTAGGGGGTGGGTCGTGTTTTAGGCCTTGAAGAAAATGATGGCGTCGGTTTGAAATGCAAGTCTGTAGGCCTGAATACACCCTCAGAAGCCGGTGCCTGCACAGCGGCTCTGGACCCATCTACGGTAGAAACATCCGCAGATTCCACAGTTGAAGAAGCATCTCATGGCATACGAATGGGTCTCAACAGAGGTCTGCGAATCTGAAGTAGCGGGTATCAGGGGCTGCGAAAGCGCCTCACTGAGTACCAGCGAACTGGTGACTAGCTTAGCGGAAGTGTCATCGGCAGCTTTGGACATATGCGGTCTCTATCTTTACTTTTTTTTCGGAATATCGGTAGTCGGATGGCTTTCCGACATTTCTGGATAGTTAAACCGTGTACCAAAATAATTTGCTGCAAAAACAGACCAACGACGAATAGTTTGGGGGTTGAATAAAGCACAAAACTGACAGTGAGGGACGTCGTGGTCTGGGCCTAAGCAAGGAATGCAGTACGAATTAAAATCTTTGAGGTATTTGCTTTCCACAGGGAAGACAACTGTTAACTTTTACTGACATCGGTTTAAGGGAAAGAAAAAGGATCCCCAACGGGGTACTTAGCTTTTTTGAAGACTTTGGTTCTGAAACTCGAAAACAAAAATTTCAGGAGTCTGCCGACCGGCACTTGCGAACTGAGTCTGCTTCGGGCACCGTGCAGCAAGAAAGACTGATGTAATGGTGTCGGCTGCATGTTTTATACCCCTGACGACCTGACGTCATGGAAGAAGAGACTCCATCCGAAGCAGGAATCCAAGACTGATTTTCAGACCGGCTGAAGGCTACCTGCAGGTAGATAACCCAAATATAATGACTGCAACAGTGAAACATGAAGAACATCCACTGGCAAAGAAAATAAGGGACTCAAATTCAAAGATATAATTGGTATGGTAATCAAGGAAAGCTGTGTCTCTGCAGATATTTTGTACCCAACAGAAAAAGAAAAGGACATTTCAGTGTTACAGAACATTCTGAGACAGTTTTAGTTCATTAATTTTGTATCCCAAAAAGAAAAGCAACAGCTGTAAACTATGTACCCCCACACAAACTGGTTCAGCAAGACCCACATTTATGGGGACGATAAAATGACGTACTTAGGTTGTGGATAGCAAATAAAGGGTTGAATGATTTTATCTTGACAGATGAAGTAGGCAACAGTTATGAGGATAAGTTTGTCCTTCCAATACGTGGTGGTTTGGGGCATTTCAGAGCTATACAGTTAAAGCTACTATACACAATAGGTGCAGAAAGCCATAACTAAAAGTGGAAAGGAATGAAGATAAAATGGGGGACCTGAAGAAATAAGGACAGACTGGGATTTTGAATACCGATCCTTAACAATAATCGTACAGAACACTATATTCATAAAACAGTAGAAAGTATTCTAAGAACTACGCCAACATGGGAATGGAGAAAGGAGATTCTGCTGATGGGGATAACTGCAATTAGGGATACAGACAACAGGTAAAAGGGGGTGGGAATTTACTGGAGAAAATGAGCTAAGGAACCAAGGTATTGGCAGCAAATAATTAGAGGAGGAAAGGTAAGAGAGAATGGGTAGAGGCAAAGAATACATTTGGACTGCAGACTACAGATGGTCTTCCCTATCAAGAACTATCAGATTCCAGGCAAAAAGAAAGGAAAAGGGGGATCTTAAGTGAAAGACCAACACTGGTTGAGTTATTAGTGGAATCTAGAACAGAAGCTGATGTTAAAAAAGGGATTAGTATGGCATATAAAATATTGTATGACAATTATAGGAATCAGAGGAGGTTAGAAAGGATTGGGAAGAGGACAAACAAACAGAACGATGTATCTACAACTCCCAAATATGCAACATTTAGGATTTTTGCTTGGAAGTGTTTGCATAGTTATTTTTATACCCCAAGCAGACTCCCAAGAATTTTTCTTCAGATTGCAAATTTGGAAGTGTGATGGAGAAGAGAGGTAACTGAGAACATTTTTTGGGGGGTGTATGAGTTGGCAGACCTTAAAAATTCCCTACACACCATTTTGCCAAAAATACTGGGTGAGCAAATTGATGTAACTACGGAAATGTTTTTTGAGCTGTGATACAAAATCAGAACTCTCTAGACAGAGTAAGGCCTTCCTGAGTTTAATTTGGGTGGCTGCCGAAACAGCAATTACTAGAATATGGAAATCAGTCTAAACCAACTGTACTAGAATTAGTGAATACAGTAAGAACTAGAAATGGGATTTTTAGAAAAGGGTAGGAGCAAATTAAAAAATATGAATTGTGGGACAAACATATGCAAAATATTTTTTTAGAGGAGGAGTGAAGTTTAAGGGAAGGCAGGAATTGAATGAGCTATGTAATGTTTCATTGTTAATGACTATAGAAAAGTTGTGTAAAATCTTACCATAACCATGTTCTTCTCTTCCATGTTGCAGTATTCTGCATATGAGGTTTATCCCTTCAGTCTTGCAACCGTACGACCAGTATCCGAAAGCTTTTAGTCCCTCTGTGGTGCGTCAGACTTGGAAGAGATTTTGTGGGCCACAAAGGTGACGTCGGCACACACCAGCCCTCAGAAGAGTAGCCCTAGTCGGACCAGCCCTGTAAGGGCAGTGCCATATCACTGCTATCCAGAAAGGGAAGCTATTAGCTGATGAGGGGAAGGAGGGTGGGAATGAATACTGCAATATGGAAGAGGAGGGGCATCTATGGTTATGGTAAGATTTTAGACAACTTTTGTATGAACTTCTATTCCCATGTTGCAGTATTCTACATATGGGTGAGTGGTCTAGAAGCAGATTCTAGGAATCCATGCAGGACAGCCCTGGCAAACCCTGCCCTGGACCTGGAGATGAGATCAAGCTTGCAGTGTTTGGTGAAGGGGTGGAATGAGGACCAAGTAGCAGATTCCAGGATAGAAGAGGTATCCAAAACCCTTGAAGAAGGCCCTTGAAGATGCCATTGCTCTTGTGGAATGAGCTTTAACTGTCCCTTGCAGGGTCTTACCATGGAACTGGTAGCAGAAGGTAATGGCTTTTGAGATCCATGTAGAATTAGTCTGCTTGGTAACAGCCTTCCCCAGGGCTCTAGGGTTAAAGGATACAAAAAGCTGGCCAGTCTGTGATAGACTTGGTGTTGTACAGGTAGAATCTGATCTACCTGTGAACATCCAGGGAATGTAACATCCTCTCACTGTCTCCTTGTGAGTTTGGGAAAAAAAACAGGTAGCTGAATGGCCTGATAAAGGGACAGGTCATTGACTACCGTGGGCATGAAGGATGGATTTGTCCTAAGGGTAACCTTATCTTTGTGGAAAACTATAAGGGGTGGGGGTAGCCATCAGGGCTTGGACATTCTCCTGGCTGAGGTTAGAGACACTAAAAAAACAGTTTTCCAGGTACAGAGCTTTAATGAGGCTTTACTTGCTGGCTCAAAAAAAGGTAGCGCAAGCTTCTCTAGGACACAGTTGAGGTCCCAAGGAGGGGGAATGGGTTTCCTGGGGGACCAAAGGTGCAGTACCACTCTGAGGAAGAGTTTTGGAAGGGAGTCTGGATGCTAATGGGGGGTCCAAAGGCAGCCAAGCAGAAATAGCAGACAGGTGGGCTTTGATGGATGAATAAGCCAGTCCAGACTGCAGTAGCTCACATAAGTACAACAGCACTAGAGGGGGTTTGCTGAGAAGCGGATCCAGCTATCTTTTAGGACACCAATAAGTGAATCGTTTCCACCTGAAGACAGATGATTTGCTGGTATTCGGTTTCCTGGCCTCCTGCAGGACATTGAGCAAGTTCTCATTGTAAAGGTGTCTAAATGGGATCAGAATCTTCTCAGGCACAGAGTAAGGTGCAACATCTGCCACTGTGGCTAGATTAGTGACCCTTGTGCTGTGTGAGGAGGTCCACTCTGGGGGGGTAACTTGTGGTGACTGCCCTTGGATAACTGTAGGGGTAAGAGGAACCAGTGTTGTCTGGGCCAGTAGGGAGTCACCAACAAGATTTTCGGGTTATCCTGCTGAATATTGAGCAGGACCTTCTGAATGAGTGGAAAAGGGGGGAATGCATATACATATTTCCTCTTCAATGAGATTGAGAAAGAATCTGTTGCCAGTGCCTGTGGTTCGGGTGTCTTGGTGCAGAAGCCAGGAAGTTGCCTGTTGATGGCAGAGGCAAACAGGTCTAATTTGAGGTATACCGGACCTGTGGACCAGATCCAGGAAGATGGCTCTGTGCAGCATCCATTCATGGTTGGTTGTGCTGGTTCTGCTTAAATAATCTGCCTGTTTGTTGTGGGAGAGGGAATGCAAGTCACCTGCAGGGAGATTCAGTGTGAAGTAGCGAATTCCCATTCCAACAGGGATAACCTTGATCCCTCCCCCCTGTTTGTTGATATACCACACTACCATGGTGTTGTCTGTGCATATCAAAAAATGTCCCCTGTAGAATGAAAGGTTGAAATGGCTGGAGGGCTAGAAGAATTGCCCTCATCTCTCGGATATTTGTGTTCTGATTTTAGGTGGTTTGGCCACAGGCCCTGCACCTGTCTGTGTCAGAGGGTGGCTCCCCATCCCAGGTCAGAGGTGTCCGTTGTACATGACTTGAGAGGGTTGTGGTGACTGGAGAAGGTGGCCTGGGTTGTGCTGACCCAGCCACCATAGTATTTCCTTTTTGAAACAGAGGAAACGTGGGACAATGTGCTTCAGAGGCTGGTTGTGCTGCTTTCAGCTTCAGACGGAGTGGAGGTACCACTGCAGCCTTGTTAAAGCCAGCATGGGTATATAGTGGCTGCCATGTAGCCCAGAAGCTTGAGGTACTGCCTTGCAGTCAACTCTGTCAATTGAAGTACCCTGAGGAGGTGTTCTGACAAGGAGCTTACCTTTGGAGGTGGTGGGTATGCCCTCCATGAGAACTGAATGTATTCTGCACCCTAGGAACACAATGTTCTCAGTTAGTTAAAGATGGGATTTTGGCAGATTTATTTGGAATGCCAGAGACTGCAGTAAGGTCACCACAAAGTGGATATGCCCTTGTAGTATTGGTTGGCTGGGAGCCTGGATAAGCATGTTGTCCAGGTAGGAGAATATCTGTATTCCCTTTGTCATGCAGTGAGCCACCACAGGTGCTAAGCATTTGGTAAAGACTCTGGGTGCGGTGGAAAGACCAAAGGGCAAGGCAGAAAACTGCCAGTGAGAGGAGCCCACCAAGAATCTTGAGTATCACCTGTGGGAGGGCCTGACTGGGACGTTGAGATAAGCATCTTTTATGTCTAATGTAGCCATGAATCTCTGTGGGATAATCAGAGGGGAAAAGGGATGGTACAGTAAAGCATTTTGAATGTAGGTACGTTTAGGAAGAGATTGAGGTAGGAGAGATCTAGGATGCGTCTCCATGGTCAGTCTTTCCTGGGGACCAGGAAGAGCCTCAAATAGAAACCGCTTCATTGCAGAGGAGGGAACTGACAGTGTCTGCAGCACCGGTTGTAAGTGCTGCAGCTGCTGTGTAAGGGGGGTCGAGGAATGCCCTGCCATATGGGAGGGGAGAGCAATGACATGAAGTATCCATTTTGGAGGATGGACAGGACCCACTTGTATTTGGTGAGAAGTCCCCAAATAGGGAGACAGTGAGAGAGGCGGGCAGACATAGGTACATTAGGAGGTAGGAGGGGTAAGGCAAGACTGGCAGGTAGTTAGATGCTACCTGCCCTGTCCTGAAAGGAAGTGCTCTGGCTAGAGGCAGTGGATGCTCTAGGCAGAGGAGGTTGTTTTCTGGTGAACCTATGGGGTCTAGAGGAAGGAGTGGGCCAGGAGTGTTTCCTAATAAACTGTTTTGGAAGGGTAGTTCCTGTGAAACTTAGGGACTGGTGAGACCAGGAAATGTTTATGGTCCTGCATCTCTGTCCCTTTCTGTTGCAGAGATTTTAAGAGGTCTGCAACCTTAGAGCCAAAAAGTGCAGCATTGTCCGGGGGGGGGGGGGGGGGGGGCATCACCGAACTTTGCCCCAAAATCATCTGGCAGGGGTTGTAGACAAAGCTAGGAGTATTGGCGTAAGGCAAATGCTGCTGACTTGGAAGAGGATTCAGCAGCATCAAATCTACACTTGAGTGTCTGGTGACCTGGGATGTGAGAGCCAGGATTGTGGACAGTTATGCTTTGGCAGGGGTGTCTGGGATACCATCCAAATGTCTGATGGCAGAATGTAAGAGATAATGTATACTTGGTGGCTCTGAAATCGAAGGTAGCAGAAGTATAAATCTTTTTGCCTAATCTTTCCACTGTCTTGCTGTCCTTGTCAGCTGGGAGAATGGTGGTAGTAAGCAAGAGTTTAGTGGCTTTGTCAGTGGCCACAGAAACAGTGGCTGGATCAGCTGGTGGGCACTATCAGATGCTTAGCAGTGTCAGGGACTTTGTACAGCCTATCCGGTCTGCACAGGGCAGGAGACAGAGTCAGGCTTCAGAGATGCCGAAGAACAGGCATCTTGGAAGGCAGGTAGGATAGGAGGAAAGAATAGTCATGTAAAATCTTACCATAACCATATATGTCCTCTTCCATGTTGCAGTATTCTAGTTGTGGGATTTCCTGCCCTCAGACAACTCGTACGTCGGCTCCTATACAAAAGCTTCAGCTTGGCTGTTGCAGTGTGCGTTGGACGTCACACAAGCCCATAAACCAGGGGCCTGAAATGTGACGTCTGCACACACAATCCTCAGAACTTGAAGGCCAGCAGAAAGAGAATAAGGCCCAGCAGGAGGGATGCCAGTGGATTTCAGGTGTGTGACCTGGTGTCCTATTGTATTATGTGTAGGCCAGGTAAGGTAAGGGAAAATGACATGGGGGAACTAGTGGGTGGGAGGGAATACTGCAACATGAAAGAGAAGGACATCTATGGTTATGGTAAGATTTTACACAACTATTCTATGTCCTTCTATTCCTATGTTGCAGTATTCTAGTTGTGTGAGTGTATCACAGCTTATACAGATGAGAGAGTGGTAGTAGTTGAAGAGGATTCTACAAATCCCTGCAGGATTGCCCTGGTGAATCCTGTTCGAGCTCTGGAAACTTGGTCAAGTTTGCAATGTTTGGTGCAAGTGTGGATAGTGGCCCATGTGGCTGCCTTCCATAATGGATGCCGTGTCTAGACCTTTCATGAAGGCCCTGGAGGCAGCCAGAGTTCTAGTGGAATGGGCCTTTACTCCCACTGGAAGTTCCTTTCCATGGTGGGAGTAACAGAGCCAAATAGTTTTCCTGATCCAGCATATGATGGTTTGGTTGGAGACTGCCTTGCCCAGAGCTCTGGGGTGAAGAAAGACAAAGAGCTGGTTAGTTTTCCTAATGGTTTTGTCCAGGTAGAACCCTAGTTGCCTGTGCACATCCAAGGAGTGCATAATAATCTTCCCTTCTTTAGTGCGGTAGGGAAAGTAAGTGGGTAGATGGAAAGATTGGTTTAGAGACAAGTCATTGACCACCTTGGGCATAAAGGAGGGATTGGTTCTCAGGGTTGCTCTGTCTTTGTGGAAGATAAGTGTAGGGGGGACAGGCCTGCAACTCTGACACCCTTCTGGCTGAAGTGATAGCCACCAGAAGGACCGTCTTCCATGTACACATCTGTAGGGAAGAGGACCCAGCCAGTTCAAAAGGAAGCTGGGTTAGTTTAAGATGTAGTTAAGGCCCCAGGGCAGAGGGATAGGTTTCTTTGGTGGTCCCAGGTGTAAGACCCCTTTAAGGAAGAGCTTTACGTCGAGCCTGGCTTGCAAGGGGGGGGGTCAAGGTGCAGGCAGGCTGATATAGCAGAAAGGTGTATTTTGACAGAATAAGAGAGCCCACCTTTAATCAACTAACACACGTAGGACAGAACCAGGGGGACCTCAGCAGTGCAAAGGTCCCTTCCCTTGAGTAGACACCATTTTGTAAATCTTTCCCACTTAGCCAGGCAAGATTTTCTGGAGGTAGGTTTCCTTGCCTTCCTTAGGACGAAAGCATGTCCTCTGAGTAGTGGTGTCTGAAGGGGATCAAAAGTCGATCACCCACAGAGTCAGGGATAACATCTGTAAGTGTGGATGTAGTAGAGTTCCTTTTTCTTGTATCAGTAGGTCCACCTTGTAGGGTAACAAAGTGATTGACCTTGGCTAGCTTGTGAAGTAGGGGGAACCAGTGCTTCCTTGGCCAGTAGGGAGTCACTAACAAGTTTTTTGGTTTGTCCTTCTGTATTTTCAGGAGGACTTTCTGAATCAGTGGGAATGGGGGGGAAGGCATAAAGGAACTTCCCCTCCCAAGAGATGCTGAAAGCATCCACTCTCCAAGCTAGAGGGTAGTAGGTTTTTGAGCAGAAGGTCTGAAGTTGCCTGTTCTGGGGGGAGGCAAACAGGTCTATTTGTAGAGCACCCCACTGGTGGACTATGTCTAGGAAGACTTCCCTGTTCAGCATCCATTCGTCCTGCGGTGAGGAAGCCCTGCTTGAGATCTGCTTGGTGGTTGTCCTGTGAGGGGATGTAGGCCGCCTGCAGGACTAGGTTGTGGTGAGAGGCTAGGTCCCATTATCAGCAGGGTTAGTCTGCATAGCGGATAGGCCTTTGTTCCTCCCAGTTTGTTGAGGTACCATATGACCGTGGTGTTGTCTTGTCACTATTAGGACTACACCTGGAACTAGAAGGGGAATAAAGGTTTTGAGAGCTAAAAAGACAGCTGTCATTTCACCGATACGGACGTGCTTGGCCTGTAGAGAGGGATGCCACGTTTCTTGAATCCTATAGGAAGCCAAAGTTGCTCCCCAACCTGAATCTGAGGCATCTGTACGTATTGTTTGGGTTGGAGTGGGGGGTTGTAGTGGGAGCCCTGGGTTTAGTTGGACTTGCTGGATCCACCAGTTGATTTCTGTCTTTAGACAGGGAAGGAGGGGAATGATCTGCTCTAAGTGATGTAGGTGTTGGGACCAGATGCTTTTGAGGTACCACTGTAGCTTGCACATGTGCATTCTTGCCAGTGGTAGCATGGGGATGGTAGCTGCCATTAAACCCAGGAGACGGAGAAATTGCCTTGCCGTCGCCTTCTGGGATAGTAGGGTTTCCTGGAAGTGGGAAGTCCAGGAAAGAACCTTGTCCTGTGGGAGAAAGGCCTTCATTTCGTCTGTTCTGATTCTGCAGCCAAGGAAAATCATGTCTTGGCTTGGGATCAGGGAGGATTTGAGAAGGCTGATGGTGAACCCTAGATTCTGCAAAAGGGAGATGGTGAAGTGCAGATGCCTTGAGAGAGTATCTCTGGACTATGCCAGCATCAGCATGTCATCCAGATAAGGGTAAATCTGGATTTCCCAAGTTCTGCAGAAGGCAACTGCTACGGCTAGGCACTTTGTAAAGACTCGGGGGGGGGGGGGGCTGGATAAACCAAAGGGCAAGGCAATAAATTGGAAATGAGAGGAAGGTCCAGAGAAATGCAGGAATTGTCTGTGGGAAGTCATGATGGATATGTGTAGGTAGGCCTACTTTATGTCTAGGGTGGCCATGAAAGCTTTGGCTGGAATTAAGAGGCAGCAGGGTGGGGAGAGAAAGCATTTTGAAGGAGGGTACCTGAAGGTGAAGATTTAGGTAGACAGGTCCAAGATGGGTCCCCAGGGCCCATCTTTTTTGGGGACCAGGAAGAGACAGGAGTAGAGGAGTAGAAACACTTTCCTTCTTGTCCTGAGGGGACAGGTTTCTAGGGTGCCTAGCTTTAGAAGGTCTGCCAGAACTTGTGACATGAGATAGGCCTGGTTTTTAGGTGGGAATGGAATGCCTTTCCTGGGTGTTTTTTCTTTCCAGGATAGGACGTACCCTTCTTGGATAATGGTTAAGACCCATTGGTCTGTGGTGATAGATTGCCAAAGGGGGAGACAGTGGGAAAGGTGTGCCGAGAGGGGTAGGTGGGCAAGGCAGTCACGCATTACTGGGGCTTCCTCTGTCCTGAAAGGATTGTCTGGGCTGGTGAGGTGGAGCAGAAAGTCTGGCCGTGGTGGGTCTTCTAGCCCCTCTTCTAGATCTGGAAGAGGAGGCAGAAGCCTGAGGGTTACGCCTCACAAAGGTGGCTTAAGCAGGGGACACCAGAAGATGCTTAATGTCCTGTAGTTCTTTACTTTTTTCCTGCAGATTCTTAGAGGTCTGCAGATTACCAAAAAGGACATTGTGGTCCAGTGGGGCGTCCAAGATCTTGGACTTGTAGTCCTCTGGTAGGTTCTGAAGTCTTAGCCATGAATACCTCCTGAGGACAGAAGCATATGCTGCAGATCTGGCAGATATTTCTGCAGTGTTGTAACTGCATCTGATGGAGTGCCTGGCTACCTGCTGGGCCAAGGACAGCTTGGACGTAATGTCAGTCTTAATGGGACTGTCAGGCAGAGATGCCAGCATGGAGGAGGCTTGAGAACCTAAGTCTAGAGCATACTTAGTCATGTGGGTCTGATAATTTATGGCTCTGAAAGCCAAAGCGGAAGATGTGTATACCTTTTTCCCATCCTATCCATATACTTGGTATCCTTATCAGTGGGTAGGAGGGGGCAGAAAGCAGCAGTCTAGATTGCTTATCTGCAGTGGTGGCAATCACAGCTGGTTCTGCCAAGGGTAGTTTAAACAGGAATTTCTGGTCCTCTGGTACTTCACAGAAGTGGTCAGGGTGCATTGGAGCCGGGGGGATAGGAGTCTGGAGCCTTAGAAGCTGAGTTGAAGGCATCCAAGTAAGCAGGTGGAACCAGAGGAACCGCCGACGGGGAGGGTGATTCTACTTGTAGTAGCTCAAAGTATCTTTTTTGTGTGTCAGTCATTTGGGACGTATCCCATTTAAAGTAATCCATCTTGTTGATGGTCTCACCAAACGTAATATCCTCAGGAGGATAATTCTCTTCCACAGATTTCTCATCAGGAGAGGTATATTCCTGGGGGAAGCAATCTGGGATGCATATAAAATGGAATCCTCTGAGAAAGAGAAGGAAGAATCAAGATCTTCCTCCCTGACTTCAGAGGTCATGCATGGGAGGGAAGAAGCAGGCCTAAGCTCAGTAGAGGCAGAATGGAAGGGGGCTGAGGCTGAAGGCCTGAGGGCCATAAAGGCCTGCATGAGAGAGGAGGTGAAAGTCTGCCAGTCCGGTATGGCTTCTGTAGAGGAGAAGGTATGCTTAGTTTTCTGCCTCTTTTTTGGCCTGGGTGGAAGTAGGGAGCGGCCTGGCATCGGGTTTGGAGATTAATACATTCAAAGTCTGGATCCCGGTCGGAGGAACCACCGAAACTGGTCCCTCCTCGGCATAGAGAGTAGTTTGTCTGGTCAAGCTCAGAGAACATGCGGGCCGTTGGCTGTTCAATAGCTTCCTCAAGGGAAATTGTTGCAGTCGACAAATCTGCTGAGCGTGCCTCATCCCCTTCATTGGCAGTGCATCGGGAGCAGAGTGGCAGGCGAGGAAGGCCTAGGAATCTTGGCCTTCTTGCATGGAGGTTCGGGTGCGGCCTCCAATGAAGGATCCATTCTAAGGGCTAAACGCATAAGGCGCTGGTTTTCAAGGTAGAGGTTTAAAGCGGCCAGGTGGCTGTGAAGGGTCTTCTGCACAAAGGATTGACAAATTGCGCAGGAGGAATGATTGTGTTCCCAACCTAAGCAAAAATCACCTATCATGGGCATCCTTATGGGGTATCTGGTGCCCGGATTGGCACTTTCCCTTTTTACCTGACATCAGCTAAAGGCTACAGCCACCAAGCCTAAGCAATAATAATCGGCAAAATAAGAAAAATAAAAACCCAACAGGTTACTTTAAGATGAGATGTCTGTGAAGAAGCGATTCTACGATGCGAAGGTCTGCAGCTGAAAAGTTCTGAGGATTGTGCGTGCAGACATCACATTTAAGGCCCCTGGTTTATGGCTTTATGTGCAACATCCAATGCACACTGCAACAGCCAAGCTGAAGCTTTTGTATAGGAGCTGACGTATGAGACGCCTGATGGCAGGAATTCCCACAACTAGAATACTGCAACACAGGAATAGGAGGACATCAGCAGATGGGTGAGGTCGTAGCACCTCTTTTGTACCTCAGACATTTCTGAGGAATCCCATTTAAAGTGCTCCTTCATCCTAATCGTCTCACCGAAGATCAAATCTTCTACTGGAGAATCAGGGTCCAGTGACTCTTCCTCTGGGGATATGTATCCTAAGGATGAATAGAGTTGGGAGTTGTAGGAAAGAGATTCCTCAGAGGAATCTGAAAGGACCTCCTCTTCCCTGGGGGCTTGATCTGTAGGCAGAGGCCTAGGGCTTAGAAAAGGAGGAGAGGTGGAGGCAAAAGTAGGTAAAGGCCTCAGTGCCAAGAAGGCACTGAAAAGACTGGCTGAAAGCCTGCCAATCAGGCATGCTTTCTGAAGAGGGGGAGATGCGTTTTCTCTTCTCCCTTCTTTTTAGCAGGGGAGTGGACATCTGTCTGCAAACCGGTGATGTAAAGGGCCGCTCAACCCTCCCCCCATGAAATGCTGGTTCCCCCCTGGCATCTGCTAGCCGTGTCGGAATAGCCTAGGCAGACATGCTCTCGCCTGTGGATGGTGCAGCATCCTTAGAGGTACCCACGACCTCCGAAGTCGCGGATCCAGAACCCAATCCTGAAACCAGCCTATGTCAGCCATAGGATGGGAGTCGGCCAAAAGAGGCTCAGTAGTCGAAGGCCATAAGGTTCTGGCCTTTTTTGGCGGTTCTATGGGGACGTTGGAAGAGCCCTCCATCCTAAGCGTGACAAGTTTCAGACACCGGTTCTCAAGGTATAAGTTTAAAGCATGCAACTGACTACGCAAAGTTTTTGGAACAAACAGCTGGCAAGTAGGGCAGGCCTTGTGGTCGTGAGATCTTCCCAAACAGAAAAAGGCACTTATCATGGGCGTCCTTATGAGGGACCTGGCATCCACACTGACACATATCCTTTCTGGATGACATTAACAAGCAATAATAAAAATTAGAAGGACTGAAATGGTTCCCCAACGGGGTACTTATCTGAATAATGAATACGTCAGTGGTAACAGGAACACCTGGCATGCAACTGGCAGCTGAAAAGCTCTGAGAGCTGGTGCGTGCCAACATCACCTTTATGGCCCATGGAATCTTGTCCATGTCTGATGCACCAGAGAGAAACTGAAAGCTTTTGGATACTGGCCATATGTTCACGAGACTGAAGGGATAAACCCCAAATGCAGAAGACTGCAACATGGGAAGAGAAAGACATATAGAATATTCTATGACGCATGTCTGCAACTGAAAATGCCAACATGGTTTGTTTTTATTTATATAAATATATAATTGCTATGTTATAATTTAATAAAGAAGTTTCATGTCTATAGAAATACATACTCTGAAAAACACCACAGCAGTTTGGTATTGGCATGCATTTACGGAAAGGCTTGAAGTCTAAATAGTCAATCCTCAATCATTTTCCAGAAAAAAAAAATTGTGTGGCATAGACTAAAAGAGATGGTCAGGAAATAAAGGACAGTTTCACCTAATACAGTGACTGGAGAATAAGTTCTAGTGGATTTCATACAAAAGCATAGTTCTGTAAAGGCAGACCTAAAGTGAAAATTAAGAACTGCATCACACAAACAGTATTCAGAAAGCAAAGTTCCCACCTTATTTCACATAAATGCAGTCAGTCTTTAAAAGATATTTTCAACAACTTTACTTAAAAAGTCTGGACAAAGACAAAACTAATAGAGGGCCAAAACCCCCAAATCAAGGGACAATTTTTAATTATTTTAATTGACTTCAAAAATTAACAGAATACATTTTACATTAACATGCAAATCCAGAACACACTAACATATGGCATTACTGACTGTAAAACACAGTGATTTAGCAGGACAAAATTTTATGCGGGACACAACATTCTGCAAAATCAGGGACCATTTAGAGGTGTGATACGGACAGCTTTTAAATATTCATCTAATTCACTTAAAATTTTAATAAAACAGGTTTGGCATCAAAGTGCATTTTCTGATCCATAAGTCCGAAATCTCTTATTGTCTAGCATTACTGACTAACTTAGCATCATTGTGACATTCTTATGAGACTGGGGACAAAAATCACAAACCTGTAGAGACCTGCAACCCCCCACAATCACCAAACTAATGCTATCTTCTACAGTCAACCAACTCTACACTATATACTTTTCATGTACTTTTGGTTCATTCTTTGCTTTCCTTGTAACCCATGGGAAAGGCAACAAAAAGAAAGCCAAGCACTGGTCACTGGGGAATTTTAATTTACAAGAAAAGTTTTGCTAATAAACACAAATGAGTGCCCAGAGGGGACTAGAGTCATTGGCCAGTGTTATGCATGAGCAAATAGCCGGTACTGAAAATATACAAACAAAATATTCCAAGTGTCTGTTATTTTACGCTGTTTTAAATGAGCTTAGAGTGTTATGTTCAACACATAAGCCAACTCACCACAGTGTCTTGGCTCAGAAACGGCAAAACATACAACAGACTGATGCAAGGCTCTGGCTCCTCCCTCTCCTGTAATGCCCTGCTGCTCCCTAATCCCCAGATGCCACCAAATTCCTGAGCTATTCCTACAAAGGTAGGAAGAAACCCACTCCAGCTTTCTCCACTAATCCACCAGGAGGGGGATGGCGGGTTGAAAATGTGATGAATGAAGACATAGGATAAGACAGATGCCAAGTTATGTTAAGTACATAACTCTTTACCTGATGTTATCCATGTCTTCATTCATCACCACAGGGTCAGAATCCCCAGCTACCAAACATCCTGGGAAGCCTTAAGGAAGGACATGCCAGAGCACTGCTGAGCCAAAGGAAGCTCTACTCCAAGAAACTAAATCCAGTTTATAATCGGATATGAAGGTGTGAGGACTGGACCCAGGTGGCAGCAGCACAGATATCAATAGAAAGCCTTGCTACAAAGGCTGAATAAAGTGGCCACAGATCTAGTAGAATGGGTTGTAAAACAACCAGGAATCTCCACATGATTCAGACTGTAGACCACAGAGTTACAGCTAGAAATCCACTTGGAAATAGTGACCTTGGAGACTGGAAGGCCATGACTGTTCTCACAGAAGGCTACAAAAAGTTGATGTGACCTATAAAAATTCCTTAGTCCTATGCAAGCAGAACCGAAGCTGTCTGTGAACATCCAAGGTATGAAGGATAGACTCCTCCCTGCTGGAATAGTTAGGGAAAAACACTAGAAGCTGAATGCATTGATTAAGGATCAATTCGGATGCAACCTTGGGTAAAAAGGATTCGTCCTCAAAGATGCCCCGTCCTTGTGAAAGGTCATACAAGGAGGAGTAATGGAAACAGCTTGCAATTCAGAACCCCTCCTGGCTGAAGTGACAGTAACCAGAAAGGCCCTTTTCCAAGACAGAAACTTGAGATCACAAGAACTGGAAGGTTCAAAAGGGCTCCTAGTCAAGAGACTGCAGAATCAACGTGAGGTCCCAAGGAAGCGATGGGTCCTTAATTAGAGGATGAAGAAGGAAGCCCTCTTTCATAAATGCCTCACAAAGTCTACAGGCTTGGAGCTTGCGTGAAAATTAGAAAATGCTGCAAACTGAAGCTTAATAGTGGAAGAATTTGCTCCCTCATGAAAGAGAGAGGACAAAAACAACAGTATATCTGGGACAGAGGCAGAAAAAGGGTCCAGATTCCTGCTCCTGGCCCAAATGGAAAACCTTTTCCATTTACTGTTGTATACTTTCCTGGTAGGAGGTTTTTGGCAGGCCAAAATGATGCATTTGATGGGGGACACTAGCCTGGACTGTAATTATCACTGAAACTGGAGAAACCAAGCGGTTAGACGAAGGATATGAAGGTTTGGTAGAGGGAGCCCCGACATGTGGGAAGTCAGATCATGATGGGGATGCAATATCCATAGCAGATACTTCAGATGAGACCTGATGAATAGGAACAACGGTTGATGAGGCCAGAAAGGGGCAATGAGAATAAGAAATGTACTCAGATGTTGAGCTTTCTGCAGGACTTTAGGTATTAAGGGGACAGGAGGGTAAGCGTAGAGGAGACTCGGAGGCCAACTGTGGACTAGAGCGTCCCTTAGAGACCCCTCTTAAGGGTGGATCAGAACAAAATACCTGCCACACTTGTGGTTGCTTGTAGAGGCAAAAAAGGTTGCTGACCCCACCAGTAAAAAAATCTGACTTGCCACTGAAGGACTGAGGGACCACTCGTGAGGACTCAAGACAAATCTGCTGAGCCTGTTAGCAACACAGCTGACCCCACCAGTAAAAAATCTGACTTGCCACTGAAGGATTGAGGGACCACTCGTGAGGACTCAAGACAAATCTGCTGAGCCTGTTAGCCAACACATTGGAATTTCCAGGTATGTGCATAGCAGTAAGGAATGGGGCGGAGGACAGCCCATTCCCACACTCTCATGGTCTCTCTGCACAATGGGTAAGAGCATGTTCCCCCTTGTTTATTGACATACCAGACAACAGACTTGGCTGCCTGAATTGCAATCGCTCCTCAAGGGAGGCAGTCCTGGAAAGCTTGCAACAGTAGGAGAACTGCACTCATCTCTAGGACGTTTATATGTAACTTGGTCTCTATTGGGGGCCAGGTGCTTTGAATGGTCTTCCCCTGAAAATGGTGCTCCCCACCTCAGGAGAGACGCGTCCGTGGTTACAGTGGCTATGGGGAAGAGAAAAGGACCTGCCTAAAGAGAAATCCTATAACTGAAGTGACCACTGGAGGGGACGTCTGCACACATCAGATTTATGGTCACAGAGGATGAAGAGCCAACAACCATTGGACAACTAAGGCTCATTGTAACCCCTGCATGTGGTACCTGGCCAGAGGAACCAGGAGAATGGCTGTGGCCATGGAACTGAGAGCCCGAAGAACTAGCAGAACTGGGTGGGCCAGGGATATCCAAAATCCAAGTGACCTGTTCCTGTATCAGCTGAATTCTGCACAAAGGCAGAGTTGTGATCTCCAACACGGAGTCCAGCTGAACTCCTATGAACTCCAATCACTGAGTCGGAATGAGGCTGGATTTTGCCAGGTTGACAGTTAAACCCAGCTGATGGAAGAGGGTAAGAAGATACTGAATCGCCCAAGTCAGTCGATGTCTTGAAGGTGCTGTGAAAAGCCAATCATTAAGGTACGGAAAGACCCGGAACCCCTGCAGAAACAGTTGAGCCCCTACCACCACCATACATTTGGTAAACACCCAGGAAACCATGGTGAGACTGAAGGGTAGGGGTCTGAATTGATAATGACTGGCCCCTAGCCAGAAGCAAAGATGTCTACTGAAACGCCTGTCTATCTTGATGTGATGATAGGCTTCCTGGAGATCTACTGGGCACATTCAATCATCCCTATGTAGTAGTAGCAGAATGGACTGAGCAGTGAGCATCCCTATTTAGTAGTATCAGAATGGACTGAGCAGTGAGCACCTGGAACTTTGACTTCTTGACTGAGAGATCGAGCTCGCTGAGATTCAGAATAGGACGAAGGTCCCACATCTATTTTGGCACTAAAAAGAAGCAAAAGCAAGTGCCAAATTCTTTCTGTCCTGCTGGGACCTCTTGAATAGCTCTTTTTTAAAGAAATTGCTGAACTTCTTTGAGGGCCAACTCCCTCTGACTGGGTAGAATTTCGGGGATATAACTTCTGAGTAGCCCCTGGAAAAAAGAAGTTATGTACCTACCCATAACGTTCCATGTTAGTTGTCTCCTCTCGCCTTCTTTCTTGCTGGTTGGGGTCGGAGCCGAACCTAGGCTCTGACTCTGCCATCTTCTAAAGCTCGAGAGCTACATACTGGCTCGAGGCCTCCCCATATCCCATGATGTCTGGCACTAGAAACCCAGATCTTGTTTGGTGAGACTAACAGCAGACAAAAAACGAAGGAATCCTATCATATCATACATAAGCCCAACTATAGAGATTACTAGGTAGAGTGGGATAGCCAGAGTAAATCCATAGAGAAACTCTTCTCGGTCTAGTAGGATAGGGGGGTGGAGGGTGGGACGCAAGAAAGATGGCGAGAGGAGACAACTAACATGGAACGTTATGGTAGGTACATAACTTCGTTATGTTAAGTTGTCTATCTCGCCTTTATTCTTGCTGGTTGGGACAGCGTCCTTAGCACCTAATATCCTGGGTGGCTCAGTGGAACAGACTCTTCAGAACAGTGGAACCAAAATCAGCTCTGCTCCTGGAAACCACGTCCAACTTATAATGCGAGATGAAAGTATGAGGATTTGCCCACGTGGCCGCTGCACAAACAGATTCCATGGGCAACCTAGCTTGAAAAGCAACAGAAGTGGCTAATGCTCTGGTGGAGTGGCCTTTGGGTTTAACAGGCAATTCTTTCTTCCTCAGCTGATAGATAAAGGTTATGATAGAAGTAAGCCACCTAGATAAAGTTACTTTTGATACTGGTAGGCCTTGTTTGCCCTCTGCATAAGAGAGGGAAAGCCGATCCGATTTTCTGAAATCCTTAGTCCTATGGAAATAAAAGTGCAGTTGCCTGTGAACATCTAACTGATGTAACTTATATTCTCCCCTGTTGGAATGGTTGGGAAAAATACAGGAAGGTCAATGGACTGGTTCAAGTTATTCTCAGAAGAAACCTTAGGAAGGAAGGATTAGTCCTAAGAGCAACCCTGTCTTTGTGGAACACTAGGTACGGAGGACGGATACAAAGAGCCTGCAGTTCAGAAATGCCTCTCGCTGAAGTAATTGCTACCAGAAAAAGTGTTTTCCAAGATAAAAACTTCAAAGAACAGGAAGCTGCAGGTTCGAAGGGAGGCAAAATTAGAGAGGCTAGAATCAAATTCAGATCCCACGGGTGTGGAGGATCTCTAACCAGGGGCCTGAGCAGAGTGGTTCCTCTGAGGAAGACCTTACAAAGCTTGAGACATTATACTTTCTGAAAGGCCAATGTGAAAATTTGAAATTGCGGTTAACTGCACTCTAATTGTAGCGGAAGCGGACCCAGTATGAAAGAGCTCCGCAAGAAATTCCAGGATGTGAACAGGGGCTGAAAAGGGGTCTATATTCTTAGCCTCTGCCCAGGAAGAAAAATGTTTCCACTTACTAGCATAAGTTTTTCTAGTGGTAGACTTGTGCGATGATAAAATGATTTCACGCACCGACTGGGAGATATCAGGAAGCCTGGCTAGGGTTGGAAGTGGAGCAAACAAGCCGTGAGCTTGAGAGATTGTAGGGAATGATGCAGCCCGCTCGACTGATAGATCAGGAGGTCTGGAGCTGGGTCCAGAGTCCAAGGCTGCTCGATAAGATAATGATGAAGGAGCAGAAACCATATTTGTATAGGCAAGTAAGGAGCAATGAGGATCATTCTGCAACCCAATACGGTAGCTTTCTGTATCAGCTTGGGAATTAGAGGAAAAGGAGGGAAAGCGTACAGAAGTCCCTGAGGCCAATCATGGACTAGAGCATCTCTGGGGGAATGCTCTGGATGTGGTAGGAGAGAGAAGTTGCTGCACTTGCTGTTGAAGGGGGTGGCAAAGAGGTTGCAGCAAGGTTGCCCCTATTTGCGGAAGATTTGGTCCACTACTACTTGATTCAGAGACCACTCGTGAGGCATGAGAATAGCTCTGCTCAGCCTGTCTGCTATGACGTTGGATTTCCCAGGGATATGCTTTGCGGTCAGAAACCGTTGGGAAGAGATCGCCCACTGCCAGAGTCTGAGTGCTTCTCGACATAGGGGGTAGGACCTGGTTCCGCCCTGCTTGTTGATGTACCACACGACTGACATTGTCCATTTGAATTGCAATTGTCCTGGTAGGAAGAGAGTCCTGAAGAGCTTGCAACGCTAAAAGCACGGCCCTCATCTCCAAGACGTTTATGTGCATATGGTACTCGAGGTTGCCAGGTACAGTGGACTGTTCTGCCCTGCTAATGCCCCCCCCCCCCGATCAGGGAGGCATCCGTAGTCACCGTAGCAACTGGAGGGGGAAGTACAAATGGTCTGCCCAGGGGCGCTGATGAGACTACCATCCACCACACAAGGTGCTTTTTGCAGGTTTCTGTGATAATCATGTGAGACAAGGGAAGCTGCTGAAAGGACCACTGGGTGAAAAGAAGCCATTGGAGGATCCTCATGTGAAAACGTGCCAGAGGGACGAGTAGGACAGCTGCCGCCATGAGACCCAGGGTTTGGAGGATGAACCTGGCTTGAATTCTCTTGCATTGTAACAAGACTTTTACATGCCGCCGAATGACTAACACCCTGTCTGGTGGAAGGCTGGCTGACCTGTCTTTTGTATTTAATTTTGCGCCTATAAAGATGATAGACTGACAAGGCAACAAAGCAGATTTTTTGAAATTTATAGTGATACCTAGTCTGGAGCACGTCTGGATAGTATAGTCTCTGGCTTGCAGAAGATGATACCTGGTGGTAGCAGTGAGGAGCCAGTCATCTAGATACGGAAACACCTGGAATCCTTGCCATCTCAGGTGAGCAGTAACTACTGCCATACATTTGAACACCCTGGGGGCTGTGGTGGGACCAAAGGGCAGAGCTCTGAACTCATAATGGCTGTCTCCCAGCCGGAAGTGCAGGAATCTTCTGAAGCGCCTGTCCATTTTGATGTGGTAGCATGCATCCTGAAGATCTATGGAGCACATCCAATTGTCCTGACCCAGGAAGGGTAGAATGCACTGTAGTGTGACCATCCGAAACTTCGTTCTTTGTACAGACCTGTTTAGTCTGCTGAGATCCAAAATGGGTCTCCAGTCCCCTGTCTTTTTTGGTACCAAAAAGAACCTTGAGTAAATTCCGGATCCTTGCTGGTCTGCTGGGACTTGCTGGATGGCTCTTTTTCTTAGCAGTTTTGAATCTTCCTGAACTGCTTGATCCCTTAGATTGGGTGGAACATCTGGAAGGGACTTGTTCGACAAAGGAGCGTGAACAAAAGGGATTCTGTAGCCTCCGGATATAATGGACTGTACCTATTTGTCTTGTGTTGTGTTTTGCCAGGCTCTGGGGTACAGCGATAATCTTCCTCCGACTGCCTGCAGAGGTGAGCAGCCGGGCAACCCTTCAGGGATTTTGGAAGGGCTTGTCAGAGAAAGATTCTCTGCTGCCCTGGTTTTGCGGACCCCCTCTGCCACGAGGGCGGTGCTGTTATTGTTCTCTCCTCTGCCCCTGGAGGGAAACCCACCACGTGTGTCCAGCAAGGCTCCCTGGAATTTCCGGAACCAAATCTTTCCACTCTTCTGACCCTTGGGATATGGTCTGGAAAGAGTGGAAAAACGGACTCCTACGGCAGAGAGAGTCTTGCCTTCCTGCTCACACCTGGTAAGGGTATCCTTCACCTGTGATCCAACGAGAGAAGGAACCATCAAAAGAGGTATTGGTGAAAGACGCTCTGAAAGGTTCCGCAAAGTTACATCCAAGCGTGCCTCCTTAGGGCCACGCCTGTGCCTGCGGCTCTACTCACCTCATCGGCTGCATACGAAATGAGCCTCATGGAGGAGTTTACCACTGAATTAAGAGTCGCCAGCTGGGAGGCTGACTTAGCCTGGGCCCCTCAGCTGATGGATCTTGGAGGGTATTTCCAAGCTCTTTCAGGAGATCCCTCTGAAGACGGGTAAATTGGCACAGGTAATTCAGGGACCGCATAGAAAAGGCCGCTGAAGAGAACATCCGCTTCCCATATCTGTCCATCGTCCTGGACTCCTTGTTAGGGGGATGGACAGATGAAGAATTTTCAGCCAACTCCTTTGTGGCCGCCGCTACCACCATGGCATCAACGGGGACACCTTTGGTCAAGAACTGCTTGTCCTGCGGAGCAGTAATGAATTTGGCAGGTCTTCCAGGGGTCGGTTCCACTGTGTCTGGAGCCGTCCACACCTTCCGAGCCACCACAGACATCAGTGGGTCGAAAGGCGGAGACACCCAGGAGGCGGAAGGTCGGGATCCAAATGCGTCCAGGAATACAGACTCATCCTCAGAAGGGCTTAGGGCAGTCCAGTTCCCCCTCTGCCTAAGCATCTCAAGGATGTCTGAGAAAGAGACATCTTCAGAGGGGGATCTTGGGGACCCTTCCGACTCCTCTAAGTCGGTATCCGATGTGACAGACTCGGGGGAGTCAACATGCTTCCTCTTGCATTTTCTCTTGCGAGGTGGCTCCTCTGAATGGTCAGGGGAGGCCTCTGAAGAAGAGGATACACCCAAAGGGGTGTCCTGGAGCGCTGAATCCCCATGCTTGGGGTCTGGAAGAGGGGCATAGGCTGATGCAGGCAACCTAGGGGGAAGAGCCGATGGGGTCGATCGAGCGACTAACTCTGGGGCCAGTACACATCACCTCAAAGGCATCCCTACCCGGACGCAGAGATGGCTCCAGTTCCGAAAAAAACAGAACCCTTCCCTGCACCGAGGGGGATGGCTCCAAGGCAGATGTGGGAGCCGAGCTCACCTGAGCCGAAGCGCCGAGGGGGACAGCGGGGTCAGACATGGGTCCGATGCCACTCGCCCCCTCGGAGCAGAGTAAGTCTCGGAGCCCAGATCCCTCCAGGGACGGTACCATGGAAGGGATCGGAGCCGACGACGGAACCAAAGGAGAAGGTATCGGAGCCGACGGTTCCACGACTCTAATCCCAATGAACTCCGGCTCCAAGCTCATAAGATGAGTCGGAGGAGGAATATCTATAGCTGTGGACGGAGCAGACACCTGATGAGGGGGGCTGGACAACATTTTGGCTAGGGCCTGCGATTTTAACAGCCTACTGACCACTCTTTCCAAGTCATGGTCCGAAAGTCTTGAGGACAGAGAAGAGTGGGATGAGCGATGACTACGCTCCGACTGGAGCAGACGCGACTTCGGAGTTGAATGTATAGACTCCAGAGAAGGAGACCTGGACCTTTTTTGACTCAGATGGCTCCAAAGAACATGTCGGAGCCGACTGGGCGGGAGGAACATCGGTTCCAGCCGGAGCCGAGATGGATGGTATGGCTTCACCCAACAATGGCTCCGAACCGGGAGCCGAAGGTTTAGGTGGCCTAGAAGATTTCACGGGCTGAGCCTTCGCCAGTGAATCTTGGGGTTTAAGCAGACCCCGCAAGATCAATTTGTTTTTTCGCTCCTGCAGGACTCTTGGACTGAACGCATGGCAAATCGGGCAAGAGTCCTGCAGGTGCACGGCACCCAGACAATAAACACAAGAAGTGTGACCATCTGTCAGAGACATCTTCTGACAACATGAATCACACTTCTTGAATCCGGACGGCTTAGGATCCTTGGACATCCTGAAAGAAAAACCAAGGAAACACACACACACACACACACACACCAAAGGGTTAAGGTAACTAACCACCACAAAAATACACTACAGTTACCAGAACCAAACTACACTACAAAAACCAACAACTATAACCAACTATAGCTAAACAGTTAATAAAATAATTTTTTTTTCTAAGAGAGAGAGAGAAAAAAAGGGTTATCCTCTAACTTAAACGGAAACCTTTTAGAGGTAAGGTTATCCTCTAACTTACACTGAAAACCTTAAGAGGAAAGAAATACATACACTCCTTGTGTGCATCGGAATAAGGCATTTTCCGACTGCAGGAGGAGCGCTTTTTAAAAAGTATAGTTGTGTACACTTACCATAAATGTAGATGTTCGAGTGCATTCACTGTTGCAGTCATCACATTTGTGTTATCTGCTTGCAGTAGCCCTCAGTCGGCCTGATTATCAAAGTCTTGGGTCCTGCGTCGGTTGCGGTCTCATCTTTAATGACGTCAGGTAGCCGGGGGTATAAAGCGTGCAGCTGATGCCATTACATCAGTTTTTCTTGCCCCAGATATATATATATATATATATATATATATATATACACACACACACACACAAGGTTGCACCTCCAACAAAAAAGCAAATACACCAAAAAGCTTCGAAAGAAGTCAGAGGGCTGGAGGGAGGGTAACCAGAACTACAACAGTGAATACACTCTAACATCTACATTTATGGTAAGTGTACACAAATGTACTATGTTCTTCGTGTTTCACTGTTGCAGTCATCACATTTTGGTAGATTCCCAAAGCTAAGGATGGGAGGAGGCATTTAGACAGCATTAGAACCAGCTATAAGGCCCTGCAAGACTGCAGTAGCAAAGCCAGCTCTGGATTTAGAAAAAATTGGTAAATGGTAATGCTTTGTGAAAGTATGTACAGAACTCCAGGTAGCAGTTTCCAGGATGTCCCTTGGTAGGTACATCTCTGAGAAAGGCTGCAGAGGTAGATGCAACCCTTGTTGAATGGGGTCTAATCCCTTGTGGGATAGTTTTTCCATGGTGCTTATAGCAGAAATGAATGCAATGGCCTATCCATTTAGAAATGGTTTGCTTTGAAATGAGCCTTCCCCTCTGCCCCTGCAGCAAATGCCACCAGCAGTTCTTCAGATTTCCTTTGAGGTTTAGTCCTGTCCAAGTAAAATCTAAGTTGTCTGTGCATACCTGAGGAGTGCAGTATCCCTTCCCCTTTGTTCTGTGGATTAGAAAGGAAGGTTGGCAAGTGAATGGACTGATTAAGAGCCACACTGGATACCACCTTGGGCATGAAGGAGGGATTAGTCCTGAGGGACACCCTGTCTGCATGAAATATGATGAAAGGCTCCACTGCCATAAGGGCCTGTAGTTCAGATACCCTTTTTGCTGAAGTAATCGCTAAAAGGAAGGCTGTTTTCCAAGAAAAAATTTAACTCTACACTTGCAGCTGGCTCAAACGGAGGAAGAGTGAGTTTTTCCAATACAAAATTAAGGTCCCAGGCTGGAGTTGGGGCTCTCCTGGGTGGTCTTAAGTTTTTGGCCCCTCTGAGGAACAGCAGGAGAGTCTCATTCTGCACCCTCAGCTTCAAACCCTGATCCTGGTTAATTTCCTAATTTCTCCATTACCATACCATAATGGCCAAAGTTGCAGAAGTGGATGAGAGAAGAGGGGTGGTTCTGTGTTGTAATGAGATGAAACGGCTGAGGCGTGAATTTTCATGGAGGAAAAAGAAAGGCCCTTATGAAGCATCTCAGTTAAGTATTGAAGAATCTGAGGTAAATTGGGCGCTGCTGTGCCCATCCCTTGAGTTTGGTTCCAGGCACAGAATCTTTTCCATTTTTCAGCATAAGATTTTCTAGTACTAGGCCTCCTTGCCTCCAAAATGACATCCAACACTTGTTTGCTGAGGGATGGTAATGGAGAAATTAGGAAATTAACCAGGATCAGGGTTTGAAGCTGAGGGTGCAGAACGAGACTCTCCTGCTGTGAAAGCAGAGTTGGGGTCTGAAGCAGGTGCCATGGAGCCAGCAGTGACAAAATGCACAAGAGGGGGTACCAGTGCTAGCGTGGCCAGTCTGGTGCAAACAGTATCGTCCTTGGTTTGTCCTGTTTCATCTTTAGTAGTACTTCGGAGTGGACAGGAGAGGCAGAGGAGGAAAGGCATAAACTGATAGATCCTGAAGGACAGAGCATCCACTTTCCAAGCTTATTTGTGGGGAGTCCTTGTGCAGAATTTGTCCAATTGATAGTTCTGGGGGGGGGGGGGGGGACAGGTCTATATCTGGGCTCCCCCATTTGTTTATCAACATGGTGAAAATCTTTGGTTCCAGTTTCCACTCGTGTGGGTCCATGAGATTTCTGCTGAGTTCGCCTGCCAGTGTATTTTGTTTTCCAGGTAGGAATTGAGCCTGTACATGCACTTGGGTAGCTCAAGGCTGTATTCCACAGAGCCATGCCTAGTCCGCATAGTGGGTAAGAATGGGTACCCCCCTTCTTGTTTGTGTACCACATAACAGTGGTGTTTGTCCATCCTTACCATTAATTGTCCTGCAAGAATGTGGTCCTTGAAGGCTGTCAGAGCATTCTGTACAACTAACATTTCTTTTTGATTGATATGTAGGTGCATTTGACATGGGTTCCATTTGCCCTGAATGCACTTCCCTGCCAGGTGAGCCCCCCTCCCCATGAAGATTCTGATGCATCTGTTGTTAGGGTTTGGACAGGACCAGCAGGGGGTAGAGTGAATGGTAGTCTCTTGTTTTGGTGGCAAGTCTCTGCCCACCAAAGGAACTCTAACTGTAGGCAAGGTATGATAGGAATCATTGCTTCTAGATCCTGAGAATGTTGACACCATAGGCTTTTTGGATACCACTGTTCTTCATATGCAGTCTTGCATATGGAATTAGTAGAATGCACAAGGCCATGAACCCCAAGGCTTGCAGTATTTGCCTTGCAGATATCAGGGTTTTGTGGCCATTAGTTTGAAGTAAGTTGTCAAATGAATTTGTCTCTCTGGTGTGAGGAAAGCCATCTGGGAAGTTGTGTTCAAGCTTGCTCCCAGGAATATAATTTGTTGACAGGGTACCAGATGTAATTTCTTTTCAATTATGGTGTACCCCAGACAAGTTAGCACCTTTTGTACAAATGTCGTATGACTCAAAAGTATGTCCTGACTTTCTGCCTGAATTACACAATTGTCCAGGTATGGGTATATTTGAATATTTCTTTGCCTGCAAAATGCAATGACTGGAGTTAGGCACTTTGTGAATACTCTGGGCACAGTAGATAAGCCAAAGGGCAGTGCAGAGAACAGACAGTGCACGTAGCCTGCTTTAAAGTGTAGGTATCTTCTGCAAGATTCCCTGATTGGGATGTGCAGGTAGGCTTCTTTTAAATCCAGTTTTGCCAACCAGGCATCTCTGCCTAGCATGGGAAGTAACTGGTGAAGAGTTAACATCTTGAATTTTGGAATCACAAAAAAGGTGTTTAATATAGAAAGGTCCAGGATAGGATGCCATGAGTTGTCTTTACTGCGTACCAGGAAAAGTCTTGAGTAGAAAAATTGTCCCTTTTCCTCTTCTGGTACAGTTTGAATAGCCTTTATGCTTAAGAGAGAGAGTACATACTTTTGAGCCTCTGCCCACTGATTTGGGGGGTAGATCTGGCCAACCGTTTGGGGTTGGTAATGTGTGGAAGTGAAATACGTATCCTTGGGGAAACTATATTTAAAACCCATTTGTCCTGGATAATGAGTTCCCAGTTTTTTGCCTGCAGAGCAATCTTTCCCCCTAAAGGAACAGTCAGTTGAGAAGTGCTTGGAAGTTTTAAAGTTAAGTCATTAAGACAGTTTACCTTAGGGTGGAATCTTACTACTCCCCGATTTGGAAGTGGGAGCCCCCCACTGTTTAGTCCTGTGCGTACCCTGGGACTGAAGCCTGGGTGTTCTGCTGGTTTTGGATTTGGACTGAGAAGGCCTGGAAGAGGCAGGAAAAGACCAATTCTTAGAGGGCCAATGCCTAATAAATCTTGGAGGTTGTAGTTGTAGGAAATCTTTAACAGTTTGCATAGATTTAGCTTTTTCCTCCATCTTTTTAAGAACATCTGCTTTGTCGCCAAACAGGCGGTCCTGATTTAAGGGAGCATCCAGCAATTTAGCTTTAACATGATCTGGCAAAGATTGCTCCTTAAGCCAAGCATGCCTTCTAAGTACAGACCCAGTGATAGCAGCCCTGCAAGATGCCTCTAGTGAATCAAAACCACATTGCAAAGTATACTTTCTAACCTGTTCAGCAGAATGCATTAAATCCTGTAAATCCTTATTTTCAGCACAGTCAGGAATCAACATAATTTTCTGTTTAAGCAATCCAATGATATGCTGCTGATACTTCAACATATGAAACTGGCAGTTTAAGGCCCTAATGGCCAAAGTTGCAGAAGTGTATACTTTCTTATCCCATCTATCCAGCACCCAGGAGTCTCTAATAAAGGGGGTAGGATTTTTGGCAGTAGTAGTCTTGATGCCCTTGGGTCCCTGTGAAATGGTCTCAGAATCCGCAGTAGGATTTTTAAAAAGGAACTTGTGAGAGTTGGGAACCCTGTAATATCCATCAAGTTTTCTGGGAGCAGGAGGTAAAGAGTCAGAGGCCAAGCTAGATTCAGAAAAGGTATCATCAACAATGTTTAGTACAGGAGGGATAGCTAAAGGCCTGTGCTGGGGCAGGAGTAAGAAACCCCTAAGCCTCTTTTTAGAATCAGAGTAATCCTGGCTTTCCCAGCAAAAGTGCTCCCTAACAGTATGCAGAGTTTCACCAAAAGAGAAATCGTCTGGAAGGGAAGCAGAGGGAATAAAGTCCTCTGCATCAGAATCCTCAGACAGAGGAGGGTAAATCCTGGTCATCAGAGGAAATAGAAATGTCAGAATTATAATAAGCAAATTCAGTCCTAGGTCTCTTAGAGGGGGAAAGTTGGCTTCCCCTGATTAAAGTAATAAGGTCTTTAGCCATTATCTGTTTTTTAGGCATAGAAGCCTGACCATGTGGTCTGGGCGCCTGTTTTCTAGGCATAGTTTGAGTTTTAGGCCTTGAAGAAGAAAATGGTGTCCGTTTAATATGCAAGACAGTAGGCCTGAACACACCCTCAGAAGCCGGTGCCTGCACAGCGGCTCTGGACCCATCCAAGGTAGAGACATCCGTAGGTTCCACAGCTGAAGCATCTCGCGGCATACCAGACTCTGAATGGGTCTCAATAGAGGCCTGCGAATGTGAAGTAGCAGGTATCAGGGCACCTTACTGAGTACTGGGGAACTGGCGACTGGCTTAGGAGAAGCGTCTTCGGCAGCTTTGGACCTAGGCAGCCTGTCTCTGTCTTTATCTTTGCATTTTTCAGAATGTCGGTAGTTGGATGGCTTACCGAAGATATATCTGGATAATTGAACCAAGTACCAAAATATTTAGAAGCATAAATATACCGACAACGAATAGTTCGTGGCTTAAATAAGGCACAAAACCGGCAGTGAGGTACGTCGTGGTCAGGGCCTAGGCAAGGAATACAGTACGAATGAAAATCTTTGTGAGGTATTTGCTTTCCACAAGAAATACAATTATTGACTTTTACTGACATCGGTTTAGAGCAAGAAAGTTTCCCCAACTGGGCACTTAGCTTTAGTTGAACACTTTGGTTCTGAAACTCAAAAACAAAAATTTCAGGAGTCGGCCGACCGGCACTTGCAAACTACTTCTGCTTCGGTCACCACACCGCAAGAAAGATTGATGTAATGGCGTCGGCTGCATGCTTTATACCCCTGACTACCTGAAGTCATGGAAGATGAGACAGCAACCGACGCAGGATGCAAGACTTTGATAATAAAGCCATCTGAGGGCTACTGCAAGCAGATAACCCAAACGTGATGACTGCAGCAGTGAAACACGAAGAACATCTGTACTATGTTCTTCATGTTTCACTGTTGCAGTCATCACATTTGGGTTGATTCCCAAAGCTGAGTAAAAGGGTGGAGGCAATCAAGAAGACTGAGGGCTGGCTAGGATGCCCTGCAAGACTGCAGTGGCAAAGCCTGTCCTGGAATTGGAGAAGATAGGCAGGTGGTAATGCTTGAAGGTATGAACAGACTTCTATGTTGCAGCCTCCAGGATTGTCCCTGGTCGGGCCTCCTCTGAGGAAAGCTGTAGAGGTGGAGGTTGCTCTGGTAGAGTGAGTTCTGACTCCCTTAGGGGGAGGCTCCTCATGTTGCTTGTAGCAGAAATGGATGCAGTGTGCTATCCATTTGGAAATGGTTTGTTTGGATATGGCTTTACCTTCTGCTCCTGCAGCAAAGCTGGCTAACAACTGCTCAGTCTTTCTGAATGATTTAGTCCTGTCTAGGTAGAAAATGAGCTGTCTGTGCAGATCGAGAGTGCAATACTCTTTCCCCCTTGTTTTGTGCGTTATGGAAAAAGGTGGGCAAATTAATGGATTGGTTGAGAGCCATGCTGGACACCACTTTTGGCATGAAAGATGGGTTAGTCCTGAGGGAGACCCTGTCAGCATGGAAAATGATGAAGGGCTCTACAGCCATTAGTGTTTGTAGCTCAGATACTCTGCTTTCTGAAGTGATGGACAGAAGCAAGGCTGTTTTCCATGACAGAAACTTTAATTCTGCTGAAGCTGCTAGTTCGAAGGGGGGCAGGGTGAGTTTCTCAACACAAAGTTTAGGTCCCAAGCTGGGGTAGGTGCTCTTCCGGGTGGCCTCAAGTTGCTAGCCCCTCTGAGGAACTGTTTGATGACAGGGTGTGAGAAAAGAGGTTGCTCAGTGCTGAAATGAACAGAAATAGCAGAGGCATGAATTTTAATAGCGGAAAAGGATAGACCACTGTGTAGTAAGTCATCTGGGTAATCCAGGATGAGAGGTAGTGAGGGCTGTGCCGTATCGGCTCCCTTAGCCTGGATCCAGGTGCAGAACATTTTCCATTTGTCAGCATACGACTTTCTAGTGCTAGGGTGTCTGGCCTCATGTATAACATCTAGAACCAGTTTACTGAGATTGGCAGCTTGTACAGTGGTCAGGGAATAAGCAAGGCTGCAAATTGAGCGTCTGCAATTGGGGATGAATTAATTCTCCTTCCCTCTGGGTCAGGAGTGTTGGGATCTAAGGGAGATGCCATTGTGGCAGAGGGGACAGGCTGCACAGTAGTGGGTACCAGTGCTGTTGTGGCCAGTCTGGGACAGTAAGGATTGCGCTTGGTTTTTCCTCCTTTATTTTGAGCAGTACCCTGGTAATAAGAGGTAGTGGGGGAAATGCATAGACCAAGAGGTTGACCCACTGGAAAGATAAGAGCATCCACTTTCCAGGCCCTGCAGTGAGACTCCCTGGTGCAGAACTTGCTGAGCTGATGGCTGCAGTGGGAAGCAAAGAGGTCTACCTTTGGGGTGCCTCATTTCTGAATTATAAGGGTGAAGGTTCTTCGGTTTAGCTGCCACTCGTGGGGGTCCAGAAGATTTCTGCTTAAGTTGTCTGCCAGAGAGTTTAGAGAGCCTGGCAGGAACTGTGCTAACAGAAGTAGTTGCATGGCTGAGGCTGTGTGCCAAATGGTCACAGCAAACCTGCATAGCAGGTAGGAGTGAGTCACACTCCCTGCTTGTTGATGTACATCACTGTGGTGGTGTCTGCTTTGATCAGTAGAGCCCCTGGGGAGAGAAGGGGTCTGACAGCTGTCAATGCGTGCTGGACAGCTAACATCTCTTTTTGATGTGCAGATGTATTTGATGTGGCCTCCACTGGCCCTGTATGCACCTCTGCTGTTCAGGTGTGCACCCCAGGCATAGTCTGATGCGTCTGTGGTGAGGGTCTGGGTGGCGTGGGGTGGTGAGAAGGGTAGTCCCTTGTTGTGGTAGCATGCTGCTGCCCACCAAAGGAAATCTTTCCTTAGACAAGGTATCACTGGTATAAGTTTCCAAGTCTTGAGAGTGTTGACACCAACGGCTTTTTAGGTACCACTAAAGTTTCCTCATATGCAGTCTGGCATATGGAATGAGTAAAATGCAAGATGCCATGAACCCCGAAGCTTGCAGGATTTTCCTGGAAGATGACTGGGGTCTGGGTGGCTAGTTGAGAGAAACAGGCTGTCAGGTAAGTTTGCTTTTCTGGTGTAATGAATGCAGTCTGAGATGCTGTGTCCAGGCTTGCTCCCAAGAATATAATTTTTTGGGTGGGTACTATTTTGGATATCTTTTCGTTGATAGTGTACCCTAGGAAGGTCAGTAGGTCCTTTACAAAGGCCAGGTGCTTGAGCAGCTTTTCCTGACTGTCTACCTGAATTAGGCAGTCTAAGTATGGGTAAATTTGAATATTTCTTTGCCTGCAAAAATCAATGGCAGGAGCTAAGCATTCTCTGAAAACTCTGAGAGCAGTAGAGAAGCCAAAGGGAAGCAGAGAGAAAGAATAGTTGTGTAAAATCTTACCATAACCATAGATGTCCTTCTCTTCCATGTTGCAGTATTCTTGGTGTGGGATTTCCTGCCTTCAGGTGACTTGTACGTCGGCTCCTATACAACAGCTTAAGCTTGGCTGTTGCAGCTGTGTGGGACGTCACACGTAGGGCTATAAACCAAGGACCTTAAATGTGACGTCTGCACGCACAATCCTCAGAACTTGAAGCTAAGCAGGCAAAGCAGATGGCCTAACAGGATGGGCTGCCAAAGGTGACATGTATAAGGCCTTGGGGCTCTTCTGTAATGGAGAGAGGCATAAGGGAGCAGTTAAGACTGGTAGAGTCTGTGAGGGGGAATGGTGGGTGGGAAGGAATAATGCAACATGGAAGAGAAGGACATCTATGATTATGTAAGATTTTACATAGCTATTCTATGTCCTATTCCTATGTTGCAGTATTCTTGGTGTGGGAGAGTACCACAGCTTAGTTTGATGAAAGGGTGGCAGATGCAAAAGATGATTGCATTCCACAAAGCCTTATAGGATTGCCCTAGCAAATCCTGTGCGTGCGTTGGAGATTTGGTCCAATTTGTAATGTTTGGTGAAACTGTAGATAGTGGACCATATAGCTGCTTCCATAATGGAAGCTGTGTCCATTCCTTTTTGGAGGGCCTTGGAAGTGTCCACTGCTCTTGCGCAGTGTGCCTTAACTCCAACTGGAGGAGTTTTTCCATGGTGTGAGTAGCAGAAACAGATTGCCTTTCTAATCCAGGATGCAATGGTCTGTTTGATGACTGCCTTGCCCAATGCCCTGGGGTGGAAAGAGTTATTTGGATTTCCTAATGTCTTTAGTCTTGTCCACGTAAAATCTCAGTTGCCTGTGAAAATCTAGGGAGTGGAGTATCTTCTCTCCTTGGTTAGTGGTGGTGGTGGGGGGGGATTTGGGTAGGTGAATGGATTGATTTAGAGAAGTCATTGACTACCTTGGGCATGAAAAAGGGGTTAGTTCTCAGTGTGACCTTGTCCCTGTGAAAAGTGGTGTAAGGTGAGCATGCCATGTAAGGCTTGTAGCTCAGAAACCCTTCTGGTCGAGGTAACAGCCACTAACTGTACTGTTTTCCATGTACAAAACTGTAGAGAGGCTGTTTTAGCTGGTTCGAAGGGGAGCTGGGCGAGTTTTTCCAGGATGAAGTTCAGGTCCCATGGAGGAGAGAGAGGCTTCTTGGGTGGTCTGATGTGCAAGACCCCTTTAAGAAAGTTTCACATGCAGCCTGGCTAACAAGGGAGGATCTAGAGTTAAGCAGGCTGATAACGCGGAGAGGTGCACTTTCACTAATGAATAGGAAAGTCCACCCTTTATAAGTTGACACATATATGAGATGACTGGGGGGTGTCAGCCTAGTAAGGGTCCCTTTCCTGTCCCAGACACCGCTGAGTAAATCTTTCCCATTTAGCAAGGTATGACTTTCTAGTGGTGGGGTTCCTGGCCTCCCTCAGGACTGATAGCACGCCCCCTGAATAGTGGTGTCTGAATGGGGTAGTAATTTATTACCCACAGAGTCAGGGATATCATTTGCAAGTGTGGGTATAGGAGAGTTCCTTTGTCTTGTGTCAGAAGATCCAACTTGTGGGGTAACGCAGTGATTGCCCTTGGCTAAATTGTGTAGAAGGGGGAACTAGTGCTGCTTTGGCCAGTAGGGAGTCACTAGCACGATTTTTGGTTTGTCCTTCCTGACTTTCAGGACGACTTTCTGATTCAGAGGGAAGTAAGGCATCTACTCTCCAGGGTTGGGGTTAAGTTTTTGTGCAGAAGGTCTGCAGCTGCCTGTTCTGGGGGGAGGCAAACAGGTCTATTTGTGGAGAGCCCCACCGGTGGACTATGTCGAAGACCACCGTTCTGTCCAGCATCCATTCGTGTTGTGGAGAGGATGTTCTCTTCAGGCCTGCGTGTTTGCTCTGCGAAGGGATGTAGCTGGTCTGTAGGGATAGGTTGTGCTGGGATGCTATGTCTCATATTAGGAGGGCTACCCTGCACAACTGGTATGCCTTGGTACCTCCTTGTTTCTTGATGTACCACATTAGAGTGGTATTGTCCATCACCATCAGAAGAGCACCTGGTAGCAGGAGTATGAAGGTCTGTAGAGCTAAAAGAACTGCTGTCATCTCCTTTACAATGATGTGTTTGGTTTTCATGGGAGGTTGTCACTGGGCTTGGACTCTAAGAGTGCAAGGTGGTTCCCCAACCTGAGTGTGAGGCATCTGTATGCAATATTTGTGTGGGTTGAGGGGGCTGCAGTGGAAGCCCGGGTTTAGTTGTACTTGTTGGATCCACCAAATGATTTCCTTCTTTAAACAGGGAAAAAGGGGGATAACTTGTTCCAAGTGACTCTGGTGTTGTGACCAGATATTTTTGAGGTACCATTGCAGTTTTCGCATATGGATTTTGGCCAATGGTAGCATTGGGATAGTTGCTGTCTGGGAGAGCAAGACTTCCTGGAAGTGGGAAGTTAGAGATAGAACCTTGTCCTGTGGAAGAAAGGCTTTCATTCGTTTTGTATTCATTCTGCAACCTAGGAATATCTTGTCCTTGTCTGGGTTTAGGGAGGACTTCTTGAGGTTTGGGGTAAACCCTAGACTTTGTAGAAGGGACATAGTGAAGTGTAGATGTCTTAAGAGGGAATCTTTGGACTGTGCTAGGATAAGGATGTTGTCCAGATATGGGTAAATCTGGATTCCTTGGATCCTGCAGAAGTCAATGGCTGGAGCTAGATACTTTGTAAACACTCTTCGGGCAGTAGACAAACCAAAGGGCAAGGCCGTAAATTGGAAGTGCGAGGATGGGCCAGAGAAAAACAGGAAAAGTCTGTGTGAGGCCCTAATGGGAATGTGCAGGAAAAGCATCTTTCAGGTCCAAGGTGACCATGAAAGCATTTGAGGGTATGAGGGGTAAGAGAGTGGGAAGTGACAGCATAAAGGTTTAGGAAGGAGAGATCCAAAATGGGTCTCCAGGGACAGTCCTTTCAAGGGACCAAGAACAGCCAGGAGTACAATCCCTTTCCTTCTTGTCCTGTGGGAACAGGCTCTATTGTGCCTTGGTTGTTGCAGGTCTGACAGAACTTGTGGAAGGAGATGGCATTGTTTTTTTGGGGGGAAATGGAATGCCTTTCCAGGGGGGAATTAGTTTCCAGGATAGAAAGTACCCTTTTTGAATAATGGTTAATACCCATTGGTCTGTGGTGATTTTTTTGCCAGAAGGGGAGACAGTGGTTAAGGCAAGCTGAGAGGGGCAGATGGGCAAGACAGTCACGCATTATTAGGACTGCCCCTGTCCTGAAAGGGTTGTCTAGGCTGAGGAGGTGGGCCCATTGGGCCTGGATGAGGAAAGTACAGTTGTGTACCTACCACAAATGTAGATGTTCGAGTGTATTCACTGTTGCAGTCATTACACTTGGGTTATCCTGCTGGCAGGCTACCTGGAATCGGCCTAAATTCCAAAGCCCTGGTCCGGCGTCTGTTCCATTTAGGCCCAGCCACCCAACCTCAGCTTTGGTATTCAACCCAAGTATACTGACTGCAACAGTGAAACACGATGAACATAGTACAGTTGTGCCTCTTCCCTGATGCCAGTGCGCCAGGAGTATAAAAGATGCAGCCAACGCCATTTTCTTCAGTTTTTCTTGCCCCAGATGTCAGGTGCCCCCAAAAGGGTAGGCTAAAAAATTGTGATCATAAAAAAGCATGCACATAACCTTCATCTACAAGCAAATACACCACATAGGTTGTATAGAATAGAGAAGTACAGATAAGTCCCAGCAATGAAAGGGGGATGGTGGGAGGGTAACCTGGACTGCAACAGTGAATACACTCGAACATCTACATTTATGGTAGGTACACAACTGTACTATGTTCATCGTGTTTCAATGTTGCAGTCATTACACTTGGGTTGAATCCCAAAGCTGAGGTTGGGTGGCTGGGCCTAAATAGAATTAGGAGTGGCTATGAGACCCTGAAAAACTGCAGTGGCAGAGCCTGCTCTGGATTTAGAGTAAAGAGGTAAGTGGTAGTGCTTTGTAAAAGTGTGCACTGAAGTCCAGGTTGCAGCCTCCAAAATGTCCTTGGTTGGTACTCCTCTGAGGAAGGCTGCTGAAGTGGCTGCTGCTCTGGTAGAATGTGGCCTAATGCCCTTAGGCACTGATTTGCCATGTTGTGAATAGCAGAAACGAATGCAGTGGCCTATCCATTTTGAAATAGTCTGCTTTGAAATAGCTTTTCCTTGCGATCCTGCAGCATATGTCACTAAGAGTTGCTCAGTCTTTCTGAAAGCTTTAGTTTTGTCCAAGTAAAAGCGTAGCTGTCTGTGTATGTCCAAAGAATGCAGAAGTTTCTCTCCCTTATTCTGTGGGTATGGGTAAAAGGTAGGCAAATGTATGGTTTGGTTAAGAGCCACACTGGACACTACCTTAGGCATAAATGTTGGGTTTGTCCTTAGAGAAACCCTGTCCGGATGGAAAATAATAAAAGGTTCCACAGCCATTAGTGCCTGTAACTCTGAGAGCCGTTTTCCATAAGTATTTTATCTCAGCTGTATTGGCTGGCTCAAAAGGAGGCAGTGTGAGTTTTTCCAAGACAAAATTGAGGTCCCATGCAGGTATTAGAGCTCTCCTTGGAGGTCTTATGTTTTTGGCCCCTCTGAGATACTGCCTTAGCAGTGGATGAGAAAAAAATAGGTGGGTCCGTATTATAATGAGCTGAAATGGCAGAGGCATGGATCTTAATTGATGAGACGGATAGGCCTTTGTCCAGCATCTCAGTTAGGTATTGTAAAATCTGAGGAATATTTGGTACAAGCGTGTCAATGCCTTGTGCCTGGTTCCATGCACAAAATCTCTTCCATTTTTCTGCATAAGATTATCTGGTGCTGGGCCTCCTGGCCTCCAAAATAACATCCATAACTGCTTTAGAGAGAGGTGTGTTCTGAATGGTCACATTATCTGCCATGCAGCCAGATTTAGGGTTCTGAGTTGGCTGTGCAGGATCGGATTGTTTTGTTGGGTCAGCAAATGAGGAATTTGAGGTAATGTCCAGGCTGGGCCTTGAGAGAAGCTCTTTAGGATTGGGTAAGAGTGCTGGCATGGCCAGTCTGGGGCAATTAGGATAATGTTTGGCTTCTCTTGTCTGACCTTTAGGAGTACCTTGGGCAAGAGAGGCAGAGGAGGGAAGGCATATACTGTAAGGGCTTTCCAGCTGAATGAAAGGGCGTCCACTTTCCATGCTTGTCTGTGGTAAGTCCGAGTGCAGAATCTCTGTAGCTGGCAGTTGTGAGGGGAGGCAAATAGAACTATGTCTAGGTATCCCCATTTCCCTGTTATGCTGAAGATTTGTGGATCTAGTTTCCACTCGTGAGGATCCATGAGGTTTCTGCTTAGTTCGTCTGCCAAAGTATTTGTCTTTCCTGGCAGGAATTGTGCTTGCAGGTGTACTTGATAAGTCAATGCTGTGTTCTACAAAGTCATGGGTAGGAATGTGTGCCTCCTTGCTTATGTACCACATGACTGTAGTATTGTCCGTCTTTATCAGCAGTTGTCCTGGATGAAGTAGATCTTTGAAGGCTGTCAGGGCATTCTGTACAGCTAGCATCTTTTTGACTATGAAGATGCATTTGTCTTGTGGGCCATGTGCCCTGAATACATTTTCCTGCCATGTGTGCCCCCCCAGGCATAATCTGATGCATCTGTTGGTTAGTGTCTGCCTGGCTGTGGGTAAAGTGAATGACTGTCCCTTGTTGTGGTGACAGGCCTGTGCCCACCATCGAAACTCCTGTTGTAGGCAGGAAATGAGATTAATTAATGTTTCCAGGCTGTGGCAATGCTGAGTCCAAACACTTTTTAGATACCATTGTAGTTTCCTCATATGCAGTCTTGCATATGGAATTAGTTGAATGCAGGATGTCACGTAGCTCAGAGCCTGCAGAATTTTTCTTGCAGATAACTGGGTCTTTGTTGCCATGCTTTCGAAGTAAGAAGTCAGTTGTCTTTGTCTGGCGTGAGATAAGCCATCTGGGCAGTTGTATTTAAGCTTGCACCCAGGAATATTATCTCTTGAGAGGGTACTAGTTTTGATTTCTTTTCGTTTACTGTGTACCCTAGGCAAATTAGTAATCTTTTTACAAACGCCAGATGCTTTAGTAGAATGTCTTTGGTCTCTGCTTGACTAAAGGCAGTAGTCAAAGTAGGGATATATTTGAATTCCTCTTTGTCTGCAAAATGCAATTACTGGTGCCAGGCATTTTGTGAAGACCCTGGGCGCAGTAGATAAGCCAAAGGGCAGTGCAGAGAATTGGTAGTGCATTGAGCCAGCTAGGTATCTTCTGCAAGATTGTCTGATTGGGACATGCAGGTATGCCTCTTTGAGGTCCAAAGTTACAAGCCAAGCCTTTTTGCCCAGCATGGGCAGAAGCTGCTGCAGAGTCAACATTTTGAATTTTGGAACATCCAGAAAAGTATTTAGAATAGACTGGTCCAGAATTGGTCTCCAGGCTTTGTCCTTTCTTGGTACTAAGAAAAGTCTTGATAAAATCCTTGCCCCTGCTCTTGTTGTTGCACTGGCTGAATAGCCCTCATGTCCATGAGAGATGAAACTTGTTTTTGTGCCTCTGCCCATTGATTGTCTGGCAGGTCTGGCATACCTTTTGCCTTTGGAAGCGTGTGGAAGTTGTACCTGTAGCCCTGAGAAACTATATTTAAGACCCATTTGTCCTGGGTGATCATGTGCCAATTTTGGGAAAAAAGTGCTAGCTTTCCCCCTAAGGGTGCTGCCAAAAGATAAGTGCTTGACATTGGCAGAGGGAAGTCATTGGGACTGTTTCCTATAAGGCTGTGATTTGTCTACTCCGCTTTTGGAGGTAGAAGTATCCCATTGTTTGGGCCTGTATGAGCCCTGGGGTGTTTGTCTACCTCTAGGGCGTCTGTATCTGCCTCTGTGGCCTGACACTGGAGAGGACCAATTCTTAGAAGGCCAGTTCCTGCTAAATCTGGGTGGCTGTACCTGTAAGAAATCCTTTACTGTCTGCATAGATTTAGCTTTATCCTCCATTTTCTTCAACACCTCTTCTGCCATAACACCAAACAAAGTATCATGCTGTAATGGAGCATCCAATAATTTTGCTTTAACATGATTCTGTTCCTTTAACAAAGCATGCCTTCTAATGACAGAACCTGCAACTGTGGCCCTGCAAGAGGCCTCCAGTGAATCAAAACCCCATTACAAAGTATGCTTTCCCACTTGTTCAGCTGCATGCAATAAATCCTGCATTTCCTTGTTCTCAGAACATTCAGAATTTGTCAACATTTTCTGTTTTTGCAATGACATTAAGTATTGCTGATATTTAAGCATATTAAACTAACAATTTAAAGCCCTTACAGCCAAGGTAGCAGAAGTGTAAACTCCCCCCCCCCCCAATCTGTCCAGTGCCCTTGAATCCCTGTCTGAGGGGACAGGGTTTTTTTTTGCAGTAGAGGCCTTGACCCCTTTGGGACCCTGAGATATAGTTTCTGGGTCAGCAGTAGGGTTTTTATATAGAAATTTATGAGAATCTGGAACCCTGTAGTATCTGTCTGGCTTAACAGATGCAGGAGGTAAAGAGTCAGGAGACAGTCCGGACTCCAAAAATACATCACCTACAATGTCTAGAACAGGTGGAATACCATGAGGTCTGTGCTGAGGTAGTAGAACAAAGTCTCTGAGCCTTTTCTTAGATTCTGAGTAATCTTGGCCCTCCCAGTGGAAATGCTCCCGCATGGTATGCAGGGTTTTCCCAAAGGAATAATCCTCAGGAGGAGAAGTGGAAGGAATAGATTCTTCAGCATCAGAATCCTCATAGGCTTTAACCACCCAACAAGTAATAAATGAGTTTAGTATATTTGAAATAGACAGAACTACAAAAATTACTACAATATGCAAGTGATTTATGTAGAATTATTAATGATTCAAACTTTAGTACTATACCTAAGTTCATAAAATATATGCAAGAATTGATTTATGGAAATCATAATAAGCTAATTTCTATATCTAAATTATACAAAATTTTAATAGTGTATAAAACCAAAATAGGTCAAAATGTTGTGAACATTTTAACAAAGGGCTTGACAATAAATCTGTCATCTGAAGGTATGAATGACCTTTTGTTGTCAGTTAAGCTAACATCAAACTTCCAGATATGGAAAATCTTCACATGGAAATTTTTACATAGAGCCTTTTATACACCACATAAAACAGCCAAATATGACCCTGCCCAAAAGCCCACATGCTGGAGATGTACTGTAAATTGTGAGGCAGATTGGATACATATATTTTATGATTGCATTAAAAAATTCTGGGAAGATATTAATAGATTTCTTCAAGCCATTTATAATGATAAATTTGTTCTAACAAAATCTTTAATTTTTTTGAATATAGACGACTCAGTAACTATGAATAAAAGTGATCAATATCTTTTATGGTCTATTCTGGCTGTAGCCAGAAAATGTATAACAAGAAAATGGAAATCCACTGTCCCTCCAAGTTATGAAGACTTCATATCTCTATTAAAGGAATCTGCACAAAAAGAAATAAAAGTCAAAGAAGAAAGAATTTTTCCCAGACGTTGGACAGACAATCCCTGGAATAAAATCTTAATACTTATAGACACATTACAAAAGGATAGAATTTCTTCTACATGAAATTGAAATGTCATAAACTAAGATGGACTTATGTGAATATATACCAGTAAAGGTTATACTAGTTCTATGTGATTATTCCTCTTTATAACCTTATTGGTTATTCCTTTTCATTGGACCACCTGTAAATATTGTACATATTGTTATAGTTAACTATTTTCTTTTATTTTAAATTATAACTTAAATTTACTGTATCATAATTTGTCTACAAACAAAAAAAATAAAAATTATTTAGTAAAAAAAAGAATCCTCATAGGCAAGAATAGAACATCCCTGTTCTGAAGAGGAGTCAGAGGAAATGGAAACCTGATCAGAGGAATCATATTCAGTGTCTTGCCTAGGCCTCTTATCAGGAGGGGGATATTACAGTTGTGTACCTACCATAAATGTAGATAGAGTGTATTCACTATTGCAGTCATTACACTTGGGTGGTTATCCTGCTGGCAGGCTACCCGCAGTCAGCCTGAATTCCAAAGTCCTGATCCAGTGTCGGTTGCTGTCGCCTCTTCCCTGACGTCAGTGCACCAGGGGAATAAAAGATGCAGCAGACCCCAATTTTCTTCAGTTTTTCTTGCCCCAGATGTCAGGTGCCCCCAAAAGGGTAGGCTGTAAAAATTATGATCTTAAAAAAGCATGCACATAACCTTCATTTACAAGCAAATACACCACATAGGTTGTATAGAATAGATAGGTACAGATAAGTCCCAGCAAAGAAAAAAGGGAGATGGTGGGAGGGTACACGTGAAAGAAAACAAAAGCTGGATAAACGCCTGGTATACACCTCAAGCGAAAAAAAATGAAAAGACCAATGGTTAGACCACAGCTGAAGATAAAAATGGAATAATCCACGTCAGGAAATAAATCACTTGCAGCTTCACAGTAGTGCCCTTTATAAAACCAAAAGTTGTAACTGAGATATAGTAGTCAAGGGAGGAAACGGTTCACTTGCAGTTTCACACCACTTTATTAAACAAGAGTAAGCGCTTTTGCGATCTAAGTCAGCAGATCGCTTCTTCAGACTCATAAGGAAGCCGAACAAAGATGGATTTTACTACTTCAGGCAGATAGGTCTCCTGGATTGAACAATGCTGTTTCCTTGAAACCTTTTTTAAAATCCAGACCACTAAAACATTAAGTAATATGGATTATTACATAAAATGTGTCTGTTATACGTATTTCATTTCATCTTATGCAGAATATAAGGCAAATTAATGTACTGATGTATGCAATTTTAATTAGTCTATGTCATAGTTCTATATGTGTTTTCATTGGTTGAACCATATTTTAAATACCAATGTTTTAACTGTTTTTATGAGTCTGAAGAAGCGATCAGCTGACTTAGATCGCGAAAGCGCTTACTCTTGTTTAATAAAGTGGTGCCTTTGTAAAGGTGTGAAAGTGGAACCTGTAACCCTGAGAAACTATATTTAAGACCCATTTGTCCTGGGTGATCTTGTGCCAGTTTTGTGAAATAAGTGCTAGCTTTCCCCCTAAGGGAGCTGCCAAAAAAATAAGTGCTTGGCATTGGCAGAGGGAAGTCATTGGGACTGTTTTCAGTAAGGCTGTGATTTGTCTTCTCTGCTTTTGGAGGTAGACGCACCCCATTGTTTGGGCCTGTATGAGCCCTGGGGCTGTTGCCTGCCTCTAGGACGTCTGAATCTGCCTCTCTGTGGTCTGTCTGACACTAGAAAGGACCAATTCTTAGAGGGCCAGTTTCCTGCTAAATCTGGGTGGCTGTACCTGTAAGAAATCCTTTACTGTCTGCATAGATTTTGCCTTATACTTCATTTTCTTTAACACCTCCTCTGCCTTAACACCAAACAAAGTATCATGCTGTAATGGAGCATCCAATAATTTTGCTTTAACATGATCAAGCAGATTCTGTTCCTTTAACCAAGCAGGCCTTCTAACAAAAGAACCTGTAACAGCGGCCCTGCTCGAGGCCTCCAGCGAGTCATAGCCACATTGCAAAGTACGTTTTCCCACTTGTTCAGTTGCATGCAATAAATCCTGCAAATCTTTGTTCTCAGAACATTCAGAATCTGTCAACATGTTTTGTTTTAATAAAGACATTAAGTCATTACACTTGGGTTATCCTGCTGGCAGACAACCCGCAGTCGGCCCGAGTACCAAAGTCTTGGTCCGGCGTCGGTTGCTGTCTCCTCTTCCCTGACGTCAGTGAGCCAGGGGCATAAAAGTTGCAACCGCCATTTTCTTCAGTTTTTATTGCCCCAGATGTCAGGTGCAACCAGATAGGAAAGCTGAAAAGATAAAAATATGCCAAACAACCATGCATATATTACTATAAACATTTCCTTCATCTACAAGCAAATACACCACATAGGTTGTATAGAGTTGAGAAGTACAGAATAGTCCCAGCAAAGAGGGGGATGGTGGGTGGATAACCTGGACTGCAACAGTGAATACACTCGAACATCTACATTTATGGTAGGTACACAACTGTACTATGTTCGTGTTTCACTGTTGCTGTCATTACACCTGGGTAGAATCCCAAAGCTGAGGTTGGGTGGCTGGGTCTACATTGGATTTGGCGAGGCTAACAAGCCCTGCAGAACTGCAGTGGCAAAGCCTGCTCTGGATTTAGAGTTGAGAGGTAGGTGGTAGTGTTTGGTAAAAGTGTGCACTGAGCTCCAGGTTGCAACTTCTAATATGTCTCTGGTTGGTACTCCTTTGAGGAAAGCTGCTGAAGTGGCTGCTGCTCTGGTAGAATGAGGCCTAATGCTCTTGGGCACAGATTTGCCATGTTGTGCATAACAGAAGCGGATGCAGTGTCCTATCCATTTGTAGATTGTCTGCTTTGTAATAGGCTTTCCTTGTGATCCTGCAGCATATGCTACAAACAGTTGCTCAGTTTTTCTGAAAGCTTTTGTTTTGTCCAAGTAAAATCGTAGCAGCCTGTGTATATCCAAAGCGTGCAGAAGTCTTTCCCCTTTATTCTGGAGATTTGGGTAGAAAGTAGGTAAATGAATGGTTTGGTTTAAGGCCACATTGGAGACCACTTTTGGAATGAATGTTGGGTTTGTCCTAAGAGAAACCCTATCCTGATGAAAAATGAGGAAAGGTTCCACAGCCATCAATGCCTGTAACTCTGAGACTCTTCTTGCTGTAGTTACTGCTGGGAGCAGAGCAGTTTTCCATGACAATAATTTTAGATCAGCTGTGCTGGCTGGTTCAAATGGAGGCAGTGTTAGTTTTTCTAAAACAAAATTGAGGTCCCAAGTAGGTACTGGTGCTCTCCTAGGGGGTTCTTATATTCTTTGCCCCTCTGAGGTACTGTCATAGTAGAGGATGTGAAAAGATAGGAGGATCCATTTTGTAATGAGCTGAAACGGCAGAGGCATGAATTTTAATAGATGAAAAAGATAAACCTTTGTCCAACATCTCAGTCAGGTATTGCAAAATCTGAGGTATATTAGGGACCAGTGGGTCAAGCCCTTGTGCCTGGTTCCAAACACAGAATCTCTTCCATTTTTCTGCATAAGATTTCCTAGTGCTGGGCCTCCTGGCTTCCAAAATTACATCCATAACAGCTTTAGAGAGAGGTGCAGTCTGAGTGGCTACATTACCTGCCATGCTGCCAGATTTAAAGGTTCTGAGTTGACTGTGCAGAATCTGATTGTTTTGTTGTGTCAGAAGATGAGGGATTTGAGGTAGAGGCCAAGGTGGGCCTTGGGACAAAGCCTTTAGGATTGGGTACCAGTGCTGGCGTGGCCAGTCTGGTGCAATCAGGATAATTTTTGGCCTTTCTTGTCTGACCTTTAGAAGCACCTTGGTGAGAAGAGGCATTGGAGGAAAGGCATAGACTGTCAGGTTTTTCCAGCTGAACGACAGAGCATCCACTTTCCATGCTTGAGAGTGATAAGTCCTTGTGCAAAATTTCTGTATTTGGCAAATGTGAGGGGAGGCAAAAAGATCTATGCCTGGGCGTCCCCATTCCCTTGTTATCATGTTGAACACTTGTGGATTTAGCTTCCATTCATGAGGATCCATGAGATTTCTAATTAGTTCGTCTGCCAGTGTATTTTGTGTTCCTGGCAGGAATTGTGCTTGCAGATGTACCTGGTAGGTCAGTGCTGTGTTGCACAAAGTCATGGCTGGTCTGCAAAGGGGGTAGGAATGTGTGCCCCCTTGCTTGTTTATGTATCACATAACTGTGGTATTGTCCGTCTTTATTAATAGTTGTCCTGGATGTATTAGGTCCTTGAAGGCTGTCAGGGCATTCTATACAGCTAACATCTCTTTTTGACTGATGTGAAGATGCATTTGTTCCTTGGGCCACATGCCGTGAATACATTTTCCTGCCATATGTGCTCCCCAGGCATAATCCGATGCATTCGTTGTTATTGTCTGCCTGGCTGTAGGTAAGGTGAAAGGCTGTCCCTTGTTGTGGTGACAGGCCTGGGACCACCATTGAAACTCCTGTTGTAGGCAGGGAATCAAGGTTATGATGGTCTCTAGGCTGTGACAATGCCAAGTCCAAACACTTTTTAGATACCACTGTAGTTTCCTCATATGAAGTTTTGCATATGGAATTAGTAGAAAGTAGGATGCCATGAAACCCAGGGCCCGCAGAATTTTTCTGGGTCTTTGTTGCCATCATTTGAAAGTAATGAGTCAGTTGTTTTTGTCTGGCATGAGATAAGCCATCTGGGCAGTTGCATTTAAGCTTGCACCCAGGAATATTATTCTCTTGAGAGGGCACTAGTTTTGATTTATTTTCGTTTGCTGTGTACCCTAGGCAAATTAGCAATCTTTTTAAAAACGCCAGGTGCTTTAGAAGAATGTCCTTGCTCTCTGCTTGAATAAGGCAGCCGTCCAATTAGGGATATATTTGAATTCCTTTTTGTCTGCAAAAAGCAATTACTGGTGCCAGGCATTTTGTGAAGACCCTGGGTGCAGTAGATAAGCCAAAGGGCAATGCAGAGAATTGGTAATGTATTGAGCCTGCTATAAATCTGAGGTATCTTCTGCACGATTGTCTGATTGGGACGTGCAGGTATGCCTCCTTGAGATCCAAAGTAACTAGCCAAGCCTCCTTGCCCAGCATGGGCAGAAGTTGTTGTAGTGTTAACATTTTGAATTTTGGAACATCCAGGAAAGTAGTTAGGATTGACAGGTCCAGTATTGGTTTCCAGGCTTTGGCTTTTCTGGGTACTAAGAAAAGTCTTGAGTAAAATCCTTGTCCCTGTTCTTGTGGAACTTTTTGAATAGCTCCCATATCCATAAGAGCCGCAATCTGTTTTTGTGCCTCTTCCCACTGGTTTTGTGGCAGGTTTGGCATACCTTTTGGTTTCGGAAGTGTGTGGAAGTTGAAACTGTACCCCTGAGAAACTATATTCAGCACCCATTGGTCTTGGGTGATCATGTGCCAATTTTTTGAGAAAGTACTAGCTTTCCCCCTAGGGGTGCTGTCAACTGATAAGAGCTTGGCATTTGCAGAAGGAAGTCATTGTGACCGTTTCCTATAAGGTTGTGATTTGTCTTCTCCTTTGGGGGCTGAAGCACCCCATTATTTAGGTCTGTAGGAGCCTTGGGGCTGAGACTTGTCTCTTGGGCATCTGTATCTGCCTCTTTGTGGCCTGACACTGGAAAGGACCAATTTTTTGAAGGCCAGTTTCTGCTAAATCTAGGTGGCTGAACCTGTAAGAAATCTTTCACCGTTTGCATTGACTTTGCTTTATTCTCCATTTTCTTTAACACCTCTTCTGCCTTAACACCAAACAAAGTATAATGCTGTAATGGAGCATCCAATAATTTTACTTTAACATGGTCAGGTAAACTTTGCTCTTTCAACCAAGCATGTCTTCGAATAACTGAGCCTGTAACTGCGGCTCTACAAGAAGTCTCTAATGAATCAAAACCACACTGCAGTGTATGCTTTCCCACTTGTTCAACTGCATGCAATAAATCCTGCATTTCTTTACTGTCAGGACTTTCTATATTTGTAACCATTTTCTGCTTTAACAATGACATGAGATACTGTTGATATTTAAGCATGTGAAACTGACAGTTTAAAGCTCTTACAGCTAAAGTAGCAGAAGTGCAAACTTTTTACCCCCCACCCCCCCATCTGCCCAGAGCTCTGGAATCCCATCTAAGGAGACAGGATTTTTGTCGGTGGAAGATTTAAACCCCTTTAGGACCCTGAGAAATTGTTTCTGGGTCTGCAGCGGGGTTTTTGTAAAGAAATTTATGAGAGTCAGGGACCCTGTAGTACCTGTCTGGCTTTACTGGTGCAGGGGGTAAAGAATCTGGAGACAGACTGGATTCAGAAAAAGCATAATCTACAATATCAAGCACAATGGGGATAGCCAGGGGCCTGTGCTGAGGCAATAAAAGGAAATCTCTGAGCCTTTTCTTGGATTCTGAGTAATCCTGGCTCTCCCAATAGAAATGCTCCCTCATGGTGTGCAGGGTTTCCCCAAAAGAATAATCCTCAGGCGGTGAGGCTGAAGGAATGGACTCTTCAGCATCAGAGTCCTCATAGGGAGGGAGAGAACAGCTCTGATCAGAAGAAGAATCAGAGGAAATGGAAACCTGATCAGAGGAATCATAACCAGTGTCTTGCCTAGGCCTTTTGTCAGGAGGGGGATGGGAGTCCCTGATTAAAGTAATAAGGTCTTTGGCCATTTTAAGCATCTGTTTCTTTGGGATGGATGGCTGTTCTGGAGAATGCTGCACTTGTTTCCTTGTCTTTAATGGTGTTTTTGACTTTGCCTTTGCTGCTGTAGTAGCCTTAATTGTAAGCTGTGAAGGTCTGAAAACACCCTCAGAAGCCAGTGCCTGCTCAGCGGCTCCGGACCCATCTGAGGGTATAGTTTCCGTAGGTCCAATACTTTGAGTTTCCACAGGCCTCAGTGTCTCCACGTGGCTGTCGGTTACGGCCTGTGGCTCTGAGGTAGCGGGTGTCAAGGGCTGCAAAAGCATCTCACTAAGAACCGGCGACTGGCCTTGAAGAGGCTTCGTCGTTTGTATTGGACCTCGGATTCCTGTCTTTCTTTGTCTTTGCGTTTTTTATACATTCCGGTCGTCGGTTGTTCCAATGGCATTATATAATTAAATCTTCGTCCAAAATAATGTAAAGCAAAATCAAACAGACGTTTAATAGTGCGTTTATGGAATCTAGCACAAAACCGACAACTAGTAACGTCGTGGTCAGGGCCTAGGCAAGGAATACAGTAAGAGTGAAAGTCCTTATGAGGTATTTCCTACTCACAAGAAATACAATTAACTTTTACTGACATTGGTCTGGAGCAAGAAAAAGATTCCCCTTTATTGAAGACTTCGGTTCTGAAATTCAAATTTGAAAATCTCAGGAGTCTGCCGACCAGCACTTGCGAACTGCTTTTGCTTCGGGCACCACGCAGCAAGAAAGACTGAAGAAAATGGCATTGGTTGCAACTTTTATACTCCTGGCGCACGGACGTCAGAGAAGAGGCAACAGCAACCGACGCCAGACCAAGACTTTGGAACTCAGGCCGACTGCAGGTCGCCTGCCAGCAGGATAACCCAAGTGTAATGACTGCAACAGTGAAACACGAACATCAAGCTGAAGCTTCTGCAGCATCATAGCTGCCATCTTATGGAGTGTCTAGCCACTTGCAGTGCTAAGAAAGTACAGTTATGTACACTTACCATAAATGTAGATGTTGAGTGTATTCACTGTTGCAGTCATTACATTTGGGTAATCTGCTGGCAGGTTGCCCTCAGTCGGCCTGAATTCCAAAGTCTTGGGTCCTGCGTCAGTTGCTATCTTCTCTTCCATGACATCAGGGGTATAAAACATGCAGCAGACGCCATTCTCTACACACACACACACACACACACACACACACACACACACACACACCAATATAAACTTTACCTTCATCTACAAACAAATACACCACACAGGTTGTAGAAGATAGAGAAAGAAAGATAAAATGTAGAATGACAGGGGGATGGCGGGAGGGTAACCTGGACTACAACAGTGAATACACTAACATCTACATTAACGGTAAGTGTACACAACTGTACTATGTTCTTCGTGTTTCACTGTTGAGGTCATTACATTTGGGTAGAATCCCAAAGCTATGGTTCGGAGGCGGGAGCTAAACAGCATTAGGTTTAGCTACAAGGCCCTGCAGCACTGCAGTGGCAAAGCCTGCCCTGGACTTAAGAGTAGAGAGGCAAATGGTAATGCTTTGTAAAAGTGTGAACAGAACTCCAAATAGCAGCCTCTAGAATGTCTTTGGTTGGTACTCCTCTGAGAAAGGCTGCCGAAGTAGCTGCAGCTCTGGTGGAATGCGACCTAATGCCCTTGGGCACAGGTTTACCACTGTTTAAGTAGCAGAAACTGATGCAGTGGCTTATCCACTTTGAAACTGTCTGCTTTGAGATGGCCTGATCCTGCAGCATATGACACTAGTAATTGCTCAGTTTTTCTTAGAGCTTTTGTCCTGCTCAAGTAGAATCTTAGCTATCTGAGCACGTCCAAGGAATGCAGAATTCTCTCCCCTTTGCTCTGCGGATTTGGATAAAAAGTTGGCAGATGAATTGTTTGGTTAAGAGCCACACTGGAAACCACCTTAGGCATAAAAGTAGGATTTGTCCTCAGACACCCTGTCTGGGTAAAATATAATAAAAAGGCTCTACAGCCATGAGGGCCTGTAGCTCTGAAACCCTTCTTGCTGAAGTAATTGCTAGTAGCAGAGCTGTCTTCCATGAAAAGAACTTTATATCAGTGGTAGCGGCTGGTTCAAATAGAGGCAGGGTGAATTTTTCCAACACACAATTGAGGTCCCATGCAGGTAATGGTGTTCTTCTAGGAGGCCTTAGGTTTTTGGCTCCTCTTAGACACTGCTTTAGTAAAGGATGAGAAAAGATTGGTGTCTCTATTGTAATGAGCCGAAATGGCAGAGGCATGGATTTTTATGAGAAAGATAGGCCTTTGTCAAGCATCTCAGTTAAGTATTGTAATATCTGAGGAATATGTGGTTCTGTTATATCAGTTCCTTGTGCTTGATTCCAAGCACAGAATCTCTTCCATTTGTCAGCATAAGATTTTCGAGTACTAGGCCTTCTGGCTTCCACAAGGATATCCATCACAGCTTTACTGAGAGGTGTTGTTCGTATGATTACATGATTAGCCATGCTGCCTGGTTCAGAGTCTGTAGTTGACTGTGCATGATCCGATTGTTTTGCTGGGACAGTAGTTGTGGTCTTTAAGGCAAGGTCCAAGCTGGGTATTGAGACAAGTTCCTTAGGATTGGGTACCAGTATTGGCGGGGGCCAGTCCTGGGCAATTAATGTTATCTTTGGCTTCTCTAGTCTGACTTTTAGGAGGACCTTGGATAGAAGAGGTAGAGGAGGAAAAACGTAAACTGACCGTTTTTTCCAAATGAAGGATAGGGCACCATCTTTCCATGCTTGTCTGTGGTAAGTCCTTGTGCAGAATCTTTTCAATTGATAATTTTGAGGAGAGGCAAACATCTATGTCTGGGCTCCCCCATTTCTCTGTTATCATGCTGAATACTTGTGGATTTAGATTCCACTCGTGAGGATCCATAAGGTTTCTGCTTAAGTCATCTGCCAGAGTGTTCTGTTTTCCTGGCAGAATTGAGCTTGAAGATTTATTTGATAGGTCAAAGCTGTGTCCCACAGTGCCATGGCTAATCTGCAAAGGGAGTGTGTGTGTGTGTGTGTGTGTGTGTGTGTGTGTGTGTGCCCCCTTGCTTGTTTATATAACACATGACTGTGGTGTTGTCCGTATTAATCAGTAGTTATCCTGGATGAAGCAAGTCCTTGAAGGCTGTTAGGGCATTTTGAACAGCTAGCATCTCTTTCTGGTTGATATGTAGATGCATTTGATTTGGTGCCCATATGTCCTGAATGCATCTTCCTGCCATGTGCCCCCCCCCCCCCCCCCAGGCATAATCTGATGCATCTGTTAAGGTTTGGCTGGCAAAGGGTAGAGTGAAGGGCCGTCCCATGTTTTGGTGACAGGTCTTTGCCCACCATAGAAACTCCTGTTGCAGGCAGGGGATGAAAGGAATCATTGTTTCCAGACTGTGTGAATGTTAACTTCATAAACGTTTTAGGTACCATTGAAGTTTCCTCATATGCAGTCTTGCATATGGAATTAGTAGGATGCAGGATGCCATGAAGTCCACTGCCTGCAGAATTTGTCTTGCAGAAGACTTGGTTTTTGTTGCCATCAGTTTGAAGTAAGTAGTCAGTTGCCTTTGTTTGTCTGGCGTGAGGTAAGCCATTTGGGCAGTTGTATGCAAGCTTGCACCCAGGAAAGTTATCTTTTGAGAGGGTACCAGTTGTGATTTCTTTTCGTTTGTGTACCCTAGGCATGCTAGAAGGCTTTTCACAAATGCCAGGTGTTGTAGAAGAGTGTCCTTGTTCTCTGCTTGAATGAGACAGTCGTCCAAGTAAGGATATACTTGAATACTACTTTGTCTGCAAAATACAATTACTGGTACCAGGTACTTTGTAAAGACCCTGGGTGTAGTAGATAAACCAAAGGGCAGTGCGGAGAACTGGTAATCCGTTAAGCCAGCCATGAATATGAGGTATGTTCTGCATGACTGTCTTATTGGGACATGTAGGTATGCTTCTTTTAAGTCTAAAGTCACCAGCCAAGCATTTTTGCCCAGCATGGGCAGAAGCTGTTGCAAAGTGAGTATTTTAAATTTTGGAATGTCCAGGTATGTGTTCAAAATCGATAAATCCACTATTGGCCGCCAGGCCTTGTCCTTTCTGGGTACCAAGAACAGTCTCGAGTAAAAACCTTGCCCTTTTTCCTGTTCTGGTACTGTCTGAATGGCCCCCATATCCATGAGGGATGTAACCTGTTTTCTGAGCCTCTGCCCATTGTTTTTTTGGCAGGTCTGGCCAACCATTTGTCATTGGCAGTGTGTGGAAATGGAATCTGTATCCCTGTGATACAATGTTCAGTACCCACTTGTCCTGGGTCAACTACCAATTTTGAGCAAAAAGTGCTAATTTTCCCCCTATGGGTGCTGCCAAAAGATAAGTGCTTGGTGTAGGCAGAGGGAAGTCATTGGGATTGCTTTCTGTAGGTTTGCGCTTTATCTCCTCCAGATTTGGAGGTGGATGCGCCCCATTGCTTTGACCTGCACGAGTCTTGAGCCTGGTACCTGGAACCCTTAGGGCGTCTGGACTTGCCCCTTTGAGCTCTGTCTGACACAGGAAAGGACCAATTTTTTGTAGGCCAGTGTCTACTGAACCTAGGTGGCTGCACTTGTAAGAAATCTTTAACAGTTTGCATAGACTTAGCTTTGTCTTCCATTTTCTTTAAAACCTCTTTTGCCTTAATACCAAACAGAGAATCATGCTGTAAAGGTGCATCTAACAATTTAGCATTAACATGATCAGGCAAATTTTGTTCCTTTAACCAGGCATGTCTCCTAATCACAGATCCAGTAACTGCGGCCTTGCAGGAGGCCTCTAAAGAATCAAAACCACATTGTAAAGTATGCTTTCCAACTTGTTCAGCTGCATGCAATAATTCCTGCAATTCTGTATTTTCTGCACATTCTGAAATCATCATTTTCTGTTTCAGCAATCCCATAACATGTTGTTGGTACTTAAGCATATTAAACTAACAGTTTAAGGCCCTGAGTGCCAAGGTTGCAGATGTATAAACCTTTTTTCCCCATCTGTCCAGTGCCCTTGAATCTCTGTCGGAGGGGGTAGGGTTTTTTGCTGTTGAGGCCTTAACTCCCTTTGGGCCCTGTGAAATAGTTTCAGGATCAGCAGCAGGGTTTCTAAATAAAAATTTATGAGAGTCAGGGACCCTGTAATACTCGTCAGGCTTACTGGGAGACGGAGGTAAAGAGTCAGGGGTCAGGCTTGACTCCAAAAAAACATCATCCACAATGTCTAACACAGGGGGAGGAATGGCTAAAGGCTTGTGCTGAGGGAGGAGGAGGAAATCTGTGAGCCTCTTTTTTGATTCTGAGAAGTCTTGACTCTCCCAGTGAAAATGCTCCCGCAAAGTATGCAAGGTTTCTCCAAATGAATAATCCTCAGGAGGAAGTGAAGATGGAATAGACTCCTCAGCATCAGAATCCTCATAGGGAGGTAAAGATAATTCTTGATCAGAAGAGGAATCAGAAGAAATAGAAACCTGATCTGAAGATTTATAGTCTGTCTTGCCTAGGCCTCTTATCTGGAGGGGGATGGGTACCCCTGATCAAGGTAATAAGGTCTTCAGCCATTTTGATAATCTGTTTTTTAGGCATACAGGCCTGTGCACATGGCTCAGTTGTCTTTTTTTAGTTTTAGAAGGTGTCTTTGCCTTTGGTTTTGCAGCTTTCGGTTTGATAAAAAAATGTTGAGGTCTAAAAACACCCTCAGAAGACGGTGCCTGCTCGGCGGCTCCAAACCCATCCGAGGGAGATACATCCCTCGGTCCAATACCTTGAGTATCTTGCGGCATGCCAGACTCCACATGGGTGTCGGTAGAGGCCTGCGACTCGAAGGTAGCGGGTATCAGGGGCTGCGAAAGCGCCTCACTGAGTACTGGCGACTGGCTTAGGAGAAGCTTAGTCTGTTTTGGATCTCGACTGCCTTTCTCTGTCCTTTTCTTTGTGTTTATGTACTCCGGTAGTCGGAGTGCTATCAGACAACATCTCTGGGTAGTTAAATCTGTTTCCAAAATACTTGGATGCAAAAATATACAGACGCTTAACAATGCGTTGGTTAAATCTAGCACAAGACCGACAGCCAGGCACGTTGTGATCAGGGCCTAGGCAAGGAATACAGTACAAATGGAAATCCTTATGAGGTATTTGCTTCCCACAAGTAATACAATTATTAACTTTTTCTGACATCGGTAAAAAGCAAGAAAAAAGTTTCCCCAACGGGGTACTTAGCTTTATTGAAGACTTCGGTTCTGAAACTCAAACGCGAATATTTCAGTAGTCGGCCAACCGGCACTTGCGAAATGCTTCTACTTCAGGCACCGTGCGGCAAGAAAGAATGAAGAAAATGGCGTCTGCTGCATGTTTTATACCCCCGATGACATGACATCATGGAAGAGAAGACAGCAACCGACACAGGACCCAAGACTTTGGAATTCAGGCCAACTGAGGACAACCTGCCAGCAGATTACTCAAATGTAATGACTGCAACAGTGAAACACGAAGAACATCAATTTGGAGGCGATATCCATTTTAATGGGACTGTCAGGAATTGAAGCCAGCATAGAGGTGGCTTGGGATACTATGTCCAGGGCATACTTGGTCATGTGTGTTTGATAGTTAATGGCTCTCAAGGCCACAGTGGAGGAAGTGTACACCTTCTTGCCTATCCTATCCACGGATTTGCTATCTTTATCCGTGGGCAATAGAGAGGCAGAAGGTAACAACCTAGACCGTTTATCAGGGGCAGTGGCAAATACTGCTGGGTCTGCTAACGGTGGCTTTATGAGGAACTTTTGTTCCTCTGGCACCCTGTAGAAGTGGTCTGGGTGCTTAGGTGCAGGAGGATGAGAGTCAGATGTTCTAAAGGCTGCAGTAAAGGCATCCAAGTATGCAGGAAGAACAGGGGGTACAGCTGTAGGGGAGGGGGACTCCACTTGCAGCAGCTCGAAGCATCTTTTTGGGGTTTCTGTCATTTGGGAAGTATCCCATTTGAAATAGTCTTTCATTCTGGTGATGGTTTCACCAAAAGCAATGTCTTCAGATGGAGAATTCCCTTCCACAGAATCCTCATCAGGAGAATAAAATTCTTTGGGAAAAGCAATCTGGGATGCATAAGAGATGGATTCATCAGAGGAAGAGTAGGTAGATTCATGCTCTTCCTCAAGGAGGGGAGCCATGGGAATGGAAGAAGCAGAGGGAGGCCTAGGGCTTAGCAGAGCCAACATAGTTGTGGGTGAGGCAGAAGGCCTAAGGGCCATAAATGCCTGCATAAGAGAAGAGGTGAAGGCCTGCCTGTTTGGAGGACCTTCAGAAGCAGGCGTAATGTGTTTTGTTTTCTGCTTTTTTTTGGTTGGAGTGGACGTAGGGGCTGGTCTAGAGCTGGGTTTGGCAGCGGCTGTATCAGGTCTTGATTACGGTCGAAGGGACTGCCAAATCTGGGCCCCCCTCGACATCAACATGCGTCAGTGTCTGAGAAAGCTCTGTGGACATGCTGGTCATCTGCTCTGCAGCGGCCTCAGCGAGGGAGGTCGATGGAGTAGACAGACGTCGAGCGCTCAAGTCCTACATCGGCAGTTGGCGGGGCGTCCGGGTGCAAAGCAGCAGGCGATGAAGGCCTAGGCATCTTGGCCTTCTTACGCAGAGGTTCTTGGGTGACCTCCGAAGTGGGATCCATCCGGAGAGCCAGCCGTTTGAGGTACTGGTTTTCTAAGTAAAGGTTTAAAGCTGCCAAACGACTACATAAGGTCTTAGGCATAAAAGATTTACAAATAGGGCAAGCGTTATGGTAGTGTTCCTGACCTAAGCAGAAAACGCATGTCATGGGGGTGCTTATGGGGAATTTGGCGTCCGCATTGGCACTTTCCCTTTTTACCCATCAGCTAAAAGCTACAACAACCAAGCTTAAGCAATACAAAAAAACAGGTAAAAAAATTTAGAAATGCAAAAACCCAACGGGTTACTTATCTATAGCTGATCTGACGTCTGGAGAGCAATCGTACAATGCAAACTCATCTGCGGCTTAAAATTTCTGAGGACTGTGCGTGCAGACTTCACATTTAAGACCCCTAAGTTTATGGCCCTATGTGTAACATCCCATGCAGCTGCAACAGCCAAGCTGAAGCTTTTGTACAGGAGCACGAGTCGTCTGAAGGCAGGAAATCCCACACCAAGAATACTGCAACATAGGAACAGAAGGACATCCGAAAGTGCGGCGAGCCTGCCCTGAAACGTAGATATTTCCTGCATGATTCCCTGATAGGGTTGTGTAGGTAGGCCTCAAGTCTTGGGTGGCTAGCCAGGCATCCTTGGAGAGCATAGGTAGTAATTGCTGAAGGGCGAGCATTTTGAATTTTGGTATCACCAGGAAGGTGTTTAGAATGGATAAATCGAGAATGGGGCGCCAAGTGCCCTCTTTTCTGGGTACCAGGAAGAGCCTGGAGTAGAAACCTTGGATCTGTTCTGCAGGAACATGTTCTATTGCCCTCATGGAGAGCAGGGAAAGGACTTGCTTTTTGGCCTCTGCCCACTGGTTTGGAGGTAGATATGGGAACCCTTTTGGGGTTGGTAGTGTGTGGAAAATAAATCTGTATCCCTGAGACACTATGTTGAGGACCCAGCAGTCGTTGGTAATGGTAGCCCAGGTGTTAGCGTGGAAGGAGTATTTTCCTCCCAGGGGGCAAGTGCAGGTGGGTAGAGGGAGGGGGTGAAAGTGGAGAGTTATTGTGAGTTCTTACCATGAGGGGATGGCTTTGCACTCCCAGGTTTACAAGTGGAAATACTCCATTGCTTTGAACTCTGCATTCCCTGTGGCTGTCGGGGGGGGGGGGGGTCTGCTTCCCCGGGGACTGGGCTGAACTGACCTGGAGGGGGCAGGAAAGGACCAGTGTTTGGAGGGTCAATGCCTACTGAACCTGGGTGGCTGGACCTCCTCTGTCTTGGTGCCAAGTAAGTTGTCTTTGTGCAAGGATGCATACAATAGTTTAGATTTGACATGGTCTGGCAAGGGCTGTTCCTTAAGCCAAGCATGCCTTCTAAGGACAGAACCGGTGACTGATGCCCTGCAAGATGCTTCTAGGGCATCAAAATCACACTGTAAGGTGTGCTTAGTTACTTAACTTGCAGAATGCATTAAAGCTTGCAACTCTATTTTCTGCACAAGCAGAAAAAGTTGATACTTTTTGTTTGAGTTCCATGGTATGCTGCTGGAATTTTAGCATATGGAACTGACAATTTAGTGCTCTAACAACAAGAGTAGCAGACGTGTGTACTTTTTTTACCCCAGCTGTCTAAAGCTCAGGAATCTCTATCTGAGGGGAATGGATTCTTAGCAGAAGTTGCTTTAATTCCTTTAGACCCTTGGGAGTTAACCTCAGGGTCAGCAGTAGGATTTTTGAAAAGAAATTTGTGAGAATCAGGGACTTTAATACCCGTCAGATTTCCTGGGAGCAGAGGGAGGGTGTCAGGAGTTAAACTAGATTCAATTAAAACATCATCCACAACATCCAGGACAGGAGGAATGGCCAGGGGTCTGTGCTGTGGAAAATCTAAAAAAATCCCTGAGTCTCTTCAGACTGAGGGTAGTCCTGACATTCCCATTGGGAATGCTCCCTTAAAGTACGAAGGGTTCCCCAAAAGAAAAATCTTCAGGTGAAGAGGCTGAAGAAATGGATTCCTCTGCATCAGAATCCTCATAAGCAGAGGGGGGTTGCATGTCTTCCTATTCAGAGGCATCGGAGTCATCGGACTCCTGTTCAGATAAGACTACTGGGGACAACTCTCTCTCTCTTTTTTAGAAGGTGTAGCTTGGCTTCCCCTGATCAACATTATAAGGTCTTCCACCATTGTAAGCATTTGAGACTGAGGCAAGGAAGCAGGTGCCTGAGATGGGGACATCAGTTTTTTGGGTGTGGTTCACACCCTGGGCCTTAGAAACTCTGTAGTTTTCAAAAGAACAGAAGACGCAAAAGAAGTCGTCTGTTTGTGTCGAGAATCGGTAGTGCGAAGTACTTTCTCAGAAGCCGGTGCCTGCTCAGCGGCTCCGGACCCATCCAAGGTAGAGACAACTGCAGGATCCTTAGTCGATTAAGAGTTTTGCGGCATACCAGACTCCGAAAGGGTCTTGGCAGCGGCCAGCAAATCCACAGAAGCGGGCATCAGGGGCTGCGAAAGCGACTCACTTAGGACCGGAGAACTGATGACTAGCTTAACGGAAGCGTCGTCGGAAGGCTTGGACCTGTGCGGTCTGTCTCTGTCTTTATCCTTATGTTTTTTTCGGAAGATCTGATGTCAGATTGCTTACCGAAGCCATATCGGAAATAGAGGACTGAGAGCGAAAATATCTAGCTGCAATAAGGACTCGATGACATAGTTCTGGCATTAAACAGAGCACAACAGCGATGGCGGGGTACGTCGTGGTCTGGACCTAAGCAAGTGACGCAGTAAGAATGAAAGTCTTGGTGTGGTATTTCTTTTCCACAGGCGAGACCATTGTTAACTTTTTCAGACATCGGTTAGAGCAAGAAAAAAGGATCCCTAATGAGGTACTTGGCTTTAGAAGACTTCAACTTCAATTTGGAAAACGAAACTAAGGTAGCGGCCAACCGGCACTCGTGCAAACTGCTTCTGCTTCGGACTCCTCAGCAAGAAAGACTGAAGTAATGGTATTGGCTGCCTTACTTTATATTACTGATGACCTGACATCAGTCCTGAAGCGACAGCAACCGACGCAGAAATACTAAGCCCCTGGTATTTGGGCCGACTGAGGGTTACCCTGGCAGGGATAACCCAAATGTTTTGACTGCAACAGTGAAACACAAACATCCAGCAGGCCTGTCAGAATAAAGGCGCACAAAGATCTTCACTAATTACACTAAACAATGGATTCAAGCCGTAACAGCTAACTGGAGAAAAGGGGTGTGAAGCCCCCCCCCCCCCCACACACACACACACACACACACGCACACAGCTAACCTGAAACAGACTGAGGGAAGGGAAGTTCTACACTATAAAAAATAAAAGTTATGTACTCACCATAACTTTCCATCGGAGTAGTTGTACTTCATTTGTCTTCAACCTGTGGATTACAGATCCGTATTGGATCTGACACGGCTACATATCAAGCATCTGATCCAAGCTCCTCCCCTTACCCATGATGCCCAGTCTCCTTTCTCCCTTCAAATCGAGTTTGCTGCCCCATGCGTAACACATACCCAGCACAATACCTTACCACTACTGGCAACCCAAATTTCCTGAACCAAGGCAAGACCCAGGACATCCCTGAGGCATCCATTTCTATATATAGCCAGCACAAAAGTGACAAGGTAGGGGGGAGGAGGGGGGGATTGGTTGAAGACAAATGAAGTACAACTACTCAGATGGAATGTTATGGCGAGTACATAACTTCTTTATCTGAAGTAGTTGACTTGATTTGATCTTCAACCTGTGGGACAGATTCCCCAGCTACTAAACACCTGGGTGGCCTTCATTTAAGGATATTCCGGAGAAAGGCGGAGCCAAAGGATGCTCTGTTCCTGAATACAATGTCCATTTTATAATGTGAAATGAAGGTACGAGATAAGGACCAAGTAGCTGCAAAACAGATATCCAGTGACACCCTGGACCAAAAGGCAGCTGAAGCAGCCATACATCTGGTAAAATGCACTTTTACCTGACCCGGAGGGGAAATTCCCTTGACAGAGTACGCTCGAATAATGCACTGGGAAATCCAGCGAGGAATCGTCACCTTAGAGATTGGTTCCCCTAAGAAGGGTCTTGAGTAAGAAATGAATTGATCAGATTTACAAAAAACGTTTGTCCTATGCAAGTAGAATCGTCAAGTACAGCTGTGTACACTTACCATAAATGCAGATGTTCGAGTGTATTCACTGCTGCAGTCATTACATTTGGGTAATCCTGCTGGTAAGGTTGCACTCAGTCGGCCAGAATTCCAAAGCCTTGGGTCCTGTGTCGGTTGCTGTCGCTTCTTCCCAGACATCAGGTCGTCAGGGGTATAAAAGATGCAGCAGACGCCATTTCCTTCAGTTTTTCTTGTTACAAATGTCAGGTGCCCACAAAAGGGTAGCCAAAATTTATATATATGTATATAAAAAACATACATGCACCAATATAAACTTTACCTTCATCTACAAGCAAATACACCACATAGATTGTATAAATCAGAGAAGGAAAGAGAAGTTCCAGCAGAAATAAGGGGGATGGTGGGTGGGTAACCTGGACTGCAACAGTGAATACACTCAAACATCTACATTTATGGTAAGTGTACACAACTGTACTATGTTTTTCGTGTCTCACTGCTGCAGTCATTACATTTGGGTAGAGTCCCAAAGCTACGGTTGGGAGGCTGGAGCTAAACAGCAGTAGGAGCGGCTATGAGGCCCTGCAGAACTGCAGTGGCAGATGATAATGCTTTGTAAAGGTGTGCACTGAACTCCAAGTGGCAGCCTCTAAAATGTCTTTAGTTAGAACTCCCCTGAGAAAGGCTGAAGTGGCTGCAGCTCTGGTTGAATGTAGCCTAATGCCCTTGGGAACTGGCTTGCCATGTTGTGAATAGCAGAAACAAATGCAGTGGCCTATCCACTTTGAAACAGTCTGCTTGGAGATGGCCTTTCCTTGTGATACTGCAGCATATGCCACTAGTAATTGCTCTGTCTTCCTGAAAATTAGAAGTTATGTACTCACCATAACGTTCCATCTGAGTAGGTGTATTCATTTGTCTGCAACCTGTGGGTTATGGATCCGATATCGGATCCGAACCGGCATGGTTTTCCAGCTATGGATCCGAGCTCTCAGCTCCTCCCCTCACCCATAATGCCCTGCTCTCCCTACATGACCTCAGATCGAGTTTGCCAACAATAGAATATCCTGAAAAAGGGTAACACATAATATGCAGGAAACTGACAAGGCCAGGGGGATAGGAGGGCGGGATGGTTGCAGACAAATGAATACACCTACTCAGATGGAACGTTATGGTGAGTACATAACTTCTAAATCTGAAGTAGGAGATTCATTTGTCTGCAACCTGTGGGACAGAGTCCCCAGCTACCTGAATCTTGGGCAGCCATCATGGAAGGATATTCCGGAGCACCGCGGAGCCAAAGGATGCTCTACCTCTAGATGTAATATCCAACTTGTAGAGGGAGATAAAGGTATGAGATGAAGCCCAAGTGGCTGCTGAACAAATATCATCCAGAGGAATCCTAGCTTTAAAGGCCGCTGAAGTAGAAACTGACCGGGTTGAATGGGCATGTACTCCCTCCGGTGCGGGCCTTCCAGAAGCTTGATAAGCCAATAAGATGCACTGCGAAATCCAGCGTGATAAGGAGACTTTGGAAATTGGTTAACCCAAATTGAATTTAGCAAAGAAAATAAACAACTGGTCAGATTGCCTATGACCAGCTGTCCTGTTCAGATAAAATCTAAGTTGCCTGTGAACATCTAAGGAATGTAACTTGTATTCACCTTTGTTTTGATATTTAGGAAAGAAAACAGGGAGGTTGATAGATTGATTAATATTTGCTTCAGAAGCTACCTTAGGAAGAAAGGACGGGTTGGTCCTGAGGTATACACGGTCCGGATGAAAGACAAGTAAGGAGGCTTGACGGATAAGGCTTGAAGTTCTGAGACTCTCTTGGCCGAGGTAATAGCTACTAAAAAGGCCGTCTTGAAAGATAAAAATTTCAGATCTACCGTAGCCGCAGGTTCGAAAGGGGGAGCGGTCAAGGCCTGAAGGACCAGAGAAAGGTCCCAAGGAGGAACCACTTGCTTTACAGGGGGTCTGAGAAGAAAAGTACCTTTTAGAAAAATCTTACACAATTTGGCAGACATCAGTGGGCTGGAGTCTTGACCAATATGACAGTGAGAAATCGCCGCGAGTTGCACTTTGACCGTGGAACCGCTGGCACCATCATTAAAAAGAGTGGTTAGAAAGTCAAGTACCAGAGGAAGGGGAACTGTGAAGGGGTCTAGACCTTGCCGCTCCGCCCAAATGGAGAATCGTTTCCACTTACTGCGGTAAGCTTTCCTGGTAGATGGTTTATGAGCCGCCACCAGGATGGCCTTAACAGGAGACGAAATACAGGGAGTCCTGATCAGGAGTGGAACTGGAGCAGCCAAGCGGTCAGCTTCAGGTTGTCCAGATTCGGGGCTGATAGGTGGGATGGGTGAGATATCAGATCCGGGATGGGATCTAGAATCCAAGGAGGATTCACTGAGTGAGACCTTAGGAAAGGGAACCAGATCTGTCGAGGCCAAAATGGGGCAATGAGAATCATTCTGCACCCCAGCCGAGAGGCTTTCTGAAGAACTTGGAGCATCAGAGGCAAACGGGGGTAAGCATAAAAAAGACCGGGTGGCCAAGCATGCACCAGAGCGTCTCTTGGGGTATCTCCGGGAGGAGGTATTAGAGCGAAAAAACTGTCGCACTTGGTGTTTGAGGGAGACGCAAAAAGATCGCAACAAGGAGTTCCCCACCGTGCGAAGATGCGTTTCGCTACCTGGGTATTGAGAGACCACTCGTAAGGGGAGAGAATGGTGTGACTGAGTTTGTCCGCAAGGATGTTGGACCGACCCGGAATGTGCGTTGCTATGAGAAAGCAGTTGGTGGAGGTAGCCCATTCCCACACTCTCATGGTTTCTCGACAAAGAGGGTAAGACCTGGTTCCTCCCTGTTTGTTGATATACCAGACTACAGACATGTTGTCCGATTGAATCGCAATAGTTCCCAAGGGAAGAAAGTCTTGAAGTGCTAGCAACGCTAAGAGCACTGCTCTCATCTCTAGAACGTTGATATGCAGTAAGGTCTCTGAATCGTTCCACGAGCCTTGGACCGTCCGGCCTGCAAAATGCCCCCCCCCCCCACCCGAGGCGGGAGGCGTCCGTGGTCACTGTGGCGAGAGGGGGAGAAGCACAAAAGGGGCGGCCTCCGTGGAGATCTGGAGAGTGGAGCCACCACAGGAGGGACCGCTTGCAAGCCTTGCTGATCGCAATGGGATGATGCATAGGAAGAGCAAGATACGACCACTGAACTAGGAGTGTCCATTGAAGGATGCGCATATTGAACCTGGCGAGAGGAAGAAGAGCTATCGCTGCCGCCATGGACCCTAGAGCCCTCAGGACCAACTCCGCTGGAACTGAGCTGGAGTGGAGAATGGCCCGCACCTGGAGCTGCAAATTCTGAATTCTGTCCGCAGTGAGGAAGGCTTTCAACCATCTTGTGTCTAACCTGGCACCTATAAAATCTATGAACTGCGTGGGTGCTAGGTTGGATTTTTCTGTATTTATTGTGATGCCCAGATGGGGGAGCTAGATGGAGAAAGGAGTCTCGCGCCAATAATAGTAGATGCCTTGTTGGAGCGGTGAGAAGCCAGTCGTCTAGGTAAGGGAAGACCTGCAACCCCTGAAGCCTCAGGTGGGCCGCTACCACTGCTAATACTTTGGTAAACACCCTGGGGGCTGTGGTGAGACCAAAGGGAAGGACCCAGAATTGGTAGTGACTGGCTCCCAGCCGGAAGCGGAGAAACCTCCTGGAGCGCCTGTCCATCAGTATATGGTAGTACGCATCCTTGAGGTCTATGGAGCACATCCAGTGATTTTCTCCCAGAAGGGGGAAAATAGACTGCAACGTAACCATTCGGAACTTCTCCTTGGGAACTGCCAGGTTCAAGAGTGAAAGGTCTAAAATTGGTCTTAGATCCCCCGTCTTTTTTGGCACTAAAAAGAACCTGGAGTAGAACCCTGATCCGATCTGGTCTGGGGGGACGGGCTGGATGGCTCTTTTCTTTAGCAGATGGCCAATTTCTGCCAAAGCGGCCTCCCACTGACCGGGTGGAACGTCGGGGAGGGATTTTGGCAAGTGACGAAAAGGAATACGGTATCCTCTGGATATGATTTGGAGGACCCAGCGGTCTGATGTTATGGACTCCCATGCCGCTAGGTGCTCCGAAAAACGTCCCCCGACTGCCTCCAGAGTGGAGCAGCCGGGCAACCCTTCAGGGCTGCTGCGCGGGCCGTTCAGAGAAGGGTTCTCTGGACCCGAAGTTCCTGGGAGCCCCTCTGCCCCTGGGGCGGCGTCCTCCCTGAACTCCTCTGCCACGGAAGGACTGGTTGTCCGGAGCGGGTTGGGATTGCTGCGACTTCCGGAACCACATCTTCTTCTGGCCCTTTTGGTTCCTAGAATAGGGCCTCTGGGGCACAGAGAAGCAGATTCCGACGGCAGACAGCGTCTTCCTGTCCTTTTCGCTCTGGGTCAAGGTATCACGAACAGTTTTGCCAAAGAGGGCAGAACCATCGAAGGGAGCGTTCGCAAATGACGCCTTGAAGGGCTCAGTGAAATCGCAATGACTGAGCCAGGCCTGACGTCTAGTAACTAGGCCTGCCCCTGCGGCTCTAGCGGCACCTTCCGTAGCATGGGACAGTAACCGCATTGAGGTATTAGTGACGGACCTGAGAGTGGCCATACGGGTGGAGTGCAACAACTTGTCCTCCGACATGGAATCTGGGGGGGATGCAGCGTATTCCTTGATAAGATCGCGCTGCATCCTGATCACATGTGCCAGGTAGTTCAGCGCCCTTACTGAAAAGGTCGCTGAACTAAACATCCGCTTCCCCAAGCGGTCCATCATCCGAGACTCCTTGCTAAGGGGATGGACTGAGGGACTCTCCTGAGCAAGTTCCCTCTTGGTGGCTGCCGCCGTCAACATGGCATCTACCGGAGGCCCCATACTCCAATGGGCACGGTCAGCCGGGAGACTAAGTATACGGTCGGGCCTTTTTGGAATTGGCTCCACGGTGTCCGGTTCCTTCCACGCCCTGGTGGTAATCAGGTCCACCAGGGGGTCGGCAGGAGGGGACACCCAAGAGGTAGACGGGCCTGCTTCAAATGCCTCCAAGAACACGGACTCGTCTGAGGAAGACTTGGAGGCAGACCACCCCCCCCTTATGCGAAGCATTTCCATGATGTCTCCAAAGGAGACATCCTCGGGGGGGTGATCTTGGGGAGCCTTCCCCTTCCTCCAAGTCCGTGTCTTCAGTGAGAGACTCGGGGGAGTCTATGTGCCTCCTCTTGCACGTATGCTTGCGGGGGGCATCCTCCGGGGGGCTGTCAGAGGACTCCTCGCAAACTGTGACCTGTTCCAAAGGAATAACTTGGGGCAAAGGAGCGGGCTGTCCCAATGGCCGGATGGTGGAAGCCTGGCCCAGTGCAGATGGAGCGCGGGACGGAGCCGAAGCAAGTGCCGGGGGTCCGGAAACCCTCAACAGGGCCCTCTCCACTACATCAAAAGCCGAGGGGGAGCCGACGAGTGGATCGGAGCCGGCACCGAAGCACTCGGATCCGAGGGGGCAGTGCGCTCCGACACGGACGGCGCCGAAGGAGCACTGATCCCCCCGGATCCGAAGCTCAGATCCAGGCTCCGAGAGGTCGGATCCGAAGCACTCGAGGGCAGGGTCGGATCCGAAGTACCGAATACTATCGGCGCCGACCCACCCCCGGCTCCGAAGCTGCTCAGCTCCAACTACTCTGAACCCGGGTAGCGGGTCGGAGAAGGAGCTATAGGCTTAAAGAAAGGGGTCGAGCTCCCCCCCAGAGGGGGGGGGGGGGGAGCAAGAGCACTCCCATCTGCATCTGGGCCTGGATGAACCTTCTCATCATCCGGTCCAGATCAGCATCAGATAAACTGTAAGTAGATCTCGACGAGGCTACCGAGGTAGGCCTTGAGTGCCTCCTGGATAGCCTCGACGGAGATCGGGTCTCCTCCTCCTCAGGTCCCGGTGAAAAGCACACAGGAGACCGGAGCAGAGGAGGGGGAGAACCAGCAGACAAGGAGGCCGGAGGAGAAGCCCGCTTGGCAGGCGGGGCCGAAACAGAGGTCTCGGCCCGCCGCTTATGGTGCTTCTCCCTCCGGTCCTTCCTTCTAGCTTCCCACTCCTCCAAACCACTACAGGGAGGTGGAGTCCCAGGAGGAGGAGGGGGAGCCGGAGAGGAGGGAACCGTAGACACGGTACCCCCCCCCCCGAGGGAGCGGAAGCCGGAGCCGAGTCCGGGGGCAAAAGTCCCGCCAGGACCAGCTTCGACCTCCGCTCCTTCAATGCCCTGGGGTTGAACCCTGCACAAATGGAACATCCAGAAGTGAGGTGTTCAACCCCAAGGCATCGAACGCACCAAGTGTGGCCATCCGCAGGGGAAAGCTTATGGCCACACTCGGAGCACTTCGAAAAAATAGCCTTAGGTTGTTCAGACATCCTAAGAGCCTAGCTTTTACTTAAACTAATCTAAAAAAGTAAAAGTAAACTAGTCAAACAAACACAAGCCCAAACACACACTACGCACCAGCGAGGGGAGGGAAACTAAAAGATAAAAAGGTTAATAAAACTAAACAACTTTAGCTACAAAAAGGGAAACCTAAACTTTCACACAAAACTGTCAAAAAAAGTTAAATTTTAGCACTAGAAAAAGCTGAATAAAACACTTAGCTGTAGAGCTCAAGAAACCAATCTGTAGAGCTCAAGAAACCAATCTGGTCACCAGCGCGGCAAACTAGATCTGAGGTCATGTAGGGAGAGAGCAGGGCATTATGGGTGAGGGGAGGAGCTGAGAGCTCGGATCCATAGCTGGAAAACCATGCCGGTTCGGATCCGATATCGGATCCATAACCCACAGGTTGCAGACAAATGAATCTCCTACTTCAGATCTTTAGTTTTGTCCAAATAGAATCTAAGCTGTGTACGTCCAAAAAATGCAGAATTCTCTCCCCCTTGTTCTGTGGGTTTGGATAAAAAGTTGGCAAACGAATAGTTTGGTTAAGGGCCACACTGGACACCACCTTAGGCATAAATGTTGGGTTTGTCCTCAGAGAGACCCTGTCTGGATAAAAAATGATAAAAGGTTCCACAGCCATGAGTGCCTGTAGCTTGGATACCCATCTTGCAGAAGTTATTGCTAGGAGCAGAGCTGTTTTCCAGGATAAAAACTTTATATCAGATGTACCAGCTGGCTCAAATGGAGGTTAGGTGAGTTTTTCCAAGACATAATTGAGGTCCCATGCAGGTATTGGCAATCTCCTTACATTTTTGGTTCCTCTGAGGTACTGCCTTAATAAAGGATGAGAAAAGATTGGTGGCTCTGTATTGTAATGAGCTGAAATGGCAGAGGCATGAATTTTAATAGATGAAAAAGATAGGCCTTTTGTCCAGCATCTCAGTTAAGTATTGCAAAATCTGAAGAATATTTGGTACAGCTGTATCAGCTCCTTGTGTCCGGTTCCAAGCACAAAATCTCTTCCATTTTCCAGCATAAGATTTCCTAGTATTAGGCCATTTGGCTTCCAGAATGACATACATCACAGCTTTACTGAGATTTGTGCTTTGTATGGCTACATAATCCGCCGTGCTGCCAGGTTTAGAGTTCTGAGTTGGCTGTGCAGGATCTGATTGTTTTGTTGGGACAGTAGATGAGGTATTTGACGTAAGGTCCAGGCTGGACACTGAGACAAGTTCCTTAAGATCGGATACCAGTACTGGCAGGGCCAGTCTGGTGCAATCAGTATCATTTTTGGTTTCTCCTGTCTGACCTTTAGGAGTACCTTGGGGAGGAGAGGCAGTGGAGCAAAGGCATATAACTGATAGGTTTTTCCAGTTGAAAGATAAGGCGTCCACTTTCCATGCTTGCCTGTGATAAGACCTTGTGCAGAATCTTTTTAGTTAGTACTTGTGAGGGGAGGCAAATAGATGTCCGGGCATCCCCATTTCCTTGTTATGTGAAGACTTGTGGCTCTAGCTGCCACTCGTGGGGATCCATGAGGTTTCTGCTTAGGTCGTCTGCCAGAGTATTTTCCTTTCCTGGCAGGAATTGTGACTGCAGGTGAACTTGGAAAGTCAATGCTGTGTCCCACAAAGCCATGGCTAGTCTGCAAAGGGGGTAAGAATGTGTGCCCCCCTGCTTGTTTATATACCAAATGACCGTAGTGTTGTCTGTCTATCAGTAGTTGTCCCGGATGAAGTAGGTCCTTGAAAGCTGTTGGGGCATTTTGAACAGCTAGCATATCTTTTTGATTGATATGTAGATGCATTTGGTTTGTGGACCAGGTGCCCTGAATGCATCTTCCTGCCAAGTGGGCCCCCCAGGCATAATCTGATGCATCCGTTGCTAGCTTCTGCCTGGCTGGGGGCAATGTGAATGGCTGTCCCTTGCTTTGATAACAAGCCTTCGCCTACCATCGAAACTCCTGTTGCAGGCAGGGAATGAGAGTAATCATTGTTTCCAGGCTGTGGCAATGTTGTGTCCAGACACTTTTTAGGTACCATTGAAGTTTCCTCATATGCAGTCTTGCATATGGAATTAGTAGGATGCAGGATGCCATGAAGCCCAAAGCTTGCAGAATTTTTCTTGCAGATAACTGGGCCTTTGTTGCCAATGTTTTGAAGTAGGTAGTCAGCTGCCTTTGTTTGCTTGGCGTGAGATAAGCCATCTGGGCAGTTGTGTTTAAGTTTGCACCCAGGAAAATTATCTCTTGAGAGGGTACTAGTTCTGATTTCTTTTCGTCGACTGTGTACCCTAGGCATGTTAAAAGTCTTTTCACAAATGCCAGATGCTGTAGTAGAATGTCCTTGTTCTCTGCTTGAATTAGGCAGTCGTTCAAGTAAGGATATATTTGTAATTCCTCTGTCTGCAGAAAGCAATTACTGGTGCCAGGCACTTTGTAAAGACCCTGGGCGCAGTAGATAAGCCAAAGGGCAGTGCAGAAAATTGATAATGCAATGAGCCACCCTTGAATCTGAGGTATCTTCTGCATGATTGCCTTATTGGGACATGTAGGTATGCCTCTTTTAGGTCTAAAGTCATGAGCCAAGCCTCTTTGCCCAGCATGGGCAGGAGCTGCTGCAAGGTCAACATTTTGAATTTTGGTATATCCAGGAATGTGTTTAGAATAGATAGGTCCCATATTGGTCTCCAGGCTTTGTCCTTTCTGGGTACCAAGAACAGTCGAGTAAAATCCTTGTCCCTGCTCTTGCTGTGGTACTTGTTGAATAGCCCCCATGTCCATGAGGGATGAGACTTGTTTTCGTGCCTCTGCCTATTGATGTTTTGGCAGATCTGGCCAACCCTTTGCCTTTGGCAGGGTATGGAAGTGAAACTTGTAGCCTTGTGAGACTGTTTAGAACCCACTTGTCCTGGGTTATAATGTGCCAATTTTGAGAAGAAAAGTGCTACTTTTCCCCCTAAGGGTGCTGCCTGGAGATAAGTGCTTGGTGCGGGCAGGGTGAAGTCATTGGGACTGTTTCCTGTATGGTTGTGATTTTTCTCCTCCTCCTTTTGAGGTAGAAGCACCCCATTGCTCTGACCTGTATGAACCTTGCACCTGGGATCTGCCTCTAGGGTGTCTGGATCTGCTCCTTTGAGGTCTGTGACGCTGGAAAGGACCAATTCTTTGTAGGCCAGTGTCTACTAAACCTAGGCGGCTGCACTTGTAAAAAATCTTTGACAGTTTGCATAGATTTTGCTTTGTCCTCCGTTTTCTTTAACACCTCTTCTGCCTTAACACCAAACAAAGTATCGTGCTGTAAAGGTGCATCTAATTTAACTTTGACATGATCAGGCAGACTTTGTTCCTTTAACCAAGCATGTCTCCTAATTACATAACCCGTAACTGCGGCCCTGCAGGAGGCCTCCAAAGAATCAAAACCACATTGCAAAGTATGCTTTCCAACTTGTTCAGCTGCATGCAATAAATCCTGCATTACCTTGTTTCCTGCGCATTCAGAGTTTAACATTGACAGTTTAAGGCCCTTATAGCCAAGGTAGCAGATGTGTAAACCTTTTTGCCCCATCTATCCAGTGCCCTAGAATCTCTGTCAGAGGGGGTAGGGTGTTTTGCAGTGGAAGCTTTAACCCCTTTGGGACCCAATGAAATAGTCTCTGGGTCTGCAGTAGGGTTTTTGAAAAGGAATTTATGAGAGTCAGGAACCCTGTAATATCCGTCAGGCTTAACAGGAGCTGGAGGTAAGGAGTCAGGGGTCAGACTAGACTCTGAAAACACATCTACAATGTCTAACACAGGTGGAACGGCAAAGAGGCATGTGTTGAGGTAGTAAAAGGAAGTCCCCGAGCCTCTTTTTAGATTCTGAAAAATCTTGGCTCACCCAGTGGAAATGCTCCCTCATGGTATGCAAGGTTTCCCCCAAAAGAATAGTCCTCAGGAGGAGAAGCTGAAGGAATAGATTCTTCAGCATCAGAATCCTCATAGCGGGGAAGTGAATATTCCTAATCAGAAGAAATGGAAACCTGATCTGAAGATTCATAGTCTGTCTCTTGCCTAGGCCTCTTATCAGGAGGGGGATGGGAACCTCTGAGCAAGGTAATCAAGTCTTCGGCCATTTTGAGCATTTGTTTTTTGGGCATGGCGGCCTGTCCATGTGGCTCTTGAGCTTGTTTCTTTGTCTTTGAAGGTGCTTTAGTCTTTGCCTTTGAAGTCGGTTTAATGTATAGATGTTTAGGTCTGAATACACCCTCAGAAGCCGGTTACTGCTCAGCGGCTCCGGACCCATCTGAAGGAATAGTGTCCGAGGCTCCAATACTTTGAGATTCCAGCGGCATAGCCGGCTCCACGTGGGAGTCGGTAGCAGCCTGTGACTCTAAAGTAGCGGGTGACAGGGGCTGCAAAAGCGCCTCACTGAGAACCGGCGACTGGCTTAGGAGAAGCTTTGTCATCGGTTTTGGGCCTCGGTTGTATATCCTTTTCTTTGCGTTTTTTGTGAACTCCGGTAGACGGATGGCTGTCCGGCGACATTTTATAATTAAATCTGCGCCCAAAACAGTTTAATGCAAAATCCTACAGACGTTTAATAGTGCACTGGTTAAATCTAACACAAAACCGACAACGTGAAACGCCGCGGTCAGGGCCTAGGCAAGGAATACAGTAAGAATGAAAGCCCTTATGAGGCATTTGCTTTCCACAAGAAATACAATTAACTTTTTCTGACATCGGTCTGGAGCAAGAAAAAAGTTTCCCCAATGGGGTACTTAGCTTTAATGAAGACTTTGGATCTGAAACTCAAACAAACACGAAAATCTCAGGAGTCAGCCAACCGGCACTTGTGAACTACTACTGCTTCAGGTACCGCGTGGCAAGAAAGACTGAAGAAAATGGCGTCGGCTGCATCTTTTATACCCCTGATGTCAGGGAAGAAGCGACAGCAACTGACGCAGGATCCAATACTTTGGAATTCAGGCTGACTGAGGGCAACCTGCCAGCAGGATTACCCAAATGTAATGACTGCAACAGTGAAACACGAAGAAAATCTGCCTGTGCACATCCAGCAGATGTAATTGATATTCACCCCTATTCACAAAATTAGGAATAAAGACTGGAAGACGGATAGTCTAATATTGGCTTCTGATGCTACTTTCAGAAGAAAGGACAGGTTAGTACGCAAAGACACTATCCATGTGAAAAATCATATAAGGAACTATGATGGATAGTGCTTGAAGTTGACCCTCTCCTGGCTGAAGTAATGGCAACCAAAAAGGCAGTCTTCCAAAATAAATACTGTAAATCTACCGAAGCTGCAGGTTCAAAAGGAAGTGAGACTAAAGCCTGAAGCACTAATGTAAGGTCCCACGGAGGTACAGGATCCTTTACTGGGGGTCTTAGAAGAAAGGTACCTTTAAAGAAGGTCTTGCAAAATTTAGAAGAGGCCAATGAAGTCATGTATTCCCCTATGTGAAAATTGGAGATTGCGGCCAGTTGGACCTTGACCGTGGAGGAACTGGCACCTTGCTGTAAAATACCCGCAAAAAACTCCAATACTGCCAACACTGGAGCAGTAAAAGGATCCAATGCACACTGAGAGGCAAATATGGAAAACTATTTCCACTTGCTACGGTATTCCCTTCTGGTGGAAGATTTGTGAGCTGCCACCAAAATGGTTTTAACGGGAGATGATAAACCAGAAGTCCTAATAATCATGGGAACTGGAGCAGCCAAGCTGTGAGTTTCAGACTGTCCAGGTCTGGTTGAGGAATTCCTGAGGGATGAGAAAAGATCCGGAACGGGATCCAACATCCACGGTGGAACTATGGGAGACCACTGAGAGGGAAACCAGACTTGACGAGGCCAGAATAGGGAGATGAGGATGTCAGTGCTCCCCAGCCTGCGACCTTTCTGGAGAAACTTGGAAATGAGGGCAGAGGAGGATAGGCATAAAGAAGACCGGGAAGCCAAGCATGAATCAGTGCATCTCTGGTGGCTTCCCCCTGAGGGGGGTGCAGAACGAAGAACTCGTTGCATTTCGCGTTGGAAGGAAATGCAAACAGATCGCAGCAAGGACAACCCCACTTTAGAAAGATCTGCTCCACCACGGAAGGATTCAGAGACCACTCGTAAGGCATCAGCATAGATCTGGAGAGCCTGTCCTCTAGAATGTTGGAACATCCCAGAATGTGCTTTGAAACCAGAAAGCGGCTGGAGATAGTCCATTCCCACACTCTCATGGCTTCGCGACTAAGGAATTAAGATCTGGTTCCCCCTTGTTTGTTGATGCATCAGACTACTGACATGTTGTCTATCTGGATTGCAATCGTCCCTAGTGGAAGATGAGCATGAAGGGCCTACAACACAAGAAGCACAGCCCTCATCTGCAGGATGTTGCTATGTAAACTGGTCTTGGATGGGGACCACTTGCCTTGGACTGTTCTTCCCAAGCAATGACCCCCCCGCCCCCCTTAGCTGGGAGGCATCCGTGGTCACCGTGGTTTTGGGAAAGGACAGAAAAAAGCGACATGCCCTGACTAGGTTTGGGGAATTAATCCACCACTGAAGAGTCTCTGCATACTCTGAAGATTTGTACAGGATGAGACAAAGGCAGAGCCAATAGACGCCATTGAATGGCAAGAGTCCACTGGAGAATCTGCATGTGAAGGCTCGCTAAGGGTAACAGGTGGATTCTGGCCGCCACAGACCCCAACGCCCTCAGTACTGTTACTGCTGTTGGAACTTGGGCTTGAAGGATGTACAGAACGTGTAACTTCGGACTGTGTATCTTGTCTGGGGTGAGGAAAACTTATTTGGATAGTGTCCAACCGAGCCTCAATGAAGTCTAAGATCTGAACAGGGGCCAGTGACTACTTGTTGAGACTGATGGTGATGCACAGTCGTTTTGCCAATAAGAGGAAATAATCTCTGGCTTAGCAAAGTAGACGCTTGAAAGGGGCAGCGAAGAGCCAATCGTCCAGGTACGAGAATAGTACAGTTTTGTACCTACCATAAATGTAGATATTCGAGTGTTCACCCTGCTGCAGTCATCACACTTGGGTTATCCTGCCGTCAGGCAGTCCTGCAGTCGGCCTGAATTCCAAAGTCTTGGTCCAGCATCGGTTGCTGTCGCTTCTTCCCGGACGTCAGTGCGCCAGCGGTATATGAGGCATCCAACGCCATTTTCTTCAGTTTTTCTTGCCCCAGATGTCAGGTGCCCCCAAATAGGGAGGGGAGATATATATATATATATATATATATATATATATAAAAATAAAACAATACCTTCAGGCACAAGCAAATACACCACAGAGGTTGTATAGGACAGAGTGGCATAGATAAGTTCAGCTAGTTCAGAAGGGATGGAGGGAGGGTAACCTGGACTGCAGCAGGGTGAACACTAACATGTACAGTTGTGTACCTACCATAAATGTAGATGTTCGAGTGTATTCACTGTTGCAGTCATTACTCTTGGGTTATCCTGCTGGCAGGCTACCCGCAGTCGGCCATAATTCCAAAGTCTAGGTCCGGTGTCGGTTGCTGTCGCCTCTTCCCTGACGTCAGTGCGCCAGGGGTAAAAAAGATGCAACCACCGCTATTTTCTTCTTCAGTTTTCTTGCCCCAGATGTAGGGTGCCCCAAATAGGTAGGCTGATAAATATAGCAATAAGAAATGCATACGCAAAAATAACATTTCCTTCATCCACAAGCAAATACACCAAAAAGGTTGTATAGGATAGAGAAGTGCAGATAAGTCCCAGCAAAGTGAAGGGGGAAGGTGGGTGGGTAACCTGGACTGCAACAGTGAATACACACGAACATCTACATTTATGATAGGTACACAACTGTACTATGTTCATCGTGTTTCACTGTTGCAGTCATTACTCTTGGGTTGAATCCCAAAGCTCAGGAAGTGTGGCTGGGCTAAATAGGATTAGGAGAGGCTATGAGGCCCTGCAGAACTGCAGTGGCGAAGCCTGCTCTGGACTTAGAGTAGAGAGGCAAGTGGTAGTGCTTTATAAAGGTGTGCACTGAACTCCCAAGTTGCAGCCTCTAAGATTTCTTTGGTTGGTACTCCCCTGAGGAAGGCTGCTGAAGTGGCTGCTGCTCTGGTGGAATGACGCCTAATGCCCTTAGGCACTGCTTTGCCATGTTGGGAATAGCCGAAACGGACGCAATGGCCTATCCATTTAGAAATAGTCTGTTTTGAGACAGCCTTTCCTTGTGATCCTGCAGCATATGACACTTGAAGTTGCTCAGTCTTTCGGAAAGCTTTAGTTCTGTCCAAGTAGAAACGTAACTGCCTGTGTATATCCAAAGAATGCAGAATTTTCTCACCCTTGTTCTGTGGATTTGGGTAAAAGGTAGGCAAGGGAATGGTTTGATTGAGGGCCACACTGGACACCACCTTAGGCATAAATGTAGGGTTTGTCCTCAGAGAAATCCTGTCTGGATGAAAAATGATGAAAGGTTCCACAGCCATGAGTGCTTGTAATTCCTCCGAGACTCGCCTTGCAGAGGTAATGGCTAGGAGCAGAGCTGTTTTCCAGGATAAGAATTTAATATCCGCTGTTGGTGCTGGCTCGAAAGGAGGCAGTGTGAGTTTTTCCAAAACAAAACTGAGGTCCCAGGCCGGAATTGGTGCTCTCCTTGGAGGCCTAATGTTTTTGGCCCCTCTGAGGTACTGCTTTATTAAAGGGTGAGAAAAGATAGGTGGTTCCGTATTGTAATGTGCAGAAATGGCAGAGGCATGCATCTTAATTGATGAGAAAGAAAGGCCTTTGGTTCAGCATCTCAGTCAGGTATTGTAAAATCTGAGGAATGTTTGGTACAGTCGTGTCAATGCCTTGTTCCTGGTTCCAAGCACAGAATCTCTTTCATTTTTCTGCATAAGACTTTCTGGTACTGGGCCTCCTGGCCTCCAAGATAACATCCATAACAGCTTTTGAAAGAGGAGTGTTCGCTGCCAGGTTGTGCAGGATCTGATTGTTTTCTTGGGTCAGCAAGTGAGAAGTTTGAGGCAATATCCATGCTAACCCTTGAGACAAGCTCTTCAGGATTGGGTACCAGTGCTGGCGTGGCCAGTCTGGTGCAATCAGAATCATTTTTGGCTTCTCTTGTCTGACCTTTAGGAGTACTCTGGGAAGGAGAGGTAGTGGGGGAAAAGCATATACTGTTAAGATTTTTCCAGCTGAATGATAGGGCGTTCACTTTCCATGCTTGCTTGTGGTAAATCCTTGTGCAAAATCTCTGCAATTGACAGTTGTGAGGGGAGGCAAATAGATCTATGTCTGGGCATCCCCATTTCCTTATCATCCTGAAGACTTGTGGATCCAGTTTTCATTCATGGGGATCCATGAGGTTTCTGCTTAGCTAGTCTGCCAGAGTATTTGTTTTTCCTGGCAGGAATTGTGCTTGCAGGTGAACTTGAAGGGCCAATGCTGTGTCCCATAATGTCATTGCTTGTCTGCAGAGGGGGTAGGAATGAGTACCTCCCTGCTTATGTACCACATGACCGTTGTGTTGTCGGTCTTTATCTGTAATTGTCCTGGATGAAGCAGGTCCTTGAAAGCTGTCAGGGCATTTTGAACAGCTAGCATCTCTTTTTGACTGATGTGAAGATGCATCTGGTTTGCAGGCCATGTGCCCCGAATACATTTTCCTGCCATATGGGCCCCCCCAGGCATAATCTGATGCATCCATTGTCAGTGTTTGTCTGGCTGTGGGTAAACTGAATGGCAGACCCTTGTTGTGGTGACAGGCTTCTGCCCACCATCGAAACTCCTGTTGTAGGCAGGGAATGAGTGCAATTACTGTCTCCAGGCTGTGGCAATGCTAAGTCCAAACACTTTTCAGATACCATTGTAGTTTCCTCATATGCAGTCTGGCATATGGAATTAGTAGAATGCAGGATGCCATGAAATCCAAGGCCTGCAGGATTTTCCTTGCAGATAAGTGTTTTTTTGTTGCCAATTTCCTGAAGTAAGTAGTCGGTTGTTTTTGTTTGTCTGGAGTGAGGATAAGCCATCTGGGCAGTTGTATTTAAGCTTGCGCCCAGGAATATTATCTCTTGAGAGGGCATTAGTTTTGATTTCTTTTCGTTTACTGTGTACCCTAGGCCAATTAATCATCTTTTTACAAATGCCAGATGCTTTAGAAGAGTGTCTGTTCTCTGCTTGAATTAGGCAATCGTCCAAGTAAGGATAAATTTGAATTCCTTTTTGTCTGCAAAATGAAATTACTGGTGCCAGGCATTTTGTAAAGACCCTGGGTGCAGTAGATAAGCCAAAGGGCAGTGCAGAGAATTGGTAATGCATTGAGCCAGCTATGAATCTGAGGTATCTTCTGCAAGATGGTCTGATTGGGACATCCAGGTATGCCTCTTTTACGTCCAAAGTTAATAAGCAAGCCCTCTTGCCCAGCATGGGCAGTAGCTGCTGAAGAGTCAACATCTTGGATTTTGGAATTTCCAGAAAAGTATTTAGTATAGATAGGTCCAGAATTGGTCTCCAGGTTTTGTCCTTCCTGGGTACTAGAAAAAGTCTGGAGTAAAATCCTTGCCCCTGCTCTTGTTGTGGTACTTGCTGAATGGCCCTCATGTCCATGAGGGCTGTAATTTGTTTTTGTGCCTCTGCCCATTGATTGTGTGGCAGGTCTGACATGCCCTTTGACCTTGGTAGGGTGTGAAAATGGAACCTGTAGCCTTGGGACTCTATGTTCAGAACCCATTTGTCTTGGGTAATCATTTGCCAATTTGATGAAAAAAGTGCTAGTTTCCCCCCCAAGGGGGCTGTCAAAAGGAAACTGCTTGGAACTGGTAGAGGAAAGTCATTGGGACTGCTTACTGTAAGGCTGTGATTTGTCTTCTCCGCTTTTGGAGGAAGGAGCACTCCATTGTTTAGGCCTGTATGAGCCTTGGGGCTGAGATCTGCCTCTGGGACGCCTGTATCTGCCTCTTTGTGGTCTGTCTGAGACGGGAAAGGACCGTACGAGAAGACCTGAATATACTGAAGCCTCAGGTGAGCTGCTACTACTGCCATCATCTTGATGAACACCCTGGGGGCTATGGTGAGACCAAAGGGAAGGACTCTGAACTGATGATGATTGGCTCCTAGCCAGAAGCAGAGAAACTTCTGAGACCGTCTGTGCATCTTGATATGACAGAACGCATCCTGGAGGTTGACTAAGCACATCCAATCATTTGCCAGCAAGTAGGGCAGGATGGATTGAAGAGTGACCACCTGGAATTTCGATTTGGCTACTGACAGGTTCAAGGTGGATAGATCCAAAATGGGTCTTGGGTCCCCTGTTTTCTTTGGAACTAAAAAGAACCTAGAATAACTACCTCATCCAGATTGGTGTAGGGGGACAGGTTAGATGACTTATTTTCTTAGCAGCTTTTTTCTCTCTAGAGCTGCTCCCTTCCTTTGCATGGGTGGAACATCTGGGAGGTGATTCGGCGGAAGAGGTGGTTCGATGAACGGGATGGACTAGCCACTGGATATAATTTGCAACACCCAACATTCTGTTGTTACAGATTCCCATGCAGCTGGGTGCAGTGGTAGCCAACCCCCAACTGCCTCCAGCGACTAGCAGTCGGGTACCCCTTCAGGGCTGCTGCATGGGTCTGTCCAAGAACGGTTCTTGAGACCATAAATTCCTCGGACCCCCTCTGCCTCTGGGACGGCGTCTATCACAACCCCCTCTGCCTCCGGGACGGCATCTATCACACATCCCCCTCTGCCTCCGGGACGGCATCTATCACAGCCCCCTCTGCCTCCGGGACGGCATCTATCACAGCCCCCTCTGCCTCCGGGACGGCATCTATCAAGGCCTCCTCTGCCTCCGGGACAGCATCTATCACAGCCCCCTCTGCCTCCGGGACGGCATTTATCACGGCCTCCTCTGCCTCCGGGACGGCATCTATCACAACCCCCTCTGCCTCCGGGACAGCATCTATCACAGCCCCCTCTGTCTCCGGGATGGCATCTATCACAGCCCCCTCTGCCTCCGGGACGGCATCTATCACAACCCCTTCTACCTCCGGGACGGCATCTATCACAACCCCCTCTGCCTCCGGGACGGCATCTATCACAACCCCCTCTGTCTCCGGGACGGCATCTATCATAACCCCCTCTGCCTCTGGGGGAAGGCGAGTCCTGAGTGTCCCGTAAAAACCCCAGAGACTTCTGTAACCACATCTTCTTCGCCCTTCGCTGACTCCTAGAGAAGGCTCTGAGGGGAAGAGAAGCAGATCTTGACAGTAAACAGTGTCTTCTTGACCTTCTCACGCTGGACTAAAGTGTCTTGTACTGACTTCCCAAACAGGGAAAAAACATCATATGGGGCATTTGAAAACAATGCCTTAAAGGGTTCCGAGAATTGACAAAGCTGGAGCCAGGTGTGGCACCTGATGACAACGCCTGTACCGTCCACCCTGGAGGCTCCCTCAGTGGCATGGGAGAGAAGGAGCATGGATGAATTAGCTACTGCCTTGAGAGTGGCCATCTCAACGGAAAAAGTCTTCTTGTCCTCTGCCGACATCGACTCCGGGGTCGACTCAGCGATTTCCTTGTCAGTCTGGCTGCAGCTGAATCACATGTGCCATGCAATTCAGCACTGCTATGGAAAAAGTCGAAGTGTGCACCCACTTCCTGAATCGGTCTATCACCCTTGAACTCTCAGTCAGGAGGATGGACCATAGAACTCTCCTGCATGAGCTCTTTCTTAGAGACAGCTCCCACAACCAGAGCATCCACCGGGGACCCCTTATTCCAACATGTCCTGTCCGAAGGAGGGCTAAGGACTTAATCAGGGCATTTAAGGATAAGCTCCACAGTGCTCCGTTCCTTCCATGCCCGAGATGTTATTAGGTCAACTAAAGGATCCACGGAAGGGGACACCAAGGAAGTAGATGGGCCTGCGCCAATTGCCTCAAGGAATACTGATTTGTCCAAGGTCTGTTTCTGGGCAGACCACCCCCTTCTAGTGTACGAGTTCCATGACGTCTCCAAAGAAGACATCCTTGGGGGGGGGGTGATCGGGGGGGATCTTCTGCTTCCTCCAAATCCATGTCTTCAGCGAGGGACTCCAGTGGGGAGTCCATGTTCCTCTTTTTCACGTCCATTTGCGAGGAACCTCCTCAGTGAGACACTCTGGGGAGGACTCACCATCATCCTGTTATTCCCTCATGGGAGCTTCCTGAGGCAAACCGGGCACAGGCTGTGTCTGAGAGGATAACGATGGTCAGGACCATACCCAAAGAGTCGGGATGGAGTCCGGAGGACGAGATGGTCAAGGGTCTCGCGAGAACCCTCTCCACCACATCAAAGGCTGAAGGGGAATGGATATCCTGACAAGTACCAGCCAGAGCCATTCCCCTGTGACCTGACAGAGGAGTCAGAACAGAAACTCCAGGAGCCGAAATGCCAAAGGGAATACTGCGCTCCGGCATGCTCTGAGCAGACAGCACCCCCCCTCAGACCCGACCACAAGATTATGGCTCCCAAGAGCTTGGATCCAACATACTCAAGGCTATGGCTGGAGTCGAAGTACAAGATATTGTCGGTGCCGACCCCAAGGGTCCTCAGATCCAAGGGCTCCGAAACCACAGGCCAGATTAGAGGAGTGATCTGCATGAAAAAAGACTGCAATCTCCAACCCCCTCCAGAGGGAAAGGGGGAGGGCAAGACCCCCATCTGAATTTGGGTGTCTACAAATCTTGGCATCATCTTACTCCCCCACCCCCCAACTGCACGGATAAGACAGATAGTAAAGTGAGAAAAGGAAGTTAAGGCGGCTAGCAAAATCTCAAACAAATCACTCACAAAACCCAACGACTAGCCTAGAACTCGGACGATGCTTGCTTTTGCCAGCGGCAAACAAGATCTGAAGGAAGTAGAAATGGGGCATTATGGGCAAGGGGAAGAGCTTGGAACTCTGATCAGATGCTGGATATTTGGCCGTGTTGGATCAGATACGGATCCATAACCCACAGGTTGAAGACCAAATGAAGTCAACTACTTCAAATCTAGCTATACCTACTCAGGAAATTTTAAAGAAAATATAAGAAAAGTTTTACTTACCTATCCAGAGCCAGTAGGAATGCATCTGCACCAAGAGCACGGCAAACAAGATCTGGGGATTACAGAGCAGCAGGGCATTAGGGGAGAGGGTGGAGCCAGAGCCTTGGATCAGTCTGTTGTATATTTTTCTGGCTCGGATCCAATGCCAGATACAAGACGCTGTGGTGATGAAGACATGGAGATCATCAGATCCTTGGTCAAATGAACAGCTTTTCCTGCAGTTTTAATTTTGAAAGAAATGGAGGAAATTGAGAAAAATATCCAACCTCAACCAGCACCACTTGTGTATCTCTGCTGTGCTGGATTTTTTAAAAGTCATACCTTTCCTTAGAGAATGCTCAGTCTCCCTTCTGTCTGCAGCCATCCATGTAGTCCAACACAACTCAACAGCAGCAGAAAATAGAGCACAGCTAGAACAAAACTGGAGCTATGGAAAGGAAAGTCAGCACACAATGTATTCTGAAGCAGAGCTGTCCAAACACTGCTACTCAACATAGGAAGTCAACCAGAACTATTTTTTTTTCAAAATATGATGAAGTATAGCTGTGTGAAACAAATCAGAAGAGCATGCCTTAAGGTGAGCTAAGGAAACTATATGTAGCAAAATGGAAGAGATACCCCCCCGCTGTCTTAACAGAAACCAGGACCTTAATTCATCTCAAGTCCTTGGGTCTCAGTCTATCAGACCTATACAATATATAGGTATCTTACCCCCTTTAAAGGTATAGGTTTCAACTGCATCAACTCGCCCTCATCTAGACTACTCTTTGGGTACTCAGTTAAAAAAAAAAAAGTGAATACTCCACATCAGACCACATAAGTGGGACACTACTTTGTCATGGCACTCCACTATGTACAGGAATCCTCTGAACCAACTACATTGCCTTAAGTGTTTGAAGATGGTGTCTTTGGTTGCTGCCAGTAGAAAAGAAAGTTGTGTAAAATCTTACCATAACCATAGATGTCCCTCTCTTCCATGTTGCAGTATTCTGCATGTGGGTTTACCCTTCTACCTCTCCAGTTCGCCCCGACCAGGATTCCAAAGATTTTCAGTCTCTCTAGGGGCGTTGGACGTCTGACGTGGCAGCAGGAACGTGGGACAAAGTGACACCTGCACACACCAGCCCTCAGAACCTAAAAGCCCAGGTTGGAACCAGTCCTATAAGGGCATAGCCTGTCCAGTGTCACCCAGGAGAGCAAGTGCAACTTGACAGGAGGAGGAGAGTGGGAAGAAATACTGCAACATGAAAAGGACATCTATGGTTATGGTACGATTTTACACAACTTTCCTATATTCTTCTATTCAAATGTTGCAGTATTCTACATATGGATGAGTGCCAAAGGTCACTGAGGATTGGGTGGTGGCCTAAACTAAGTCTCCAGGAATACATGTAGGATAGCCCTGGAAAACCCCACCTTGGCTCTGGAGAGGTGTTCCAGCTTGTAGTGCTTGAAGTTGTGAAGAGGACCAAGTAGCTGCCTCAAGTATGATGTTGGTGTCTAGCCCGTTAAAGGCTCCAGAAGAGGCCATTGCTCTGGTGGAGTGGGCTTTGACATTGCCCTACAATGTCTTCCCCATGGTGTCGGTAGCAGAAAGAAATGTCCCAGGAGATCCAGGCTGAAATGGTCTGGTCACAGCTTTCCCCAGACTTCTGGGGTGGAAGGAGACAAACAGTTGGTCTGATTTCCTAATGGGCTTGGTTTTATGTAGGTAAAACCCAAGTTGTCTGTGGACGTCTAGGGAATGAAATACTCTCTCACTATCTCCATGTAGGTTGGGGAAAAAGGAAGACAGGTGAATGGCCGGGTGCAAGGATAGGTCATTCACTACTTTGGGTGTGAATGACGGGTTAGTCCTGAGGGTCACCTTGTCAAGGTGGAACACTAAAAAGGGTGGTGTAGCCATAAGAGCTTGCAGTTATGAGACCCTTCTGGCTGAAGGCAGTGCTGCCAACAAAACAGTTTTCCATGTGCAAAATGTTATGGGAGCTTTGTCTGCTGGTTTAAAGGGGGGCTAAAGTGAGTTTTTCTAATACATAGTTATGGTCACAGGGAGGTGGGGACGGTTTCCTGGGTGGTCTCAAGTGTAGTACCCCATTTGAGGAAAAGTTTAGTGGGAAGTCTGGATGAAAGGGCTGGATCCAGAGGTAGACGGGCAGAGACTGCAGACAAATGTTCTTTTACAGAGGAGTAGGCCAGTCTTGTCTGCATTAGTTCACACAGGTAAGACAGGATAAGAGGAATGTTGCTTTCCAGTGGGTCCAGCTGTCCTTTGTGACACCAAGTAGAAAACCTTTTCCATTTCGAGAGATAGGATTTTCTTGTGTTGGGTTTCCTAATCACCTGCAGGACACTGAGCACATCCTCGTTGTACAGGTGTCTGAAGGGGATCAGAATCCTATCAGTCACAGGGTGAGGTGCAGGGATTGCCGCTGTGGGTGTATCGGAGTCCCCTTGTGTTGTGTGAGCAGGTCCACTGAAGGGGGCAACTTGTGGTGATTGCCCTTGGGACAAATGAAGGAGAAGGGGGGAACCAGTGCTGTCTTGGGCAGTAGGGCGTCACCAGCAAGATTTTTGGTGAGCCCTGCTGAATTTTTAGCACCTTTTGAATCAAGTGGAAAGGGGGGGGATGCATACAGAAACTTCCCCTTCCAGAACATTGAAAAGACATCTGTTGCTAGTGCCTTGGGTGTCCTGGTGCAGTAACCAAGAAGTTGCCTGTTTATGGAGGAGACAAACAGGTCTATTTGAGGAATACCTCACCTGTGAACCACATTCAGGAAAACATCTCTTTGAGGCATCCATTCATGGTTGTTTGAGATGGTCCTGCTTAAGTAATCTGCCTGGGAGTTGTGCAGGGAGGCTATGTAGGCTGCCCGTAGGGTAATTCCCTGTGAGGTGGCTAGTTCAGACACCTGCAAAGTTAGTCTGCAAAGGAGGTATGATTTTGTCCCTCCCTGTTTGTGGAGATACCACAGGACTGTGGTGTTGTCCTTGAATAATCTTGAGAGGGTCTTGCTCTAGACAGGGTTGGAAGGCTTGCAGAGCAAGGAGGATTGCTCTCATTTCTCTGACGTTTATGTGGTCTAGTTTGTGTCTGTCCACAAACCTTGCACTTTACTTTGTCCTAGAATTGCTCTCCATCTCAGATCTGAAGCATTTGCATGCATAGTCTAGGAGGGCGTGGGTGTTTGTAGAGGGAGGTCTGGGTTCTTGGCCACCTGAGCCACGCACCAACGCAATTGCTTATTTTAAGAAGGGAAGGAGGGGGACCCTGAATTCTATGGGCTGGGAGTGCTGAGTCCACACTAACTGAAGATACCACTGTAGTTTCCTCATGTGCAGTCTCGCTAAGGGCAACATGGGTATGGTGGCAGCCATGTAACCCAGATGTCTCAGAAAATGCCTTGCTGTCCGTTCTGATGCTTGAAGGGCACCAAGTAGGTGGTGTTTCAGGGACATCACCTTCTCTGGTGACAGGAAGGCCTTCATAAGGTCTGTCCGGATTCTGCAACCCAGGAAGACAATGTTCTGTGAAGGCTCCAGGTGAGATTTTGTGAAGTTTACTAGAAATTCTAGAGACTGCAGGAAGAGAATGGGGGCGTGAGTGTGAAGAATAATCTTCTGATTGTCTGCCTGAATTAAGTAGTCTAGATAGGGGATGCCCTTTGTCCTGCAGTAAGCAATGACTGGAGCCAGACATTTTGTAAATACCCTGGGAGCAGTGGAAAGCCCAAAGGGCAAGGCACAGAACTGGAAATGGGATGAGCCTGCCAGAAATCTGAGGTATGTCCTGAAGGTGGACTTTATAGGTATGTGGAGGCAGGCATCCTTCATGTCCATGGTTGCCATGAATCCTTGAGGTAGAAGGGGAAAGAGGGTAGGGGAGAGTGAGGATCCTGAAGGTAGGAACTTTTAAGAAGGGGTTGAGACGAAAGATGTCTAGTATAGGCCTCCATGGTCCATCCTTTCTGGGCACCAGAAAGATTCTGGAATAGAATCCTTTTCTTTTTGATCCTGTAGGCACTGGTTCTATAGTGCCTTGTATTATTTAGGTTTTCAGTGCCTATTGTAGGAGGGGTAACTAACTGCTGGGTGGCTGAGGCATTCCCAGCCTTGTTGGGGAGGTGATCCAGATAATAAAGTAACTGTTCTGTATGATGGACAGAACCCAATTGTCTGAGGTAATGAGTGACCACGCAGAGAGACAGTGAGAGAGAGAGACGGGCAGACAGGTGAAGGTATGCAGGAGGGGTTGGGTGAGAGACTGGCAGTCAGTCAGACACTATCTGCCCTAGCTGAAAAGGGAGGCATTTGGCTGGAGGAAGGAGAAGCTGTAGTTGGAGAGGGCTGCCTTCTAGGTGGTCTCCTGGACTTGGAGGGAGATGTAGGCCTAGACGTTTTCCTGATGAACTGAGTCTCGGCTGGGTAGTTCCTGTGGAACTTAGGGATGGGTGAGACTAGCAGGTGTTTTAGGTCCTTGCAAACCTTTGCCTTTTTTTTTGCAGGGACTTAAAAAGGTCAGCCACTTTTCCACCAAATAGGGCAGACTGATACAAAGGAGGATCAATAAGTTTGGCCTTGAAGTAGTCAGGGAGAGGCTGAAGGCATAGCCAAGAGTATCGTCTTAGCACAGAAGCTGATGCAGCTGACCTAGCTGATGCTTCAGCTGCAAAATAATCATCTTAAGGAGTGTCTATTCACCTGAGAGGTAAGAGCTTGCAAAGAGATCAAGGAATCTTTGGCTGCACAGTCTGGGATGTCATCTAATTCCTTCATGGCGTTGTCCGCCAGTGCTAAGGAATACTTGTTCATGTGAGTTTGTTAGTTAGTGGCTCAAGAGTATATTTTCTTTCCCAACCTTTCCACTGTCTTGTTGTCCTTGTCAACTGTAAGAATGTTTGTGGCAGAGAGCAGCTTGGAAACCCTATCAGTAAAAATGGAGATAGTGGCTGGGTCAGCCGGAGGGCACTTAATCACAAATCTCTGTCTCAGGGACTTTGTAGAGTCTATCTGCTCTCAGTGGGACTGGTGGTTGGGAGTCAGGATTGATGGAAGCAGATGGAAAGGCATCCAGGAAGGCTAGCTGAATAAGAGGGATAGCAGGAGGACTGGGGGAGTCCATCTGTATCAGGTCGCAAAACCTCATCTGCACTTTAGTCATATCTGAGGAACGGCCGGTAGAGGCACAGCTGAAGTAGGCTGCAAGGCCTTGGCCCTTTTCTTAGGCGGTTCAGATGGGGCGTCGGACGTGGCCCCCATCCTCAATGCTATTTGTTTTAACCGCTGGTTTTCTAAGTACAGATGTAAGGCCTGTAAATGGCAACGTAAGGTCTTCGGGACGAATGACTGACAAATAGTGCAGTTCTCGTGGTCGTGTTCCCTACCTAAACGAAAGAGACACTGACTGTGGGCGTCTTTGGGGAAATCTGCTGGCCACACTTGCACTTGACCTTTCCGGATGACATGAAAAGACTAAGAAATAAGAGTAGGACTGAAAGGCTCCCCAATGGGGTACTTAACTGAATTTTGTTTTGATCAGACGTCCGCGAGAAGCAGGAGCATCTGGCGTACGACTGGCGGATGAAAATTTCTGAGGGCTGGTGCATGCAGACATCACTTTTACCGCCCACATTCCTGCTGTCACATCAGACGTCTGATACACCTACAGGGACTTTGCAATCCTGGCTGGAAAAACTGGAGAGGAAGGATACACCCACATGTAGAATACTGCAATATTGGAATAGAAGGACATTCCAGACTTCCAAGCCCTAACTTGTAAAGAGCTCTTTTTAACTTTTCACAAAGTGAGGGTCACAATGCATACTAACCTTAACTTCATGCTTAAGGTATGGCAAAATTATATTAAATCAGGATATTTACCGCTCCATTTTCTTTTAAAACTCCCTACACAAAATGTAAATAACCTTTACATTCCCTGGATATGCCCAAACAAGTGAGACTTTCTTGAAGAAAAGTAAAGAAATCAAAGTCAGATCAGTTGTTTCTCCTTTGCAACAGACATAGGGGGTAAGAATGTTAAGAATGGCTTACTCACTGTATACATTTTTCATTCTTTCCATGGAAACACTGCCAAGCCATGTCAAAGTCCATTCCCATAAGTGCCACTGCAGCCACCACAGCCTTTTTTAAGTGTTTTAGTGCCCAATCATTTCTAGAAGCAGGTCTACTCTACTGCCCACACCTTTTCCCAAGTATAGCACTTAAAGTTTTGCATCCAGAGCCATGGTGGGTTTTCCCATAGCCATGCCCCCAGGGTTTTCTCTGTCTGTAACCCAATCAAGACCATCAACCCTTCTTGTCCTTATGGTTTGGAAATCTTCCCAGAACTGATGACTAACAGTGAATATTAAAATAATCTTAATACACTTGTGTTAGTAATTTACCATGTCTGTAGGTGCCACAATACATTCACTGTTGTGGTCCCTATTCCCGCTCACTAACCCCTACACTTTTCTGACTGGGCATCTGGAGAATGTAGTTGGTTTCCTTTAATCTCATCTCCACCTTCCCTTTTTCCTAATCAGGCACCCTCCATCTGACATTCTCTAGAGTCCATGAAGGCAAACAAATGCACATGTGTGGTTCACTATCACTTGTGGATATTTTCTTAGTCCACGAGTGCTCTGGACAGGGCAAAACAGACCTGAAAATGGCATTAGCTGAGGCCTCTCTTATACAGACAGTGTCCTGATGCCCAAGTGGTTGGGTTGACAGCTGGGATCAGTAGGACAGGGTAAAAATTACAGTGTACACTTACCATAAATGTAGATGTTGGGAGTGTATTCACTGTTGCAGTCATCACACTTGGGTTATCCTGCCAGAGGTAGCCTTCAGTCGTCCCGAATACCAGAGGCTTAGTATTTCTGTCTCAGTTGCTGTCGCTCCAGGACTGACGTCGGGTAATTAGCGGTATAAAATCAGGCAGCCAATGCCATTACATCAGTTTTTCTTGCCACAAATGTCAGGCCGCCCCACATAGGGATCTAGGTTATGGTGGAAGATCACCACCAATAGAAAGTAAATAACAAAAAGCCCTGTAATGAGTGAGGAAGAGAGACAGTGAGAGAGACAAGGAGGATGGAGGGTGGGAAACCAGGACTGCAACAGTGAATACACTCGAACATCTACATTTATGGTAAGTGTACACAACTGTACCATGTTCTTTATGTTTCACTGTTGCAATCCATCACACTTGGGTTGATTCCCAATGTTGAAGTAAAGGGTGGAGGCAGTCAAGAAGAGATGGGGCTGGCTAGTATGCCCTGCAAGACTGTGGTTGCAAAGCCTGCCATGGATTTGGAAAAGATAGGCAAGGTGGTAATGCTTGGTGAAGGTATGAACAGAACTCCATGTTGCAGCCTCCAGGATGTCCCTGGTAGGGACCCCTCTGAGATAAGCTGCACAGATGGAAGCTGCCTTTGTGGAATGTGTCCTGACCCCCCCCCCCCCCCCCCCCCAGAGAGGGTGGTTTCCCATGGTGTTTGTAATAGAAATGGATACAGTGTGCTATCCATTTGGAGATGGTTTGTTTGGATATGGCTTTGCCCTCCACTCCTGCTGCAAAAAGCTGACTAGTAACTGGTCAGTTTTCCTAAAGGGTTTAGTCCTACCCAGGTAGAATCTGAGCTGTCTGTGGACATCTAAAGAGTGCAGGATCCTTTCCCCCTTAATTTTGAGGCTTAGGGAAAAAGGTGGGCAAATGGATAAATTGGTTGAGAGCCACACTGGACACCACTTCAAGCATGAAAGTTGGGTTACCCCTGAGGGGAAACCCTGTCAGCATGAAAAATGATGAAGGGTTCCACAGCCATGAGTGCTTGTAGCTCAGACACTCTTCTAGCTCAAGTGATGGCCAGAAGCAAGGCTATTTTCCAAGAGAGGAATTTTAACTCTGCTGAAGCTGAAGGCTCAGAGGGGAGTAGCATGAGCTTTTCCAACACAAAATTAAGGTCCCAGGCTGGGTCTAGGAGCTCTTCTGGGTGCCCTTAAATTGTTAGTCCCTCTAAGGAACCGTTTGATGAGAGGGTGAGAAAAGAGAGGTGGCTCTGTGCTGTAATGATCAGAGATGAAAGAGGCATGAATTTTAATAGAAGAGAAGGACAGGTCCCTGTGAAGTAGGTCTGCTAGATAATCCAGGTTGATTGGTAGGGGGCGCTGTGCTGGTTCAGCTCCTTTAGCTTGGATCCAGGAGCAATACCTTTTCCACTTGTCAGCATAGGATTTTCTAGTGCTGGGACGTCTGGCCTCGAGTATTATGTCCAGGACTTGCTTGCTTAGGCTGGCCACTGGAGGAGAGGTCAGGGAACAGGCCAGGCTACCAGGTTCAGGGTCTGCAATTGTGGATGCAAGAATTCTCCATTCTGCTGGGTCAGGAGAGTTGGGATCTGAGGGAGGTGCCATGTAGGCGGCAGTGACAGACTGCGCAGTAGTGGGTACCAGTGTTGGCGTGGCCAGTCTGGGGCAATCAGGATTGGTCTTCGTTTTTCCTCCTTTATTTTGAGGAGCACCCTTGTAAGAGGAGGCAGAAGAGGAAATGCATAGATCGACAGGTTTACCCATTGGAAGGATAGGGCACCACTTTCCAGGCCTTGCTGTGAGGTTCCCCGGGGCTGAGCTGGTGGTTGTGGGAGGAAAATAGGTCCACTTCAGGGTACCCCATTTGTGGGTTACAAGGCTGAATGTGCTGTGGTTTATTTGCCACTCATTTGGATCTAGGAGATTTCTGCTTAAGTTGTCTGCCAGAGAGTTTTGGTTGCCTGGCAGGAATTGTGCAAGCAGGTGAATCTGCATAGCTGAAGACGTGTGCAAAAGGGTCATGGCTAGCCTGCAGAGTGGATAGCAGTGAGGTCCTCCTGGCTTGTTGATGTACCACATATCACTGCGGTATTGTCTGTTTTGATTAGTAGAGGCCCCAGAGAGAGTAGGGGTCTGCAAGCTGTCAGTGTGTGTTGAACAGCTACCATTTCTTTTTGGGTGATGTGCAGATGTATTTGATTTGGGCTCCAGTGGCCCTGAATGGACCTACCATCCAGGTGCGCACCCCAGGCATAGTCTGATGCGTCTGTGGTTAGGGTATGGGTGGCGTGGGGTTGTGAAAAGGGAAGGCCCTTGTTGTGGTTGCATGCTGCTGCCCACCAAAGAAAATCTTTCCTTAGACAAGGTATCATACATATGACAGCTTCCAGGTCCTGACAGTGTTGACACCAAAGGCTTTTTAAGTACCATTGAAGTTTCCTCATATGCATCTGGCATATGGAATGAGGAGAATGCAGTAATCCATGAACTCTAGAGCTTGCAGGAGTTTCCTTGTGGATAAGTGGGTCCTGGTGGCTAGTTGAGAAAGCAGCCTGTCAGGCTTCTGGAGTAAGGAATGCCATCTGGGATGCTGTGTCCAGGATTGCTCCCAGGAATACAATTTTCTGACTGGGTAGTAGTTTGGATTTCTTTTCATTTATATTGTACCCCAGTGAGGTCAGTAGGTCCTTTACAAAGGTCAGGTGTTGTAACAGCTTTTCCTGTCTGCCTGAATCAGGCAGTCGTCCAAGTAGAGGTAAATTTGAATATTTCTTAGCCTGGAAAAAGCAATGGCAGGAGCCAGGCATTTTGTGAAAACTCTGGGAGCAGTGGATAAGCCAAAGGGAAGTGCAGAGAACTGAAAGTGCATAGATCCTACCCTGAAACGAAGACATTTCCTGCAAGAATCCCTGATTGGGATATGCAGTGCAGATTGGCCTCTTTTAGGTCTAGGGTGGCTAACCATGCATTGTTGGATAGCATAAGAAGAAGCTGATGGAGGGTGAGCATTTTGAATTTTGGTATCACCAGGAAGGTGTTTAGAATCGATAGATCTACGATTGAGTGCCAGGTGCCCTCTTTTCTATGTACCAGGAAAAGCTGGAATAGAAACCTTGGCCTATCTGGTCTGCAGGAACAGGCTGTATTGTCCTCATGGAAAGCAGGGAATGAACTTGGTTTTGGGTATCTGCCCACTGGTTTGGAGGAAGATCTGGGAACCCTTTTGAGGTTGGCAGAGTGGGGAAATAAACTTTGCACCCCTGGGACACTGTTGAGAACCCATCGGTCATTGGTGGAGGCCCAGTTTTTTGCATGGGTGGCAAGTTTTCCTCCTAGGGGCACAAGCAGGTGGGCAGAGGTAATGGGTGGAGTTGAAAAGTCATTGTGAATTCTTTCCATCAGGGGGTGGGGCTTAGCGCACACTGTTTTTGAAGTGGAGGTACTCCACTGCTTGGATCTCTGCATTTCCTGGGACTGCTGTCTGGGGGGGGGTGGTCGCTACTTCCCCTAGGTCTAGTCTGAGCTGGCCTTGAGGGGGCAGGAAAGGACCAGTGTTTGGAGGGGGCAATGCCTACTGAATCTCGGAGGCTGGAGTTGCAAAAAGTCTTTACTGTCTGCATAGATTTAGCTTTTTATTCCATCCTTTTTAAAATGCCTTCTGCCTTGGTGCCAAACAAATTGTCTTTGTTCAATGGTGTGTCCAATAATTTTGATTTGGCATGGTCTGGCAAGGTCTGTTACTTAAGCCAAGCATGCCTTGTAAGTAGAGAACCTGTGACTGCTGCCCTACAGGATGCTTCTAGGGTGGCAAAGCCACATTGCAAGGTCTGCTTAGTAACTTGGTTTGCAGAATGCATAAGCTCCTGTAATTATTTTCTGCACAAGCTGGAAAGGTAGATCATTTTTGTTTAAGGAGTTCCATTGTATGTTGCTGGTATTTCAACATGTGGAACTGACAATTTATTGCTCTAGTGGCAAGAGTTGCAGAGGTGTCTAAAGCTTAGGAATCCCTGTCCGAAGGGGTGGGATTCTTAGCTGTGGTTGCTTTTATTCCTTTAGGTCCTTGGGAGATGACCTCCGAGTCAGCAGTAGGATTTTTGAAAATAAATTTGTGTGAGTCAGGGACTTGCAGGTTTCCTGGGAGCAGGTGGTAGGGTGTCAGGAGTTAAACTTGATTCCATGAAAACATCATCCACAACATCCAGGACAGGAGGAATAGCGAAGGGTCTGTGCTGTGGTAAATCTAAAAAATCTTTATAACAAAGTAAACTTTTAATCGTCCTCATGTTCCTATAGGTAAAGTATGGCCTAGTGCCATAAAAATCTTTATAACAAAGTAAACTTTTAATCTTTTTACCTATAGGAACATGAGGACGATTAAAAGTTTACTTTGTTATAAAGATTTTTATAGACCTAGCTATACACCAATTGCTGCTAAAATTGGTACCTATCCATGTTTTAATTGTGTCATTTGCACTTATATTTTTGGTAATGGTAGTGATACATTTAAACATCCTACCAATGGACAAATGTTTAATTTTAAAACCTCAGCCACTTGTAACACCCCCCTTGTTGTGCATCTGGCCACCTGTAACTCATGTACCTCATTTTATGTGGGGAAAACTATACGCAAGTTAAAAGAACGTATTATTGATCAGAATTCTGAAATCAGGAGACACTGTGACAAGAATGCATTATATAAACACATTAGTACTTGTGGTGATACACATACTTTTAAGTTCAGAGTGATTGATGTATTATGTCCAAATGCAACGGGTGGTGACATTGATAATAATCTTGAGGTTAAGGAATTTGAATGGATCTTGAGACTAGCTGCTGACTCTTATCCTGGTCTAAATAGTATGGTCAGCTTGAAACCTGTGCTAGTAAAGTTACGTAATAATATAATAAAATAGGCTAATTTTTATTAGTCTTGTTATTGTCCATGTTTTTTGATATATATGTATATCATATATATTTACCTTTTTATGTTTAAAATCTGTGTATATATTTGTTTTATGCTATATTTTATGTTCTCTCATCACATGATTTCATTTGGCTGCTGGTCATGCGATTTTAGACCTGTATTTAAGTTTTCAGTTTTAGACTTCAATGTATTAGTATTGAGGAAGGGTTATGCCCGAAAGCTTTGCTTTGTATTAAACTGGTTTTTCCTACCAAGTTTTCTTCTTTTTTGGTTCAACTTTTGCAGCTGGTTCTATTTTTGCTGTGGTAAATCTAAACATTCCCTGAGTCTCTTTTTTTGACTGAGGATAATCCTGACATTCCCAATGGAAATGCTCTCTCAAAATATGTAGGGTTTCACCAAAAGAAAAATCATCTGGAGGAGAGGCAGAAGGAATGCATTTCTCTTCATCTGAATCCTCATAAGTAGGCAAGGGCATGTCTTCATATTCAGAAACATCAGTGTCGGACTCCTGGGCAAATAAAGCTGCTGGGGACAAGTCACTTTTTCTTTTAAAAGGGGTAGGCTGGCTTCCCCTAATAAGCATAAGGTCTTAAGCATTTGAGATTCAGGCATGGAAGCAGGTGTTTGAGCTTGGGTTGTTTCTTTGGCATAGTTCGTACCCTGGGCCTTAGAAACCCGGTAGTTTTAGAAAGAACTGAAAATGCAAAAGTCGGTTTGAGTCAAAAATTTGTAGTGTGAAGAACTTCCTCGGAAGCCAGTGCCTCCTCAGCGGCTCCAAACCCATCCAAGGTAGAGACATCCACAAGTTCCTTAGCCAAAGAGTCTCTCGGCATACTGGACTCCAAACGGGCCTCGTTAGGGAAGCAGGACTATTCGACCCCAATGCATTTCTATACAATTTCATATATAAATTTATATATATTATATATGTAATTTTTTAGTGGACCGTTTGACCCCGGACTATTTGACTCCAGACTGATTGACCCCAAATATATTCTAGTAAGTACTTTATCATTATATTATTTAATCAATTATTCAAGAACACTTAATTTTTCATTGTAAATATATATTTTTACTTTAATATTTTTATTTAATTACATTGGTTAGTATAAATATAACACAAACTTTTCATATAACTAGTGTTATGCTTCAACATATTAAGACTAGTGTTACTTTATAACATACTTTAATTATAAACACTTATTTTATATTATGTTCATATTTTAATCAATCTATTATGTATCATAAATAAACCGTTTAAAATTAAATGAAATCAATACGATTATGGGTTGGATATTTTAAGAAAGATTTTACGGGCGCACACAATATTTTATATATATATATATATATATATATATATATATATATATATATATGAATGATTTTAATAGAAAGATGAGCGGCAGTGTACCTGTAATTATGGATCTTGTACCTCTTTTTTTTTTTGATCAAAGACCGATATTTTCATCAAAAACGTAATAGCTATGGACACAGTTGTAGTACTGATTTATGCAATTATTTGAATGTGTGGTGCTTGAGAAAAAAATGTATAATTCTCCTTAAAGTACATACATGTGTAGTGTTTTGTTGATGACTTTTCATTTCCTGGTCAGTAAAGGAGTCACAACTACAACTTACAGAATATTTCTGATGTTCGCAGCATTACATAGTCCAGAATTTCTGCTCATTGATTTATTGCATACATGTGTTTTTACATTTTTATTTTAAGTTATATTTGTAGGAATACTTTAAATTTTAATGCCTTAATTGTATTTTTATTGTTAACTTTATTTTTATGCAATGTTAATTTTACCGTTATATGGTAACTCTGGACTAGTTAGTGCTGCAAACTTCCGGATGTTATTGCTACTGCTCATTTCCTTATTGTTTTTGCAGTTATTTTTTTTTATATATATAATTCAACTAATTGCATTTTTTGTAAAGTGTAGTCGAAACAAACAGAAAAGAAAAAGACCGTCTAAACCAATTTTAAGAATGTTTAAACAGTCTTTTTCGTTTATGCTTTGATGTGCTTCAGCTTCACTTACTTTTTTATTTGGGTCAACAGTCCGGGGTCAAACTGGTCAGGGGCAAATCAGTGGGGTCCAAAGGTCCTGTACCCCTCTGTAGCGGCCTGCGAATCCATAGAAGCGGCATCAAAGGCTGTGAAAGCGCCTCACTGAGTACCGGCGAAGTGGTGACTAGCTTAACGGAAGCATCGGCGGCGGTTTTGGACCTGTGCGGTCTGCCTCTATCTTTATCCTTACGTTTTTTTTTCCGGAAGATCAGTAGTCGGAATATAAAAAAGTGCCCAACTCTGGTGGTGCATGGACTGGTGCCAGGACCGGAAGAAATGGCACTGTAGAATCCTCAAGACATGGAAACATTCCTACAACAATGTTCGGCCAGCCCAGGCGGAGGATGGCCCTTTTGTTGTAGAAGGAAGCAGTAGTCTACAAAAACTGACAGGCCAAGAGAGAGACAAAGATGGCAGAGTAGACTACTAAGGATAAGGAAGACATTTTGTATTGTTACTATTACGCAAAGAACTCAGAATTCCCAGGCAGAAATTCAGAAAGCACAAGAGAAATTAAAGGAAAATAATACTTGCAAAACAAATAAAAACAACCCCCCCCAACAAACACTAACAAAAGTTTCAAATAGAAATGTGCTAATACAACAGATCCATGAAAAACATTTTACACAGAAGAAACTTTGGGCTGCTAGGAAACAGAAACAAGAGAGAAAGTACACAAATATAAAGAAAACCCATAGATTTGTTGAAAGGTATAAAAAAGGAACATGAACATTGGGAAAGAAAGATCTGAGATGGTGCAATATTTATGCAAAGGTGAAAGCCAAACTAATCAGTACAAAAAAGCAGCCCCAAAGATATTTGAAGAGAAATAGAGGCAAAGGCATCCAGATATGGAGAATTTCACAATAAAAAAACAGAAGGAAACAAAGAAGGAATGTAGCACAGACTAGTAAGGAAGAAGTTAAACAGAACCTGAAGTCCTGGATTACCTGCAAAGCAAAATGAAGGATTTAGTGTAGAAAATCCAACACATGCAATGTAGCAGCATGACAGAACGAGTCCCAGATTAAAAGTGCAGTGGGAGGTATTAGAAGTAGAGACATGGGAATGAAAGATTTTACATAGTGCAATATTTATTTATACGGAGATACCAAAATTTATTTTTACTTGACATTTGTTGACCGGGTTAGACCAACTAGGCGGAAGCCCAGGGAAAAAGCCCCACAAGTAATAAACAAGTAGTATAATAAGTACAAAGATACAGATCAGAAAAAGTACAGTTTTGTACCTACCATAAATGTAGATGTCTGAGAGACATGCAACTGCAGTCATAACATGTGGGTTGTCCTGCCTCAGGCAGCCCTCGGTCGGCCGGATTCCAAAGTCTGGGTCCGACGTCGGCTGATGTCGCATTTCTCTCCGACGTCAGAGTGGCTGGAGTACATAAGCATCAGCCGACGCCATTTTCTTCAGTGTTTTTTGCCCCAGATGCCAGGTGCCCTCCAAGGAAGGCTGTAATCAAATTGTTAGACAAACAGGATTGCAAACAAATACATGAGTAATAAAACAAATACACCACAACAGATATCCCCAGCTAAGAGTGGGGGGGGGGATAGGAATGGACCCTAGGCATAGAGGGGTATGGAGGAAGGGAAAACCCGACTGCAGTTGCATGTCTCTCGGACATCTACATTTATGGTAGGTACAAAACTGTACTACGTCCTTCAAGAATGCAACTGCAGTCATAACATGTGGGTAGAATACCATAGCTTAGCTGGGGGAGGAGGTATGCTCTAGGAAAGAGAAGGTGTGGCAATCAAACCCTGCAGGACTGCCGAAGCAAAGCCTGCTCTGGATCTGGAATATAGGAGGAGATTGTAGTGTTTTGAGAATGTATGCACGGAGCTCCATGTAGCAGCTTCTAGAATGTCCTTTGTAGGCACCCCTCTTAAAAATGCTGTAGAGGTGGCTGTAGCTCTGGTGGAATGTGGTCTGACATAGGCTGGAACAGTCTTTCCATGAAAGGAATAACAGAATCTGATGCAATGTCCAATCCATTTAGAAATAGTCTGTTTTGAAATTGCTTTTCCTTGGACTGCAGGGGCGTAAGCTACAAAAAGCTGTTCAGACTTCCTACTGGCCTTTGTTCTGTCCAGGTAGTATCGAAGTTGTCTATGAATGTCCAAGGTATGTAAAAGCCTTTCCCCCTTAATCTCGGGATTGGGAAAGAAGGCAGGCAGATGAATGGCTTGATTTAGAGAAACCCTAGATACCACCTTTGGCATAAAGGTAGGGTTGGTCCTTAATGAAACCCTGTCTCTGTGGAAAATGATAAAGGGTGGTATTGCCATTAGGGCCTGTAGTTCCGAAACCCTTCTTGCTGAGGTAATTGCCAACAGGAAGGCTGTTTTCCATGAGAGAAATTGCAAGTCAACTGAAGTTGCTGGCTCAAAAGGAGGTAGAGTCAGTTTTTCTAAGACAAAATTGAGGTCCCAGGCTGGCACTGGGGCCTTTCTTGGTGGCTTGATTTTCTTTATTCCCCTGAGGAATTGTCTTAGTAAGGGGTGAGAAAAAACAGGAGGATCAGTGTTGTATCTAGCTGAAATAGCTGATGCATGTATTTTTATTGAAGAATATGAGAGGCCACTCTAACATATCTGCCAAATATTCCAAGATAAGTGGAATGTTCAGTAATGATGCATCATGCCCTTTGCTGGTATGCTGAATCTTTTCCACTTTGCTAAGTAAACCTTTCTGGTGGACGGTCTTCGAGCCTCTGTTAGTATCCGCTGAACTTCTTTGGAGAGAGGTAAGTTGAATTCATTTATGGGATCTCCCAGGCTGTTAGCTGCAGAGTCTGAAGGTTTGGATGCAGTGTTTCGAAATTGTGCTGAGTCAAAAGTAGAGGCCACTGAGGGAGGGCCCACCTCCTGGTGTGACATATGCCCCGCAGTAGTGGGTACCAGTGTTGTCTTGGCCAATCCGGAGCTATTAATATCCCCTTGGGCTTCTCTGCTTTGATCTTTAGTAATACTGAGGTCATCAGTGGCAGAGGTGGGAATGCATAGATTGCTAGGGAGCTCCAGTTGAATGAAAGAGCATCTATTTTCCAAGCCTTTGGATGGTATGTCCTTGTGCAAAATTTTGGTAGTAGATGATTGAGGTGAGAGGCAAATAGGTCCACTTCTGGCTTGCCCCATGTCGAAGTGAGTTGTCTGAAAGCCTTCGGATGCAACCTCCACTCGTGTGGATCTGTGAAATTCCTGCTTAGGCTGTCCACCAACACATTGTCTTTTCCTGGAACAAACTGTGATTGCAACTGGATGTTTAAACTCAGTGATTTCTCCTAAAGCTGCATTGTCAGTCTGCAAAGGGGGTAAGAGTGAGTGCCCCCCTGCTTGTTTATGTACCACATCACAGTGGTGTTGTCTGTCCGTATCATTAAGTGTCCTAGCTGGAGTTGGTTTTGAAAAGCCTCGATAGCATGCATTACTGCCAGTATTTCCTTTTGATTTATATGCAGATGTGGTTCCTTTGGAGACCATTGTCCTTGTATACACCTGCCTTCCATGTGCGCCCCCCATCCGAGGTCTGAGGCGTCTGTAGTCATGGTCTGTGTTATCTGTGGTTTTTTGAATGACAAACCTGTGTTTTCCTGGCTCACCGAAGCCCACCATTGGAATTCCTTTTGTAAGCATGGAATGAGTGGTATGATTGTCTCCAAGTTGTTGTGCTGAGACCAAACGCTTTTTAGGTACCATTGAAGCTTTCTCATGTGTAGTTTTGCTAATGGAACCAGTAGAATGCAGGATGCCATGTAACCCAGGGCCTGTAGGAATCTCCTTGCAGTCATCTGGGTGAGTTTTGCTAAACTTTGAAGTATTGAGTTAACTTCTCTTGCTTGTCTTCTGTCAGGTAAGCCATTTGAGAGGCTGTGTCTAGTTTGGCTCCTAAGAAGATTATTTGCTGGGATGGCTGCAGTCTTGACTTTTGGAAGTTGACTGTGTATCCCAGAGCTTGAAGTAATCGTATGACATATTCCAGATTTTTTGTCAACATCAATTTGTTGTCCGCTTGTATGAGGCAGTCGTCCAGGTACGGGTAGATTTGTATACCCTGGAGCCTGCAATGAGCAATTACTGAAGCCAGGCATTTTGTAAACACACTGGGCGCAGTAGATAAGCCAAATGGCAATGCTGAGAATTGATAATGCTCTGGCCCTGCAAGAAATCTGAGGTATCTTCTGCAACTGTGTCTGATAGGGACATGCAGGTATGCCTCCTTGAGGTCCAGAGTGATCAGCCACGACCCCTTGCCCAGCATGGGAAGGAGTTGCTGTGGAGTCAGCATTTTGAACTTTGGTACTATGAGAAAGGTGTTTAATGCGGACAAATCCAGTATTGGTCTCCATTGATTTTCTTTTCTTGGAACAAGGAACAGTCTTGAGTAAAACCCCTGTTCTTGTTCTTGTTGTGGAACTCTTTCTATTGCTTTCATTTGAGTTAGCAGAGAGATTTGCTTGATAGCCTCTACCCTTTGATGTTGTGGTAGATTTGGCATGCCTTGTTTCCTTGGTAAGGTATGGAAATGAAATCTGTACCCTCAGTCTACAATGTCTAAAATCCATTTGTCCTTTGCCAGTCTGTGCCAGTTTTTTGCAAACAGAGATAATTTCCCGCCCAGGGGAGCTTCTAGTTGTTCCCTGGTAGGCGGTAGTAGAGGAAAGTCATTGAGATTGTGGTTGTTGGGCAGGAGAAACCCCTGCGTCACCTCTTTGGTTTCCTGGCTGCCATTGACGTCCCCTGTAAGGGCCTCCGTATTGGCCTCTTCCTCGGCCACGTCTGTTCTTACCCCTTTGAAACTTTTCTGGATTAGGAAAGGACCAGTTTTTTGAAGGCCAATTCCTACTGAATCTGGGGGGTTGAACCTGGAGGAAATCCTTTACAGTTTGAACTGATTTTGCCTTTTCTTCGATGGTCTTTAACACATCCTTAGCATTTGCACCAAAAAGCTTGTTCTTTTCCAGAGGTGCATCCAGAAGTTTGGCTTTTACATGATCTGGTAGAGGTTGATCTTTTAACCAAGCATGTCTTCTCATCACTGCCCCTGTCATAGCTGCCCTACATGAAGCTTCCAGTGCATCATATCCACCCTGCAGGAAGTGATTGCTTACTTGCTGAGTGTTATGTACAGCTTCCTGCAAAGTCTTCCTGTCTAAAGGATCAGGAGAAGCTAGTGTTTTTTGTAAATCTTCTAAGAGATAATCCTGATATTGGAACATATGGAAAAGGCAATTTAAAGCTCTCATAGATAAAGTAGTGGAAGTGTAAACCTTTTTACCCCATCTCTCTAATGACCTTGCTTCCCTGTTGGAGGGCAAAGGATTTTTTGAGGTGGAGGCTGAAACTCCTTTAGGCCCCTGTGAAATAGTTTCCAAATCAACAGTATGGGCCCTGAATAAATGGGAATGAGTTTCTGGGACCCTGTAATACCGGTCTGGCTTGGCTGGTGCAGGAGGGAGAGTATCAGGGGTAGCACTAAAATCAGAGTACAAATCATCCAGAACATCAAGTACAGGAGGAATAGCTAAGGGCCTGTGCTGAGGCTTCTTAAGGAAAGTCCGAAGGCGTTTCCTGGAATCAGAATATTCCTGGCCCTGCCACTTGAAATGTTCCCTCACGGTGTGTAGAACTTCCCCAAAGGAAATATCCTCAGGAGGGGAGGCCGAAGGTATGGAATCTTCTGCATCAGAGTCCTCATAGGTCTGGAAGAGCTCTTCCTGGCTATCAGAGTGGACAGAGCCCTCAGAGTCTTCATCTGAAGGAGTAGGGTCAGAGGGTTCAACCCGGGGCCTTTTATCAGGAGGAGGCTGGGATGCTCTCTCAGGATGGGTCTGCGAACCTCTAATCATGGAAATTAAATCAGCAGCCATGGACATAGTTTGTGTCTCCGGAGTCGGCTGAGGTAAGGCTCTAGGAGTAATATGCTTTGTTTTGCTGGCTGCCTTAGCCCTAGTGTAGGCCTTAATAGACATGGCCATAGGGGGCCTGGCAGCTCCACGTGCAGGAGTGACCTTGTCTACAGCAATGGTCTCGGGCATTTCCTCGGTTTCGGTATCCGGAGGAAAATCTATAACTGGCGTCGGAGTAATGTCTGGAATCGGAGTCGTCGGTAATGCGGTGTCTTCGGTTCGGAGCGGTGGAGAGACAGTCTCAGAGGGAACAGGAGCACTCGCGCTAGGTTTTGGCGTGGAGTCGGTAGTCGACACGGGCCGAGGATGTCGGTCCCGGTCTTTTCGTTTTTTTGGGAGTTTGCGAAGTCAGAAGATCCGACGGCATGGTATAAGCAAATTTATCGCCGAAAAAGACTTCAGCGAACTCCGCCCGGCGCCTGAGAGTGCGCTTGTTGAAGCGAGCACAGGCTACACAGGCAGAGACGTCGTGGTCTGGGCCCAGGCAAGGGAGGCAGTAAGAGTGGAAATCCTTATGAGGTATTTGTTTACCACAAAAAAGACAATTGTTAACTTTTTCAGTAATTTCTGACATCGGCTGAGGCAAGAAAAGGTCCCCAACGGGATACTTAGCTTTTTTGATGACTTCGGTATCGTAGAAAGGAGCTGACCGACCGGCACTTGCGAACTGCTTCTGCTTCGGGCACCGCGCGGCAAGAAAGACTGAAGAAAATGGCGTCGGCTGATGCTTATGTACTCCAGCCGCTCTGACGTCGGAGAGAAATGCGACATCAGCCGACGTCGGACCCAGACTTTGCAATCCGGCCGACCGAGGGCTGCCTGAGGCAGGACAACCCACATGTTATGACTGCAGTTGCATTCTTGAAGGACATGTGCAATGGTACAAAACAAAATGTAAAGGTCTACTCCAAGTTATGGAGTAAATTACAGAGATACACTAAGAACACAGTTTAGGTATACAAAATATTTACATGAGAAATTATATACAATCAATTACAACTGACATCAAACAGTATAACACCTGTAGGTGTGGGATACAGTAAGAGAGAGAGGAGCTTAACTTAGGGATACTTCCATAGAAACTTAGGAAGAAGGTAGGTGGAAATTAAATAATTGGATGTGAAGTGGTGAGGAGATGAAATTCAGCTTGGGAGCAGACGAGAGAGAAAGAGGACTTGGTTATGAGAAGGTTATGAGAGGTAAGGAACACACTAGGAGAGCGGTTACAGAGTTCGTTCTAAAGCAAGGTATGGGACTAAGGAGGCAATTATAAATGGTGATTACAGTGACAGATCAAAGAACTGTTCATATAGTTTTTGATAGCAACCTTGAATTTTTGTGGGTAGATAATATTCCTACTACAATAGAGCAACACGATAAATGTATGAAGAGAAATACAGAAAGGCACACAGATATGAACCATTTACAATACAAAAAATAAGAAAAAAAGGGGAAAGGTAAACAATTAGTAACAGAGCGGTTGAAGAAATAGAGACATTATGGATTACATGCAAAGTGAATGATTTAATCTAGAAAGTTCAACACAGGTAATGTCACTTTTCTGGGAGTGCAATGAGTTGGCAGACTTTAATGATTTCCTGCAAACTGCTCTATCAGATACTGGGTGAGCAAACAGGTCTTAACTAAGGAAATTATCTTTTTGAGCTATGATACATAAAAGGCCCAGTTATTATGGTCTCTGAATGCAATGTCAAATACACCTTACAGCAGCCAGGCTAAGCTTTTGTATATGAGCCGGACGTTTGGGTCACCTGAGGCAGAGCATCCCACATGTGAGAATACTGCAACATGAGAATAGGACATCCTTTAAATCCAATATGAAAATCAGGTACTGCTGCTAACTGAAACTTAATGGTAAGGAAGCTATCCCCTTCTTCAAAAAGTAAAGCTAAAAATTGGAGTGCGTTATGTATCGAACCTGAAAATGATCAAAATAATTTTGTTGTGCCTGTAAACAAATCTTTGCCATTTACGTCTATACAGTTTTCTTGTCAATGGTTTATGGGAAGACAAAAGGAAATGGTGGACAGAGGTAAATAGCAATGGTTGTCTGACTACTAACAGAATTGGAGAAACCAGGCTGTAAGCTTGAGATGTTTGGGTGAATCATGCCTGTCGGGCAAGACAGGAGGTCTGGAATTGGATCCAGAATCCAAGGCTGGTAAAGTAGATGAGGCCATAGGAAGGGGAAAGTACAGTTGCGTACACTTACCATAAATGTAGATGTTCAAATGTATTCACTGTTGCAGTCATTACATTTGGGGTAATCTGCTGGCAGGTTGCCCTCAGTCAGCCTGAATATCAAAGTCTTGGGTCCTGCGTTGGTTTCCGTCTCCTCTTCCATGACGTCAGGTCATCAGGGGTATAAAACTTGCAGCCAACGCCATTTTCTTTATTTTTTTTTGCACACACATTATATATATATATATATATATATATATATATATATATATATATATATATATACATATACACACACACACATATATATATATATATATATATATATACACACACACACACACACACACATATATATATATATACACACACACACACACACACACATATATATATATATATATATATATATATATATCTCCATATATAAATGCAATTGTAACAACAAACTTTACCTTCATCTAAAAGCAACTACACCACAAAGGCTGTAGAATATAATGAAGGAAAGAAAAGTTCTAGAAAAAAGGGAGATGGCGGGTGGGTAACCCGGACTGCAGCAGTGAATACTCTCGAAATAGAAGTTATGTTCTTACCATAACGTTCCATGTTAGTTGTCTTCTTCTCGCCTTCTTCTTGCTGGATGGGTTCGGAGCCGACCTCGGCCCGACTGCCACTCTAAAAGCTCGAGAGTTGGTTCCACCGGCTCGAGGCTCCCCTTATATCCCACAATGCTAGGCGAGAGTTACCTCAGATCTCGTTTGTAAGCTAACCCCAGCTTATAAAAGTAAAAGAATAACTCTAAACAGAGTCCACCTCTAACAACAGGAAGAAAGAAGGGTGACCTACATCCTGAACCGGGAAATATGCACAATAGCATATGCCTAAAAAGAGGTGGTAGAAAGAGAGGTCACAATCACAACTCCTCTAGGTCTGTCCAGGCCGGGGAAGGAGGTGGGGCCTTAGAAGAAGGCGAAGAAGACAACTAACATGGAACGTTATGGTAAGAACATAACTTCTATATGTTAAGTTGTCTATCTCGCCTTCATTCTTGCTGGATGGGACCGTCCTAGCACCTTGGCCGGGTGGCCTAACGGAACAGACTCCTGAGAACAGTGGAACCAAAATTAGCTCTATGCCTAGAAGCTAAATCCAACTTATAATGAGAAATAAAAGTGTGAGGAGTAGCCCAAGTAGCAGCTGCACAAATGGTGTCAATAGGCAGTCTGTCTTGGAAGGCTAAAGAAGTAGCCAAAGCTCTGGTGGAATGGGCTTTAGGTTTATTAGGCAATTTTGGTGTCTAATTTCATATACAAGGGAAATCAAAGATGTTAGCCATCTGGATAATGATACCTTTGAAACTGAAAGTCCCTTTCTGCTTTCCGCATAGGAGACAAACAGCTGATCAGATTTTCTGAATTGTTTTGTTCTATCCAAGTAGTACCTCAATTGACGATGAACATCCAGGCAGTGTAATTTTTGTTCAGACCTATTGGAATATTCTGGAAAAAGACAGGGAGGTCAATGCTTTGGTTTAGATTTGACGTCGAGACCACCTTAGGCAAAAAGGACGGGTTAGTTCGTAAGGATACTCTGTCCTTATGAAACAATAGATAAGGAGGTCGACAGCTGAGTGCTTGAAGCTCTGAAACTCTTCTAGCTGAAGTAATAGCTACCAGAAAAAGAGTCTTCCACGATAGCAATTTTAAAGAACAGGAGACTGCAGGTTCGAAAGGGGGAAGAATCAAAGAAGCAAGTACTAAATTTAGGTCCCAAGGAGAAGGAGGATTTCTTATAGGCGGTCTGAGAAGAAAAAGTCCTTTCAAAAAGGCTTTGCAAAGCTTGTGGGACATTAAGGTAGATTCAGAAATACCCACATGAAAGTTAGAAATAGCTGCCAATTGAACTTTAAGAGTAGAGGGAGATGAACCTGCATGGAAGAGTTCAGCTAGAAAATCAAGGACTAATTGGATGGAAGCAGTGAAAGGATCTATGTCCTTTTCTTGAGCCCAATATGTGAAGCGTTTCCACTTACTCAAATAAATCTTCCGAGTGGAAGATTTATGGGAAGCTATCAAAATATCTCGAACAGAGTGAGATAATTGAGGAAGCCTGGCTAAGGTTGGAACTGGAGGAACCAAGCAGTGAGGTTCAGAGAGGGGAGGGAGCGATGAAGCTGACCCGACTGATGGATCAAAAGATCTGGAACTAGGTCCAGATTCCACGGTCGCCCAAAAGAAATTGATGTAGAAAGGGGAACCATACCTGTCGAGGCCAGTAAGGAGCAATGAGGATCAATGAGGCCTTCTGAGCGATAGCTTTCTGTATCACTTGAGAGATTAGTGGGAAAGGAAATGCATACAGAAGTCCCCGGGGCCAAACTTGGACTAGAGCGTCTCTGCTGGGTTGGCCTGGTAAAGGGAATAGAGTGAAATATTCTCTGCACTTGCTGTTTTGGGGAGTAGCAAAAAGATCGCAGCAAGGCTGACCCCACTTGAGGAAAATTTCTCTCACCACAGAGTCTTTCAGAGACCACTCGTGAGGCATGAGGATTGCTCTGCTCAACTTGTCCGCAATTTGATTGGACTTCCCGGGATGTGCGTTGCTATCAGAAACCGCTGAGAAGAAATCGCCCATTGCCACAGTCTGAGTGCTTCTCGACACAGGGGGTATGACCTGGTTCCGCCTTGTTTGTTGATGTACCACACTACAGACATATTGTCTGTCTGGATTGCAATCGTTCCCAAGGGAAGAGAGTCTTGAAGGGCTTGCAACGCTAAAAGCACTGCTCTCATCTCCAGAACATTTATGTGCAAGTGGCATTCGCTTGGTTGCCATGTGCCCTGGACCGTCCTGCCCTGATAATGCCCCCACCCGATCAGGAGGCATCCATTGTCAGAGTAGCAACCGGAGGGTGGAACAAAGGCTCTTCCCGTCAAGAGGGGGGGGAAATACATCCACCACATGAGATGATTTCTGCACGCTTGCGTGATCATAATGGTGTGAGACATTGGAAGTTCCTGGTATGACCATTGAGTAAAGAGCATCCATTGAAGGATCCGCATATGGAATCTGGCTAATGGAAGCAGGGTATGGCCGCCATAATTCCCAACACTTTCAGAACTAATCTGGCTTTGATTCTGTTGTTGTTGAAAAGGAGTGAGACCAGTTTGTGAATGTCTGTTATTCTCTGATGTGTTAGTCTCGCAGACATGTCTACTGTGTCTAGATTTGCCTCTACGAAAGTAATAGTACGACAAGGCGACAAAACAGACTTTTCGCAATTTATTGAAATGCCTAACTTTTGACAAATGCGAAAAGTGTAATCCCTGGCCATCAGAAGGAGATGCTTGGTGGGAGCTGTGAGGAGCCAGTCGTCCAAATATGGAAACACCTGGAATCCTTGTCGCCTCAGGTGAGAAGCTACCACTGCCATGCATTTGGTAAACACCCGGGGGCAGTGGTGAGACCAAAGGGCAGGGCCCTGAACTGAAAATGACTGGTTCCCAGCCTGAAGCGGAGGAATCTTCTGGAGCGTCTGTTCATTTTATGTGATAGTACGCATCCTGAAGGTCTATAGAGCACATCCAGTTTCCTTTGCCCAAAAGGGGAAGGATGGATTGCAGCGTGACCATCCGAAATCTTGTTTTCTTGACTGATCTGTTCACGATACTGAGATCCAAAATTGGTCTCCAGTCCCCTGTTTTCTTTGGAACTAAAAAGAACCTTGAGTAGATTCCGGATCCTTGCTGGTCTGCTGGAACTGGCTGAACTGCTCATTTTGTAAGCAGTTTTGAAATCTCCAAAACCGCTAGATCCCTTTGAGCGGGTGGAACATCTGGAAGGGATTTTTTTGATTGATTTGGAATGCGAAGAAAGGGATAGAATAGCCTTCGAAATGATGGACTGTACCCATTTGTCTTGAGTCAGGGATAGCCAGGCTTCTGGGTACAGTGACAATCTTTCCCGACTGCCTCCGAAGATGGGCAGTCGGGCAACACCTCAGGGATGCTGAAAGGGCTTGTCAGGAAGGCTTCCCGATTGCCCTGGTTCTGCGGACCCCTGTCCCTAGGGCGGCGTCTACCATTGTTATTCCCGCCTCTGCCTCTGGCGGAAACGACTCTGTCGTCAGGCGAAGTCCCTTGAGATTGTTTACGGAACCACATCTTTCCACCTTTCTGGCCTTTGGGGTAAGGCCTAGAAGGAGTAGAAAACAGACTCCGGCGGCAGAAAGGGTCTTGCCATCAGTTTCGCACCTAGTCAAGGTTTCTTTCACTTGAGGACCAAAGAGAGATGATCCATCAAACGGGAGTTAGTGAAAGACGCCTTGAAGGGTCCATAAAATTACATAGCCGCATCCAGGCATGCCTACGTAAGGCCACACCTGTCCCTGCAGCTCTACTCGCTCCATCAGCCGCGTAAGAGAAGGCATGGAGGAGTTGGTTATGGAGTTAAGGGTAGCCAGCTGTATTCATCTTATCTTGAAAACCCGCAGCTGTAGGGTCCTTTAACATTTCACTCGCTTCCTTGATCAAGTCCCTTTGAAGACGAGTAAAGTGGCATAGGTAGTTCAGCGACGCATGGTAAATGTCGCTGACGAGAACATCCGCTTCCCGTACCTGTCCATGGACCTAGATTCCTTGTTAGGTGGATGGACAGGTACTGAAGGATCAGCTAGCTCCTCCTTAGTGGCAGCAGCTACCACCATAGCATCCACAGAAACTCCTTTTGTTAAGAACTGTTTGTCTGCTGGTGCCGTTATGAACTTGGAGGGCCTCCTGGGAGTGGGGTCCACTGAATCAGGAGCCGTCCATGCCTTCTTAGCAACCACCTGCATGAGGGGGTCAAAGGGGGGAGACACCCAGGAGGTGGAAGGGTGAGAGCCAAACGCCTCAAGGTACACAGATTCATCCTCCGAAGGGTTGAGGGCTGGCCAATTTCCCCTCTGTTTCAGGATCTCTAGTATGTCTGCAAATGAGACATCTTCAGAAGGGGAACGGGGGGAACCCTCAGAATCATCCAAATCTGTGTCAGACGTGATGGACTCAGGTGAGTCTATGTGTTTCCTCTTACACTTCCTCTTCCGAGGGGGCTCTTCTGCCAAATCAGGAGAGGCCACGGAAGAGGATGAAATCCCCACGGGGGTCCCTGAGGAGCTGGCTCTCTGCGGTCCGGGATGAGGGAGTGAGTCGACTTGACCTGAGGCACCGTGAGGAGGCGGACGGAGCAGACTGTGGAGTAGAGCCAGGCTCTAACACACTCCGCATGACCTCGAATGCACCCCTGTCAGGCAAAGCCAGAGGTCCCGCTCGAGAAGCTAAGAACCTCCCTCGGCACCGACAGTGATGGCTCGAGGCGATGTCGGAGCCGAACTCACCAGCCAAGCACTGAGAGGGAGAGGGTCGGACAAGGGTCCGATGCCACTCACCCCTCGAGCCGACGAGGGAAGTCCGGCGCCGAGATTCTTCCAAGGAAGAAATGGAGCCGACGGAGCCGAAGACAAATGTATCGGCTCCGACGCTATCACAGTCTCGGTTCCGAGCGACCCGGCTCCGAGCTCAAGAGAGTCGAAGGAGGAATATATTGATGGACGGGGCAGGCATCGACTGATGAGTCGGGCTCTGAAGCATCTGGGCCAGTGCCTCGGACTTAAGAAGTCGACTCACTACCCTCTGAAGGTCATGATCCGACAGCCTCGATGACCTAGAGGAGTGAGATCTTTGGCTCCGTTCAGACAGCAGGGAGATCCTGGAGCCGAATGTACGGAGCCAAGAGATGGTGACCTGGACCTCTTCCTAGTTGTCGGCTCCGAAGGTCTGGTCGGAGCCGTCACGGGAACTTAATACCTCGGCTCCAGCCGTAGCCGAGGAACCACAGAAACTGTGGACTGAGACTCATCGGCTCCAGCCGGAGCCGATGTAGGCAGAGGTTTAGAAACCTTAGGTCTCGGCTCAGTTGTCGGAGCCGAAGACCTAGATGCCTTAGAGGGCTTCCTGTAGAAACAGAAAGGGAATCCTCTGGCTTGAGTAAGCCCCTTAAAATCAATTTATTTTTTCTTTCCTGCAGGACCCTGGGGCTGAAGCCATGGCACACAGCACAGGAGTCCTGCAGGTGCAAAGGTCCCAGACAGTAGACACAAGAAGTGTGAGCGTCTGTCAGAGACATTTTCTGACAGCACGCATCACACTTCTTGAATCGAGACCTTTGCTTCTTTAGACATAACTACAGGTGTAATCACACACACAGTCACAAACACACTAATTACACCCTGTCTAATTAAAATATATAATAAACCACTAACTAGGTTTTAAGAGAAAAATAACACACACTCTCCACTAGGGAAGGAAAAGAGGCCTGAAGGCCCAAGGGAAGAACTTAAAGTTCTTGAGGGAAAAAAACAGGAATTTTAAAGAAGGGGATAAGAATTTCTCTAAACTAAGGGAAATACGTAAAAATATTAAAATTAAAGGGGTTTTAATAGACTAAGTACACTAGAAAGTCACTTACCAAGAACCGGTAGAAAACCAACACCTCGATAGCTGTAGCGGCAAACGAGATCTGAGGTAACTCTCGCCTAGCATTGTGGGATATAAGGGGAGCCTCGAGCCGGTGGAACCAACTCTCGAGCTTTTAGAGTGGCCGAGTCGGAGCCGAGGTCGGCTCCGAACCATCCAGCAAGAATGAAGGCGAGATAGACAACTTAACATCTACATTTATGGCAAGTGTACACAACTGTACTATGTTCTTCGTGTTTCACTGCTGCAGTCATTACATTTGGGTAGAATCCCAAAGCTATGGATGGGAGGCTGGAACTTAATAGCATTAGGAGCGGCTATAAGGCCCTGCAGAACTGCAGTGGCAAAGCCTGCCCTGGACTTGGAGAGGCAAATGATAATGCTTTGTAAAAGTATGAACAGAGCTCCAAGTAGCAGCTTATAGAATGTCTTTGGTTGGCACTCCTCTGAGAAAGGCTGCTGAGGTAGATGCAGCCCTGGTAGAATGTGACCAGATTCCCTTGGGCACTGGTTTACTATGATGCAAATAGCAGAAACGAATGCAGTGGCTTATCCACTTTGAAATGGTCTGCTTTGAAATAGCCTTCCCCTCTGATCCTGCAGCAAATGCCACCAGTAGCAGCACAGACGTTCTTAAAGATTTGGTCCTGTTTAAGTAGAATCTTAGTTGTCTGTGTACGTCCAAGGAAAGCAGAATCTGCTCCCCCCTGTTCTGCGGATTTGGGTAAAAAGTTGGCAGGTGAATACTTTAGTTAAGAGCCACACTGGATACCACCTTAGGCATAAAGGAAGGATTGGTCCTGAGGGACACCCTGTCCGGGTAAAATGCAATAAAAGGCTCCAGAGCCATGAGGGCCTGTAGTTCTGAAACCCTTCTTGCTGACGTGATTGCCAGAAGGAAAGCTGTTTTCCAAGACAAAAACTTTATATCCGCAGTAGCTGCTAGTTCAAATGGAGGCAGGGTGAGCTTTTCCAACACAAAATTGAGGTCTCATGCAGGAGTTGGTGATCTTCTGTGAGGCCTTAAAAGTTTGGCCCCTCTAAGATACGGTTTTAGCAGAGGATGAGAAAAGATGGGAGGCTCTGTGTTGTAATGAGCCAAGATGGCAGAGGCATGGATTTTTATTGATGAAAAAGACAGGCCTTTGTCAAGCATCTCAATTATTGTAAAATCTTAGGAATATTTGGCTTTGCTGTGTCCGTCCCTTGTGCTTGGTTGCAAGCACAGAATCTCTTCCATTTATCAGCATAACATTTTCTAGTACTAGGCCTTCTGGCTTCCAAAATGACATCCATCACAGATTTACTGAGAGGTGTTGTCTGAATAATTGCATGATCAGCCATGCTGCCAGGTTCAGAGTTTGGAGCGGATTGTGCAGAATTTGATTGCTCTGCTGAGACAGTAGATGAGGTATTTGAGGCAAGTGCCAAGGAGGGAGTTGAGACATAGTCCTTGGAATTGGGTACCAGTGCTGGCGAGGCCAGTCCGGGGCAATTAGGATAATTTTTGATTTTTCCTGTCTGACCTTTATTAGAACCTTGGGAAGAAGAGGCAGAGGAGGAAAGGCGTAGACTGATAGGTTTTTCCAACTGAAGGATAGGGCATCCACTTTCCATGCTTGTCTGTGTTAAGTCCTTGTGCAGAATTTGTCCAGTTGATAATTCTGGGGAAGAAGCAAACAGATCTATGTCCGAACTCCCCCATTTCTCTGTCATGCTGAAGACTTGTGGATCCAGTTTCCACTTGTGAGGGTCCATAACATTTCTGCTTATATCGTCTGCCAGAGTAATTTGTTTTCCTGGCAGGAATTGAACTTGAAGATGTACTTGGTAATACAAGGCTGTGTCCCACAATGTCATAGCTAGTCTGCAAAGTGGGTAGGAATGTGTACCCCCCTGCTTGTTTAAGTACCACATAACCGTGGTGGTGTCCGTCTTTATTAGTAGTTGCCCTGGATGAAGTAAGTCCTTGAAGGCGGTCAGGGCATTCTGAACAGCTAACATCTATTTCTGGTTGATATGCAGACGCATTTGTTTTGGGTTCCATATGCCCTGAATGCATCTCCCCGCCAGGTGGGCCCCCCCCCCAAGCACAATCTGATGAGTCTGTAGTAAGGGTTTGGGTGGCAGGGGGTAGAGTGAAAGACCATCCCATGTTCTGGTAACATGTCTCTGCCCACCGAAGAAACTCCTGTTGTAGGCAGGGAATGAGAGGAATCATTGTTTCCAGACTGTGACAATGTTGACTCCATAAACCTTTTAGGTACCACTGTAGTTTCCTCATATGCAGTCTTGCATATGGAATTAGTAGAATGCAGAATGCCACGAACTCCAAAGCCTGCAGAATTTGTCTTGCAGATAACTGGGTTTTTGTTGCCATCTGTTTGAAGCAAATAGTCAGTTGCCTTTGTTTGTCTGGCATAAGGTAAGCCATCTGGGCAGTTGTATTCAAGCTTGCACCCAGGAATGTAATCTTTTGAGAGGGTACCAGTTGTGATTTCTTTTCGTTTATTGTGTACCCCAGGCATGTTAAAAGCCTTTTTACAAACGCCAGATGTCGAAGAATGTCCTTGTTTTCTGCTTGAATGAGGCAGTCGTCCAAGTAAGGATAGATTTGTATGCTTCTTTGTTTGCAAAATGCAATTACTGGTGCCAGGCACTTTGCAAAGGCCCTGGGAGCAGTAGATAAGCCAAAGGGCAGTGCAGAGAATTGGTAATGCATAAAACCAGCCCTGAAGCAGAGGCATCGTCTGCATGATTCCCTTATTGGGATATGCAGGTATGCCTCTTTTAAGTCTAGCGTCACTAGCCAAGAGTTCTTGCCCAGCATGGGCAGAAGCTGTTGCAAAGTCAGCATTTTAAATTTTGGGATGTCCAAGAATATGTTCAAAATCGATAAATCCAGTAATGGGCACCAGGCATAGTCTTTTCTGGGTACCAGGAACAGTAGAGTAAAACCCTTGTCCTTTTTCCTGTTCTGGTTGAATAGTCCCCATATCCATGAGGGACATAACTTGTTTCTGTGCCTCTGCCCATTGATTTTGTGGCAGATCTGGCCAACCATTCGGAATTGGCAAGGTATGGAAATGAAATATGTATCCCTGGGATACTATGTTTAATACCCACTTGTCCTGGGTTACATTCCCTACAGTAGAGCTCTTTCGAGTGTGTACCTTTAACTCCCAGTGGGCGTGGCTTCAGAATTTAAAAAAAATGAAGTTATAACCTTACATTTTTAACATATACCCATTGACAGAGGTCATATATCAATATAACTGTGTTTGCCATCATGTATGCTGCAAGATAAAATTTTCTGATACCTTGTATGTAACATGGTTTTGGAATTATTCATGCAAATATGAACAGGCAATATTTGACGCCTAGAGGAGCAGTAGGAGGTAACTGCAGAAACGCCTGGAGACGTCACTCAGCTGTAATGAGTTAACTGCCAATTTTGAGCACGAAGAGCTAATTTCCCCCCTAAGGGGGCTGCCAAAAGATAAGTGCTTGGTGATGGCAGAGGGAAGTCATTGAGACTGTTTACTGTAGAGTTGTGTTTTGTTTCCTCCAGATTTGGAGGTAGAGGCACCCCATTGCTTTGACCTGTAAGAACCCTGTGATTGGTATCTAGAGTCTTTTGAGCGCCAGGATTTGCCCCGTGAAGCTCTGTCGGACGCAGGAAAGGACCAATTTTTTGCAGGCCAGTGTCTACTGGATCTTGGTGGCTGCACTTGTAAGAAGTCTTTTACAGTTTGCGTAGACTTAGCTTCGTGTTCCATTTTCTTTAAAACCTCTTCTGCCTTATTACCAAACAGAGTATAATGCTGTAAAGGTGCATCCAACAATTTAGCTTTAACATGATCAGGCAGAATTTGCTCCTTGAGCCAGGCATGCCTTCTAATCACAGATCCAGTAACTGCGGTCCTGCAGGAGGCCTCCAAGGAAACAAAACCACATTGCAAAGTATGTTTTCCAACCTGTTCTGCTGCATGCAATAATTCCTGTAATTCTTTATTTTCCACACATTCAGAAATCATCATTTTCTGTTTCAATAATCCCATAACGTGCTGTTGATATTTAAGCATATGAAACTGGCAGTTTAAGGCCCTAATTACAAAGGTTGCAGACGTATAAACCTTCTTTCTCCATCTATCCAGTGCCCTGGAATCTCTATCAGAGGGGGTAGGATTCTTAGCTGTTGAGGCCTTTACACCTTTGGAACCCTGTGAGATAGTTTCAGGGTCAGCAGCAGGATTTTTGAATAAAAATTTGTGGGAGTCAGAAACCCTGTAGTATCTGTCTGGCTTACTAGGAGCCGGAGGTAGGGAATCTGGAGCCATGCTTGATTCCGAAAACACATCATCCACATACAGGAGGGTATGGCCAAAGGCCTATGCTGAGAAAGAAGGAAATCCTTAAGCCTCTTTTTTGATTCTGAGAAATCCCGACTCTCCCAATGAAAATGTTTCCTCAAAGTATTCAAGGTTTCTCCAAAAGAATAATCTTCAGGAGGAAATGCAGATGGGATGGATTCCTCTGCATCTGAATCCTCATAGGGTGGTATAGGAAATTCTTGATCAGAAGAAATAGAAACCTAATCTGAAGATTCATAATCAGTGTCTTGCCTAGGCCTCTTATCGGGGGGGGGGGGGGGGGGGGTTGGGAACCCCTGATGAAGGTAATTAAGTCTTCAGCCATTTTGATCATCTGTTTTTTTGGGCAAAGAGGCCTGAGCACGTGGTTCATGTGTCGGTTTTTTAGCCTTAGAAGTTGCTTTTGTCTTTGTTTTAGAAGCTGGCGTCGGTTTTATATAGAAATGCTGAGGCCTGAAAACACCCTCAAAAGCCAGTGACTGTTCAGCAGCTCCGGATCCATCCGAGGGAGAGACATCCGCGGGTACAATACTTCGAGAATCTCATGGCATGCCGGACTCCACATGGGTCTCGGTAGAGGCCTGCGACTCGAACGTAGTGGGTATCAGGGGCTGCGAAAGCACCTCACTGAGTACCGGCAACTGGCTTAGGAGAAGCTTAGTCGGTTTTGGACCTAGACGGTCTGTCTCTGTCCTTTTCTTTGTGTTTTTTTGTGAACTCCGGTAGTCGGATTGCTATCAGACGACATTTCAGGGTAATTAAATCAGTTTCCAAAATATTTTGAAGCAAAGATATAATGACACTTAATAGTGTGTTGGTTAAATCTATCACAAAACCGACAGCAAGGCACATTATTGATCTGGGTCTAGTCAAGGAATACATTATAAGTAAAAATCCTAATGAGGTATTTGCTTCCCACAAGTAATGCAATTATTAACTTTTACTAACATCGGTAAGGAGCAAGAAAAAGTTTCCCCAAAGGGGTACTTAGCTTTAATTGAAGACTTTGGTTCTGAAACTCGAATGCGAAAATTTCAGGAGTCGGCTGACCGGGACTTGTGAACTGCTTTTGCTTCGGGCACCATGAGGCAAGAAAGACTAAAGAAAATGGCGTCAGCTGCATCTTTTATACCCCTGATGACCTGACATCATGGAAGAGGAGACAGCAACCGACGTAGGACCCAAGACTTTGATATTGAGGCCGACTGAGGGCAACCTGCCAGCAGATTACCCCAAATGTAATGACTGCAACAGTGAAACAAACATCCAAACTTGTCGAGGGCAGACAGGTAAAAATGAGGATAACTTTGCTCTTCAACCTGTAAGCTTTATACAGAAATTTTGGAATTAATGGACTCAGTAGGTAGGTAGGTAGGTATAAAGCAGACTAGAAGGTCAATCACTAAGTAAAGCATTCCTCAGTCATTCCCCCTGTGGGGGGGGGGGGGGGGTTAGGGCAAAGTAGATGCTGCATTTGTTTAGGGGAGTAGCAAAAAGATCGTAGTAAGACTGGCCCCACTGGCAAAAGATCAATTCTATAACTTTCTTGTTGAGAGACCACTCGTGACGTAGAATGGACTTGCTCAATTTGTCTATCACACTGGACTTCCCCGGAATGTGTATTGCTATGAGACACCAGTTGGACGAGATCGCCCATTGCCAAACTCTAAGTGCTTCTCAACACAAGGGGTATGACTGGTCCCTCCTTGTTTGTTGATGTACCAAACTACTGGCATACTGTCTGAACAATTGTCCCTGAAGGAAGAGCATTCTGGAGGGCCTGCAATGCTAAAAGCATTGTTCTCATGTCTAGGACATTTATATGCAAGCTGGCCTCTTCGGGGTGTGATACCCACCACTGCTGCCAATATGTGATGTCACCACGATGGGCCAGTAATTAAGGAGCCTGAATCCTCACCACTGACACTAGAGAGGGATGTGCACTTGGAATACAAATGAATACACTCAGATTTTCAGATGCAGACCTCCCTGCATCAAGTACAAGTTCCCTTAAGAGCACAAAGGGAACACACTCAACCCGGGGTTTGGAGTTCTCTACATCTGTCTCCCATCCAGAGTCCTCAATAAGACTCCACACTGGTACAGCTGTAGGGTTGTGCTCAGCTGAGTGTCCAAGCCAAGTACTCCAGCATCCTCTCTGTGAACCCAGTGATTTGTGTCCCTGCCCCAAGTAGCTGACACAAAATTTGATTTTCACACACACACACACACACACACACACACACACACACACACACCTGGGAATGGCTGGCACGGATGACCCACTGTACCAACTTTGCCACTGTCAACAGTCAGTTACTATAAGGCTCTTAAAGGGGTATCCAGTTATGCTGGCTGAAGTTAATACTAATACAAATTAAAGTAACTGACCAAGACAGCTAGGCCTTCTGGAATGGCCCACACAAGGTCACCAAATAAATACAAGCACTCTTAAAGGTTAGATACTTTGATACTTTCTTGGATTGTTTTCCTCAGAAAGTGCCCCCCCCCCCTCCACCCCAACTGGGAAGTGTCTGTGGTCACTATGGCCTTTGGCTAAGGGTGAATGAATGGACGGTCTTGTAGAACCTGATCTGACTGAATCCATCTGCAATCTCTCTAGCATGCCTGAGTGATTTTTATTTGTGCTGGCATGCGTTGGTAAAGAATCGACCACTGTGTTGCTAACATCCATTGAAGAATTCTCATATGAAATGTAGCTAGAGGTACTAAGGTTACTGCCACTGACATGATCCTAGAGCTTGTAGGACCATGTGGGTTGAGATCTTTGTACTGCAAATTATATTTCTGACCTGCAATCTGATAGTCTGTACTCTTAAGAGAGGAAGAGAAGCTATTACTGACTTTGCGTTGAAAACTGCTCCTATGAAATTCAAATGTTGAGATGGTTGCAGGCGAGACTTGTTAATTTATGGTTACCCACAGAGGAGAGCAAATTTGGAGAAACTGACTTCTTGCCCTTATTAACAGATGCCTGGTTGGGCCTGTAATAAGCAAGTCGTGTAGATATGGAAACACCCAGAACCCCTGCAGTCTCAAGTGAGCGGCTACTACTGCCATACATTTGGTAAACAACCAGTGAGCTGTGATGAAGCCAAATGGCAGAGCTCTGAACTGGTAATGACTGGCTCCCACTTTGTGTATTAAACTGACTTGTTCAAAATGCTGACATCTAAAATTGGTCTCCAGACCCCCGTTTTCTTTGGCACTAAAAAGAATCTTGAGTAAGCTCTAGATTCTATCCAGTCTGGAAGGACCTCTTAGATGACACTTTCTATCAGCTTTTATATTTGTACACCTGCTGCTTCTTTGACTGGGTGAGCATCAGGAATTTTTCGTAGAGTTGGGGTGAAAGGGAAAAGGGTGTTGTATTACCTCTGAAAATAATCCTCTGCACTCAAGTATCTTATATCTAGCCAGGCTTTCTGGTGCAGGGATAGCTGACCTCCTGTTGCTTACAGAGGTTGACAATCGGGCCTCCTTTCAGGAGCACTGGCAAGGTCCGTCAAAAAATATCTAGACCCCTGGTTTTGCAGGCCTTCTCTGTGCAGAAGCGCCGTTGTCCATTAGAGTTCCCCCTTCTGCTCCTAGGGGACCTTTCTCCACGTGTGTCCTGGAAAGGACCCAAGGACTTCCTGAACCATATTTTCTGACCTTGCTGATTCATAGCAAAGGGCCTTTGAGAGGTCAAAAAATATACACCCACTGCAGACAGGGTTTCTCCATCCTTATACCTAAATTTAATAATAATCCATTATTAGAAAATCTTTCTAAACACTAACCTTTGGAAATCGTGTGGACAAAAAATGGTGTTCTCTTAGGAGTTAAAAACAATTTTCTTATTAAATTTTATTCAACTTTACTTAGAAAATAAGAAAAAACAAAAAATAAAAAATAAGCTGGTAGGTGAGCACACAAAAGAAAAATGTACTTTATTAACTTAAAGATCGTGCATATTGAGTTATATAGTGATTCCAACATAAGTGTAAAAATACATTAGCAACTTGTTTTGGAAAAACTCAATGGACGGAAGCAAATAAGATAAATCTCGGGGCATAAAAATAAGTCAGTTTTAACATATTTAATAGCAAACATCTCAACATAGGTACTGAACCTGGGCAAGTCCATGAGAAGGGAGTGGGCATGAATATAATGTAAAAATAGTTGACGGAAATGAGATGAATGGCTGCTTTGAAAAATGCTGGCGAAGTACGAGTGTCTGTGGAAATAGGGTTGTCTCTAAGAGAGGAGCTACGAAATGGAGCTTGACGTCATAGCCAGTGGGCTGTGGTCAAAAGTTTGATGGTGAATGTGGGGGGTTTGTGATCTGGAGGTGTGTCTTGAAGTAAGGTACAATAGGCTAAGTGGGAGGGGCTATTGAGGCATGAAGTGCGGTGATTGGTATGGGGGCGGGGGAAGAGGATGCTGAGGAGTAGCTGGAGTGAGCCTGTAGTAAGAATGTAACATGTTAAATGCTGTTGATCAACGAAGGGAAGGGAATAAGATCATAGCGAGCAGACCTAAACCTATGTAATAGGTCTTAAAACTGTGAAAAATAAAGGAATAAGCCTATAAAGACTAAATCTGTGAAACGGACCATGAGGGAAATAATGGAAGAAAAGATAAGGATTAGTGGAGTAGTCTGTGGAAGGAATAAATCAGGGGATATTATGGACAGGTAGAGTTCAGTAAAGAACCGCGTGGCAGTGGCCTAAGAGGAGAATTAAGTGGCGGTGGTGTTAGAGTTGGGGAAGGAAATTAATACAGTTGAGATGGAGCATGTGAGGGGATAAAAAGAGTGCAGTATCGTCAGGGACCAGAAAAATGCAAAAGTGTGAGTGCGGTAAGAGTTTTTTTTTTTTTTTTTTAAAAATGCCCGTGGAAGCATAGGAGTGTATACGGGTGAGTGCGGGTAAAAGTGAGGCTGAGTCAACGTGAATGTGAATTAGCGTGGATGGGCGAATAAAAATCTGCAGTGTGTTGTGGGCTTAATGGGATCAGGAGAGCCGTAGGGGATCAAGAGCCGTGGAGCCAAGGTGGCCAGGGCAAAAGTAAATGCTGCATAAAAAAATAAGAGTAATGATTCCTTCGAATGGGCTTTAAATTGAATCAGCTATTAAGCATAGTATAAATTTAAAGTATAAGAAACCTTTTATTGTGGTAGCATTTCATAATAGTCATTGCGAAGTCCTTATTAAAGCTTCCATTAAGCCCATGACACACTACACATTTGTACTGGCCCAGCCATGCTAATTCACATTCATGCTGTCTCAGTTGGGGTTTACATAAATGCTATGATTTAGGGGGCAGGTGGAAAGGGTGTTATTGGTCTAAAAAAAAAAAACAGTGGCAGAAGTGGAATTGCAAAATCTAAAAATCTAGTGACTGCAGGAACCATTGGAATTTCCTCATGTGGAGCCTTGCCAGGGGTAGCATAGGGATGGTAGAAGGCCCATCAGTCCTTGGATTCTTAGAAACCATCTTGCAGGCAAGAGTCTGAGGGGGAGAATGCCTGAGAAAACTAGGAAGATCTCCTGGGCCTTCAGGGGAGGACACCATCAGTTTATTGGTTTGGAATATACACCCCTGAAAGACATGACCTTGGGGTGGGGCAAGAGTAGATTTTTTGAAGTTCATGGTGAATCCCAGGTGATGCAAAATGGCCACTGTGAATGGAGGTTGTTTCTCAGCAGCTCTGGAGAGATGGCCTGGAACGGACAGTTGTCCAAATAAGGGAAGATCTGAAGGCCTTGGAGTCTGCAGAAGGCTAGCACTAGGCATTTTGTGGAGCCTCTTGGGGCAGTGGAGAGTCCAAAAGGCAAAGCAGAGAATTGAAAATGACATTAGCCCACAGAAAAGCTTAGAAATTTCCCTTTGGGATAAATGGGGGTATGGAGATAAGCATCCTTGTCTATGGACAGTAGGAAGGCCTGAGGGAGGTTAACAGGGAAGAGGGTCTGAAGACTTAGCATTTTGAAGGAAGGCACTTTCAGAAAAGGTGTTGATAGGACAGGTCTAGGATGGGTCTTCACGGGCCTTTCTGCCTGGGAACCAGGAACATACTCAAGCAGTAACCTGCTCCTTTCTGGATAGGGGGCAAAGACTGGATTGGGCTCTGTTTCAGCAGGTTTTGCAATTATGGGGGAAAGAGTGGTTTCTGCTATTTTGGGGGTTGAGAGACACCCCTGAAAGAAGTACTGGGTGACAGACCAGAAAGTATTCATTTTTTATAATGTTGAGGACCCAAGTATCTTGAGTGATGGAATCCCAGGCAGGAAGGGAGAAGAGAAGGCACACGGAAAGGAGAATAAGGACATTTCTGAGGACTCAAAAGGAAGAGCCCATTCTATCAGGAAGGGGATGCTTAGACAAATGGGGAGCAGACAAAGAAGAGAACTGATGTGCTTTGTTACCTTTGGAGGGTTTGGATGGGGGGGGGGGGGGCGGGTTTGGCTGTGGACAAAGACCTATTTCCCAGTGTTGTTCCTGCGACATTTAGGCACTGGAGAGCCCAAGATATGATTAACTCAATACATACGAGTGACGCCTCCAGGTGCATCTGCAGTTAATTCCTACTGACACCCTCTAGGGATCAAAGACTGCTTGCTCATATTTGCATCAATAATTCCAAAACTATGCTATGTACAAGGTTTTAAAAAATTTCATTTTAAAGCATTACCCAATAGTAAACACAACTGCATTACTATTTGACCTCTGTCTAGTGCAGGTAAATAGATATTAACTGTTTTTATGATGTTAATTTACATAGGTATAATTTTCACTTTTTTCTAAATATCTCAACCAAGAAACACAAACATAACTCCTTATTTTCATATGAAATCTCTCAGTTAAAGGAGAGAAATGCTGCTGAGTGTGTGTGTGTTTAACTTGAGTGGTTGCTGAGATATTGTAAGTTCTTTACAAAATATTACAAATGTAATAGTTAATGTGACTTACAAAATTCAGTTTAAGACCCAGAACCTAAAAAATACTACTGCTATAAAAATAGCTTGCGCTGAAGAGTTTGCCAATTATACTTATTTCATAATCTCTATGGTTCCAAAGATATGCACACTTGTTTGAAATGTGAGGACATAATTTGATTCAGACAAAAGGCTTAGGCACCGCTCATTGGAAGCTGCAGTGCAAGCTTCCTGAGCGCCTACTGAAGTAAAAGACTTGGATATACTGGCCGACGTCAGGTTGCCTTGGCAGGCAACTCCCCTATGTAAAGAATACTGCAACAGATGGAGAAGAACATCTACATCGATATCTCTATTCTCCATATTTACATATACATGCACACACACACACACATTTATTTATTTATATATATATATATATATATACATACATATATATATATATATATATATACATATATATATATATATATATATATATATAAATACACACACATATATATATATATATATATATATATATATATATATATATATATAAATATATCTATATGTATATAAATACACACACACACACACATATGGGTCTACTTAGTTTCGTTGAATCTCATTTCACTTCCCTCGACCACATCGCTGAAAACACAAATTACTGATAACTCATTTCCCTGAACTTAGTATATATGGCACTGTGTAGAATACTGTAAGGCAAGTAAAAGGCATATGCAATTTTCCCCACTGTAGTGCGATCCTGGAGCTAGTATATATATTTGGGGGGGGGGGGGTGCACAGCAACCCCACCTTGTTTTTTATATTCTATTTCACCAAAAACTTCAAAACAATAGACATGCATAGTTACACCAATGGCAAACTCTCTCCAGAAGACAATATGTATTCAAACTAAGTGGGGGGGGGGGGGGGGGATCCCCCCCTCCGAACTATATATACTAACTCCAGGATCGTACTAGAGTGGGGAAAAAAGCAAACACCTTTTACTTGCCTTGCAGTACCCTACACAGTACCATATATACTAACTACAGATCAGTGAAATGAGATTCAGTGAAATTAGTTTTCAGCTAAGTGGTCGGGGTGAAATGAAATTCAGTATCCTACACTAAAGGCACTGTACGAGCACATCCACTCATGCATGAATTGTGCCATCCCCAACAGAACCACAGACACTCTCCTCCAAAGAAAGGAAGCTAATCTGGTGGGTCTCTTGCCATAAATAAACTACACAACAAAAGGAAGAAACTGTTGCAGAAGAGAGGAAAATCCCAGGATGAAAAAAAACTCCCTTACCAACCTCAGTAAGAAGCTAAGATCCCTCATAAAATCCTCCAAAGCTACTTACAAAAATAAAATTGCCAAAGACTCCAAAGATAACCACAAGGCATTCTACAGTTATGTCAAGAATCTAAACGGCAATACTCAGATCTGTTCTGAGCTACAACAGAATGGCATTAAATATACTGATCCCAAGGATAGCGCCAATATCCTGGTAAATCGATTCAGTGCAAACTTTACCCGCCTCTCACCCCCTAAAGGGCCCATTTCAATACCGAAAGATTGCCAAATTCCAGTAAGTCACACAGGTAAATGCACTCTCCAAAGCTAAGAATACAACATCCATGGGACCAGATGACATTCCATGCTGTGTACTACATGAACTACAAATTGAACTGGCACCTAACCCAAGTGTCATGTTTAATCATAGCCTCACCTCAGGCTTCATGCCCACTGAGTGGCGCACAGCTACAGAAATCTCACTCCACAAGGGGGGGATCCACCGTGGATCCTGGGAACTACCGCTCCATCAGTCTGACAAGCCTGATTTGCAAGGCCATAGAACGTACTAACATGGAACTTATAAACAAAGACATTGGCAACCTTAAAACACTGGACCCCACGCAGTTTGGATTCGTGAAGGGCAGATCTCGTCTCCTGAACCGGATTCACTTCTTTGAATCCGTCTCCAGAGCTGTGGACAAGGGAAAAGTGGTCCACACAGCCTATCTGGACCTCGCCAAGGCCTTCAACACCATACCCAACTCTGGAATTACTGATAAACTTGCTAAGCTGGGCATTAATCCCTACGTCACTTGATGGCTTACTGACAGAACCCATATTGCAAATGTAGCCGGCTCCAAATCCAGCTCCAGACAAGTGGAGTACCTAAGGGTTCAGTCCTGGGACAGCTCTTGTTTGGCATCAACGTCTCCGAACAGGCCAACATTAAGGCAATCTGGTGAACAAAGTTTGCAGATGACTGCAAACTGGGAGCCAATATTGAATCTCCAAATGATGTGGATATTCTACAAAAGGGCCTTACAGAAACACATGCTTAGTGCCAGAACCATCGGCTCAAGCTCAATGCCAAAAAACGTTCAGTTATGCCCTTTGGGGAAAAAACATGTACCCGTGAATTACCACATAGGCGGCAGTGGACTAAACACCGAAAGTGTGATGAGACTTGGGGACACAGGTGGAAAGTGGTCTCACCTTCGATAACATCGCCACAACAGTCAGGAAATCCTTCTGTGTGTCACACCTCATAACTAAGGGCTTCTCATCCAGAAAAAAGGAGGTAATTGTCCCACTGTACTCATCCCTTATTAGACCGCTTATAAAATACAACGCCCCATTTGGTATGTACCTCTCAAGACATCTGCAACAAAAAGAAAGGCTGCAGAAATACTTCACTAAAAGAATCACAGGCCTAAGGCAGATGCCCTATGCTGACAGTCTAAAAACTCCACCTATACTTTGTCGCATATTGTCTACTCAGAGGTGATCTTGGCTTCACATACAAGGCAATGTCAAACCCAGAGCTGTTGGAAATGCTACACTTAAAGAAATCCCAATCCCTCAGAGAGACACGTGCCAGGGATCTAAACCTCATCACAATGAACAAAACATGCTGGAGGGATATGTTCCTGACCCAGAGACTCCCCAGACTCTGGGATAGACTGCCCATACATGTCAAGCGCCTCTTTGGCCCTTCTTCAAAAGGAACCTTGTTGACCGGATGGGAGATGAAAAATTCATCCCAGGGATCACATCAGTCGCCCTGCTAGACAGGGGTCCAGGGAAGAAATACTGTGAGAAGAAATAGCCTGGGAATTGTTATGGCTAGGCTTGTATAGGCCCTAGGGCCGATAGCCTAGTACCAACCTATGAACCAGTGAAATGAGATTCAACTAAACAAAGTAGACCCAGAGACAGAAAGAGAGAGAGGGAGATGTGCACCTTTTCCTATAATTATATATATATATATATATATATATATGTATGTAGGTATGTATGCATCTATAGCTACACACACATCTATAGAGAGAGTGACTTTCTGCTTGCACTGCCCCTTCTCAAAAAAACCTGCACTCACCTGAAGGGCCAGCTAAACCGGAATTTAATCAGCTTGTTCAGCATCTCTTCACATTTCAGTAGTTCTGGATTCTGTCTTCGTGAGCCTTGTCTGCTTTGTCTCACCTACAAGAAAGACATAAATCTTAAAGAAGGTCACAAATACTTGAAAATGCATTTCTGTGAATATGTATTTTATACTATGGTAATGCATCCCCATCTACTTTGCAATGAATTCTTATTGCTGGGTTGGCAGTCAACATACCAATCAGACAACTCAGTACTACCAAACAATACATTCCAGAGTGGGGAGCTAGGCCATGCAAACAATACTTTACAACCTCTGCAAAGAATTATCAGTCTGGAACAATCAAACTGGATCAAACATTTTAGCCCCAAAACAGCTAGCAGTCTCACAAACCATGCAAAAGACAACCCTGCCAAGCACACCATAGGTTCATAAGTAGGTACTAGGCTATCAGCCTGAGGGCCTACCTATGTAAGCCTAGCCAACAAGGTTCCCCCTGGCTTACGTCACCCAAGAAAGTTATTTTCCTGTGCCACCGTCGAGCAGAGACAAAGAAATGATCCCCGGGGTGTATTTCCTATTTCCCATCCACTCGTCAAGATTTTTCTTGGAGTGCTAATGAAGAACTTTGCTTGACAAAGATGGGTAAGCCTGTTCCAGAGTATAGTCTCTGGGACAGGAATCGATCCCTCCCAGCATGTCCTGTTTATTGTGGTGACATGGTTTAGGTCCCTAGACAGTGTAGCTCAGAGGGATTTGGATTTCTTTAGGTGTAGCATGTCCAACAGCTCTGGGTTTGACATAGGTTTATATGTTAGGCAGAGATCACCTTGGAGTAGGCGATATGCTACAGAGTAAAGCTGGAGTTTTGAGACAGTCAGTGTAGGGCATCTGTTTGAGGTCAGTAATCCTCTTTGTGAGGTACTTCTGTGTCCTTTCCAGCTGCTGCACATGTCTTTTGAGGTACATACCAAAAGGAGCGTTGTACTATATGATGGGTCTAATAAGTGTCGAGTAGAGGGGAACAATGGCCTCTTTTCCTGGATGAGAACCCTTTTATGATGAGGTGTGTCACGTAGAAGGACTTCCTGACTACTGTGGCGATGTGACTATCAAAGGACAGACTACTATCCACCTTGGTCCCAAGGTCTCATCACACAATCGGTGTTAAGTAGAGTGTTGTCTATGTAGTAATTCATGGGTACAGAGTTTTTACCAAAGGGGATGACAATGCACTTTTTGGCATTGAGCTTGTGGCCATGGCTCTGACACCAGGCATCTGTCTCAGCGAGGCCCTTCTGTAGGATTTCCACATCATTTGGGGACACGACTACGGTTCCAAGTTTGAAGTAATCTGCGAACTTCATTAGCCAGACGCCTTCTATGTTAGCCTGTACTTCGGAGAAGTAGATACAAAACAGGAGTGGTCCCAGGACTGAATCCTGTGGTACTCCACTTCTAACTGGTTTGAGGTCAGATTTGGAGTGTGCAACTTTTACAGTGTGGGTTCGGTCAGTGAGCCAGTTGGCAACCCATCTTGTGAAGTAGGGATTTATACCTAGTTTAGTGAGTTAAGCTATAATTCCAGAATGGGGGATGGTGTCAAAAGCCCTGGCGAAGTCAAGATAGGCTGTGTGAACGACCTTACCCTCATCTATGGCTTTGGTGACTGCCTCAAAGTCGTCGATCAGGTTCAGGAGGCATGATCTGCCTTTCACAAACCCGAACTGGGTGGGATCCAGAGTTTGGAGGTTACCAATGTCTTTGTTTAGGAGTTCCATGATGATACGTTACATGGCCTTGTAGACCAGGCTCGTCAGGCTTACAGGGCGACAGTTCCCGGGATAAGTGGTGGCTCCCCCTTTGTGGAGTGGGATAACCGTTGCTGTACGCCATTCAGTGGGCACAAAGCCTGATGTGAGACTATGACTGAACATGGTGCTTAGGTGGGGAGGCAGTTAGTTCTGAAGTTCATGTAAAATGCAGCATGGGATGTTGTCCGGTCCCATGGATGCTGTGTTTTTGGCTTTAGTGTGTGCAGCTTTTACCTGCGTAGTTGTGATTACAGGGACTATGCATTCTTCCTGTATAGATATGGGCCCTTTAAGGGGTGGGGGGAAAAGTTAGCACTGAACCTATCTGCCAGAATGCTGGCAATATCAGTTGGTTCTGTAATTTCCGTGCCGTTGTGCTGTAACTCAGAGCAGATCTGTGTGTTTGCCATTGAGATTCTTGACAGCTATAGAATGCTTTGTGGTTGTCCTTAGAATCAGTAGCGATTGTTTTTGCAGCTAGCTTTGGAAGATCTTATAAGGGATCTCAGCTTCTTACTGAGGCTGACCAGGGAGCTCCTCCACTCATGGGATTTTACTCTGTTTTGCAACAATTTCTTCATTCTGTTGTACAGTTTGTTTATGGCAGGGGACCACCAGATTGGCTTCCTTTTTTGGAGGATAGCATCTTGGTTCTGCTTGGGATAGCACAATCCATGCACTCGTGTAAATACTTATAGAGTGAATTTGTGTAGGATTCAAAAGTCGTAACTGTATTGTCCATCTGCATGGGTGTCATGAAGTTCACCACTTCTGTCTTAAGAAGCATGAAGTTGGCTTTGGAGAAATTTTTTTACTGTGGTTTCCTTAATGGGGGGGTGGGGGCGGGATGTGGATATCAAGGGTGATTAGCTTATGGTTTGAATGGATCTACGAGGAGCTGACTTTAGTTGTAGAACACCGGTCACTCATGTTGGCAATGACTAGGTCTAGGACATAGTTGCCCCTGGTGGGGGTGTGGATAAGTTGATCCAGGGCACTGGAGTTTATGAATTCCAGAAAGCATTGTGTGAAGAAGTTGGTTCATGAGTAGTTTTCCTGGCTAATGGTGGGGTAGTTGAAAAAGCCCATTATTAGAGTGTTTGGTTGAACCTTAATATTTTCCAGTACATCAAGAAGAGAGGAGTGGGAATCTTGGGGCATGGTGGGGGATCTGTAGCAAGCTACAATTTGGATTGCAGTTTTGCCCAGAGTTAGTTGCACTTGGATAACCTCAAATGCATTATGCTGAGCAAGTAGCCTGGAGGTGTGGATATCCTTAATGAATATGGACACACCTCCGCCTTTGTGTTCCGTTCCAGGTTACAAGGCCAAAACGTGAGGTATGAGTTATAGCCTGGTAGTGCAGGGGTGCTCTCTGGAGTCTTGAACCAGGTCTCAGTCACTGCACAGATATCGATGTTCTCCATTTTAAGGAGTGCCTCGAGTGAGTACATTTTGAGATTTAGACTTCTAGCATTGAGTAGCATCACCCTCAGTTTTTGCTTGCCTGTTCTTGTTACGGTGGTGAATTTGAAATTTGAAGCTTGCTTAAAAAAGGCACTATAGGGGCGGCAAGAGCCTTAACAAGTATCCAGTATCCCAGGGGCGACAGGTGCAGGCCATCTCTGGCAAAGCATTGTGGCATGTCGACCATGTCATCCCAAGCACACAGATACTGGATCCCCCCTAGAATGACACCAGATGCTCAGCCAATTGTTGAAGTCAATCATTTTGTCCTTGTACTGCGGTATCATTCTGGGCGATGGCAGAATGCTACTCAGGGCTGGAATCATACCTGCCTGGGCTACAAGATCGGAGAGCTCTTTCATGTTTCTTTTCATGTAGTCCAGGGAGGTACGTCTCAGGTTGTTCACACCAACATGGACAATGTCAGTGTCATATTTGTACTTGTTGTGGAGTGACCTGAGTGTGTGGGTTACGTGGTGGATCCTGGCATCAGACAGGAAGCTGATGGTAACCTTCTCCTTGTTTAGCTTGGTGAGTGGGAAATCAGTGTGCCTGACTACAGAGTCACCTGTGACTTATGTGTTGGATACGTGGTTTTGCCTTATTGGCTGTGGTTGAGTGGAACACTGAATTTGTGAGCTGTGTCTCATTTGGGTTGTTTGGGGGGTGGAAGTTGCTTGTGTTTCTGCTTTGGAGGTCTCTGTTGCTTGGGCCGATTATTACTGAGAGCCTCCGAAAATGTTTTTGTGTTTCTGTGTGTGGATTTTGGTGGTGTAGATTTACTGAGACTGTGATAAGTGTGATGTGATGCAAGTGTTTATCTTCTCCTCTTGAATGTAAAGTTCGGTCTTGGTTGGAGAGAGCTTTACCTCCAGTTTAGCTAGATAAGTGCATCTCTCACAGGTTGTAGTGCTGGGTGGTAGGATCAGGGGGTTGTCTGTGTACATAAGGCAATTTCTACATTGCCCCAATATGCCCAGATTCATCATACAGACAGGAGAGAACACTGGTAGCTGACCCTTGGACACGCCTGAATAAAAAAAGAACAGTTGTGTACCCACCATAAATGTAGATGTTCAAGTGTATTCACTGTTGCAGTCATTACACTTGGGCTATCCTGCTGGCAGGCTACCCGCAGTCTGCCAGAGTTCCAAAGTCTAGGTCCGGCATCGGTTGCTGTCACCTCTTCCTGGACGTCAGTGCGCCAGGGGTATAAAAGATGCAACCGACGCCATTTTCTTCAGTTTTTCTTGCCTCAGTTGTCAGGTGCCCCCAAATAGGAAGGCTGTAAAAAAAAAAAAAAAAAAAAAAAAAAAAAAAAAAAAAAAGTAGGCCAAAAGGCATGCATGTAGTAAAATAAACATTTCCTTCATCTACAAGCAAATACACCACATAGGGTGTATAGAATAGAGAAGTAAAGTCCCAGCATAGAAAAGGGGGATGGTGGGTGGGTAACCTGGACTGTAACAGTGAATACACTCGAACATCTACATTTATGGTAGGTACACAACTGTACTATGTTAATCGTGTTTCACTGTTGCAGTCATTACACTTGGGTAGAATCCCAAAGCTGAGGTTGGGTGACTGGTTCTAAATAGGGTTAGGAGAGGCTACCAGGCCCTGCAGAACTGCAGTGGCAAAGCCTACCCTGGAATTAGAGTAAAGCGGTAAGTGGTAGTGCTTGGTGAAAGTGTGCACTGAACTCCAGGTTGCAGCTTCTAAAATGTCTTTGGTTGGTACTCCTCTGAGAAAGGCTGCTGAAGTGGCTGCTGCTCTGGTAGAATGTGGCCTAAGGCCCTTAGGCACTGATTTGCCATGTTGTCCATAGCAGAAGTGAATACAGTGTCCTGTCCATTTTGAAATTGTCTGCTTTGAGATAGGCTTTCCTTGTGATCCTGCAGCATAAGCTACAAAAAGTTGCTCAGTTTTTCTGAAAGCTTTTGTTTTGTCCAAGTAGAAATGTAGCCGTCTGTGTATGTTCAAAGTGTGCAGAAGTCTCTCCCCCTTACTCTGGGGATTTAGATAGAAAGTTGGCAAATTAATAGTTTGGTTAAGAGCCACACTAGAAATCACCTTTGGCATAAATGTTGGGTTTGTCCTCAGTGAGACCCTGTACTGATGAAAAATGATGAAAGGTTCCACTGCCATTAATGCCTGTAGCTTTGAGACTCTTCTTGCTGAAGTTATTGCTAGGAGCAGAGCAGTTTTCCATGATAAGAATTTTATATCAGCAGTGTTGGCTGGCTCAAAAGGAGGCAGAGTGAGTTTTTCTAAAACAAAATTGAGGTCCCAAGTAGGTGTTGGTGCTCTCCTTTGGGGGGGGGGGGTCTTATGTTTTTTGCCCCTCTGAGGTACTGTTTTAGTAGTGGATGTGAAAAAAAAAAGGCGGTTCCGTATTGTAATGAGCTGAAATGGCAGAGGCATGGATCTTAATAGATAAAAAGGATAGGCCTTTGTCCAGCATCTCAGTTAGGTATTGTAAAATCTGAGGAATATTTGGAACAAGTGGTTCGAGTCCTTGTGCCTGGTTCCAAGCACAGAATCTCTTCCATTTTTCTGCATAAGATTTCCTAGTGCTGGGCCTCCTGACTTCTAAAATGACATCCATAACAGCTTTAGAGAGAGGTCTGGTCTGAATGGCTATATTATCTGTCATGCAGCCAGATTTAAGGCACTGAGTTGACTGTGCAGAATTTGATTGTTTTCTTGAGTGAGAAGATGAGGAATTTGAGATAAAGGCCAGGCTGGGACTTGAGACAAGGTCTTTAGGATTGGGTACCAGTGCTGGCGTAGCCAATCTGGGGCAATCAGAATCACTTTTGGCTTCTCTTGTCTGACTTTTAGGAGAACCTTGGGAAGAAGAGGCAGTGGAGGAAAGGCATAAACTGTCAGGGTTTTCCAGCTGAAAGATAGAGCATCCACTGTCCATGCCTGTGGGTGATAAGTTCTTGTGCAGAATTTTTGTAGTTGGCAGTTGTGAGGGGTGACAAAGATCTATGACTGGGTGTCCCCATTTCCATGTTATCATTGTGAAGACCTGTGGATTTAGTTTCCATTCGTGAGGATCCGTGAGATTTCTGCTTAGTTCGTCTGCTAGTGTGTTTTTTGTTCCTGGCAGGAATTGTGCCTGCAGATGTACCCGACAGGTCAGGGCTGTATTCCACAAAGTCATGGCTTGCTGCAGAGGGGGTAGGAATGTGTGCCCCCTTGCTTGTTTATGTACCACATAACTGTGGCATTGTCCGTCTTTAGTAATAGTTGTCCTGGATGTAGTAGATCCTTGAAAGCTGTCAGAGCATTCTGTACAGCTAGCATCTCTTTTTGATTGATGTGAAGATGCATTTGTTCCTTGGGCCATGTGCCCTGAATACATTTTCCTGCCATGTGCACCCCCCCAGGTATAATCCGATGCATCCATTGTTACTGTCTGCCTGGCTGTGGGTAAGGTGAAAGGCTGTCCCTTGTTGTTGTGACAGGCCTGGGACCACCATCGAAACTCCTGTTGAAGGCAGGGAATTAGAGTTATTGTTTCCAAGCTGTGGCAATGTTGAGTCCAAACACTTTTTAGATACAATTGCAATTTCCTCATATGCAGTCTTGCATATTGAATTAGTAGAATGCAGGATGCCATGAAGCCCAGGGCCTGCAGAATTTTTCTTGCAGGGAGCTGGGTCTTTGTTGCCATCATTTGAAAGTAATGATTCAGTTGCCTTTGCTTGTCTGGCGTGAGATAAGCCATCTGGGCAGTTGTATTTAAGCTTGCACCCAGGAATATTTTTCTCTTGAGAGGGCACTAGTTTTGACTTCTTTTCGTTTACTGTGTACCCTAGGCAAATTAGTAATCTTTTTACAAACGCCAGACGTTTTAGTAGAATGTCCCTGCTCTCTGCTTGAATAAGGCAGTCGTCCAAGTAGGGATATATTTGAATTCCTTTTTGTCTGCAAAATGCGATTACTGGTGCCAGGCATTTCGTGAAGACCCTGGGCACAGTAGAATTGAGCCAGCTATGAATCTGAGGTATCTTCTGCAAGACTGTCTGATTGGTACATGTAGGTATGCCTCCTTGAGGTCCAAAGTAACTAACCAAGCCTTCTTGCTTAGCATGGGTAGAAGTTGCTGAAGTGTCAACATTTTGAATTTTGGAACATCCAGAAAAGTGTTTAGGATTGACAAGTCCAGTATTGGTCTCCAGGTGTTGTCCTTCCTGGGTACCAGAAAACTTCTTGAGTAAAATCCTTGTCAATGTTCTTGATGTACTCTTTGAATAGCTCCCATATCCATGAGGGTAGCAATTTGTTTTTGTGCCTCTGCCCAATGGTTTTGTGGCAGATCCGGCATACCCTTTGATTTTGGAAGGGTGTGAAAGTGGAACCTGTAACCCTGAGAAACAATATTCAGTACCCATTTGTCCTGGGTGATTATGTGCCAATTTTGTGAGAAAAGTGCTAGCTTTCCCCCTAAGGGTGCTGCCAAAAGGTAAGTGCTTGGCATCTGTAAAGAGAAGTCATTGGGACCGTTTCCTATAAGGTTGTGATTTGTCTTCTTCTCCTTTGGGGGCTGAAGCACCCCCATTGTTTAGGTCTGTAGGAGCCTTGAGGCTGAGATCTGCCTCTTGGGCATCTGTATCTGCCTCTTTGTGGCCTGTCTGACACTGGAAAGGACCAATTTCTTGAAGGCCAGTTTCTGCTAAACCTAGGTGGTTGAACCTTTAAGAAATCCTTCACTGTTTGCATTGATTTTGCTTTATCCTCCATTTTCTTTAACACTTCTGCCTTAACATCAAACAAAGTATAATGCTGTAGTGGAGCATTCAATAATTTTACTTTAACATGTTCAGGTAAACTGTTCTTTTAACCAAGCATGTCTTCTAATGGCAGAGCCTGCAACTGCGGCTCTACAAGAAGCCTCTAATGAGTCAAAACCACATTGCAGAGTATGCTTTCCCACATGTTCAGCTGCATGCACTAAATCCTGCATTTCCTTATTGTCAGGACTTTGAGTTTGTAAGCATTTTCTGTTTTAATAAAGACATGAGGTACTGTTGATATTTAAGCACGTAAAACTGGCAGTTTAAAGCCCTTACAGCCAAAGTAGCAGAAGTGTAACCCCCCCCCCCCCCCATCTATCCAGAGCTCTAGAATCTCTGTCAGAGGGAACAGGATTTTTTGCAGTGGAAGCCTTAACCCCTTTGGGGCCCTGAGAAACAGTTTCTGGATCAGCAGCAGGATTTTTGTAAAGAAATTTATGAGAGTCAGGGACCCTGTAGTACCTGTCTGGCTTGACTGGTGCAGGGGGTAAAGAATCAGCAGACAGACTGGATTCAGAGAAAACATCATCAACAATATCAAGGACAGGGCGGATAGCCAGGGGCCTGTGCTGAGGCAGTAAAAGAAAATCTCTGAGCCTTTTCTTGGATTCAGAATAATCCTGGCTCTCCCAATGGAAATGCTCCCTCATGGTATGCAGGGTTTCCCCCACAAGAATAATCCTCAGGTGGAGAGAATGAAGGTATAGATTCTCCAGCATCAGAATCCACATAGGGAGGGAGAGACTATCCCTGATCAGAAGAGGAATCAGAGGAAATAGAAACCTGGTCAGAGGAATCATAGCCAGTGTCTTGCCTAGGCCTTTTATCAGGAGAGGGATGGGAACCCCTGATCAAAGTAATTAAATCTTCGGCCATTTTAAGCATTTGTTTCTTTGGCATGGATGATTGTCCTGGAGAATGCTGTACTTGTTTTCTTGTCTTTACTGGTGATTTTGACTTTGCCTTGGCAGATGCAGAGGACTTAACAGTAAGCTGTGAAGGTCTGAAAACACCCTCAGATGCCGATGCCTGCACAGCGGCTCCGGACCCATCTGAGGGAATCATTTCCACAGGCCCAATAGCTTGAGCTTCCAGAGGCCTAGGTGTCTCCAAGTGGGAGTCTGATACGGCCTGTGGCTCTGAGGTAGCGGGTTTCAGGGGCTGCGAAGGCGCCTCACTGAGAACCGGCGACTGGCCTAGAAGAAGCTTAGTCGGTTTTGGACCTCTGATGCCTGCCCTTTTCCTTGTCTTTGCGTTTTTTATGAATTCCGGTCGCCAGTTCTTCCGACGGCATTACATAGTTAAACCTCCGGCCAAAGTAATGTGAAGCAAACTGAAACAGATGCTTAACAGTGCGTTTGTTGAATCTAGCACAAAACCGACAACTAGTGACGTTGTGGTCAGGGCCTAGGCAAGGAATACAGTAAGAGTGAAAGTCCTTATGACGTATTTGCTTCCCACAAGAAATACAATTGTTAACTTTTAATGACATCGGTCTGAGAAAAGAAAAAGTTTCCAACACGGGGTACTTAGCTTTATTGTAGACTTCGGTTCTGAAACTCAATTTCGAAAATCTCAGGAGTTGGCCGACCGGCACTTGCGAACTGATTTTGATTCAGGCACCGCGCGACAAGAAAGACTGAAGAAAATGGCATTGGTTGCATCTTTTATAGATCTGGCGCACTGACATCAGGGAAGAGCAGACAGCAACCAATGCCGGAGCTAGATTTTGGAACTCTGGCCGATTGCGGGAAGCCTGCCAGCAAGATAACCCAAGTGTAATGACTGCAACAGTGAAACACGATGAACATCTACTTTCCTCTAGATAAGTGGGGAAAGAGTATAAGAGCTGTTTTTTTCTCTTAGCAAGTGAGAAAAGTGCAAAAACTGTTTTCCTCTAGGTAATGAGAGAGGTTTAGTGCTATAGTAATTAGTAGCTTATTTAGTGCTTACAACAAGTTCTGAACACGAATAAGCAAATTCAAGTGTTAAAACTAAGAAACTGCATCTGCACTAGGCTAGTTAAAGGAAAGAAACAAGTGCAAAGGCAGGCTTTCAAATCAGAAAGTTGAGAGAGAAAAGATTGCCCAGATGGCCAGTAACTATAATTTCTGGGCCAGAACCACTCCTTATGTGGTAGACAGGTTACCTAGTGTTTACCACTCCCACTAAAAAGCTGGTTTAAAAAAACAGGGCTTCCACTCATACAG